>NC_134483.1:461480521-461838021 GCF_040206685.1 Ascaphus truei | reverse complement strand
GTCTCCCATAGCGTACAAGCCATATCCCTGTGTGATTCACCTGTCTCCTCCCTTGCTCCTTCTGACCTATCCCTGCAACCTCTCTATGCTTGGCTCTCCTGTCTCTTTCAGCGCTGGTTCCTGTCCCTGCTTACCTTTGGATCTCCCTGGCTTAAACTCTACTTTGAATTGGATTACCCTGCTTTCTCCTGCCCTTGAACCCTGCATTCGGATACTACTATGCTGCCTTCTCCAATCCTTGAACACTGGCTTACGGACAACACCACGCTGCTCTCTATAACCCCTGAACTCTGGCACACGGACATTACTATCCAAACTCTGGCATCCTGGACGTTGCAAGTATACGTTAACCCTTTCTTAACAGGCCCGGAAACGCATTACCACACTCCGGGCATGCCCTCACTGCTGTGGTTGCGTGTTATAACCTTACCCACCTCAGTACTGGGGACTGGCCAGGTCTGCGGGCATACAGGCGTTACAAACTCAAATAAGACGTCACGGCCTTAAATATGGCCTGTGATGTCACATTTGGGCGGCAAATGGTTCCCACACCATCTGATTGGCTGTGAAAACCATGTGCCTTTTTTTTTTTTTAATATGACGTCATGTAAAGGGACTAAAGCCAGCCAATCAGAATGGCTGTGCTTCATTTCCCTTTAACATGACGTCACAAAATCCACCATGGCTTAGGTACCGTTTATGGAAGGGAGGTTTTCTTAGGCACAGATTTAGTTAGTTGCTACAATGGTGCCATCATATTGAACAAATAATATTACAAAGTTGATGTCATCATTCATTCATAGAATGTCCAAAAAATAAAGGCAGACAAACACAAAAAAGGTGTAGTATGTTTAAAGCTAAATAAATGTCTTCTTGATTACTCCTGATTTTACTCTCAAATAATAATAATAATAATTTCATATTTTTTACTATTTTCAAATGTTGTGGTAACCCAAACAAGCAGCACTTGTACAACATTGACAGCCAACGACATAATAGTGATGGTTTGTTCTTTTTGTATGTCCTAACTATCTATGATGCAATAAGAATTTTACAGCGTGAAATGTATATACATAAAAGTATTTTGTGACTGCGGCCACTGCAGTGGGTGATAGAGAGATAATTTTTGGTGCATGAAAGAGCAAATGCTTAAGGCCATGAAGTGAACAGCATTTGCTATGCACTGTCTCCAGCATACTCTGTACCATTTGAATCGTTTTTCTAAATAGTCTTCTACTTTTAGTTAGTCTTGTCCTGTTTCTTACTTAGCTGAACTTGAAAACAGACATAAACCATACTTATTTTTTATTATTATGTTTATTTTTGTTAAAATTGTATAAATTGTACTTTTTGGCATCAGATGTATTCAGTATTTTCACCCTAATCCAAACAAACACTAATAGCAAAACCAAAACACAGGGTCAAGTCCATATCTCTACTGACAAGTGTAGCAGACAGTACCCCACCTGTTCATATGATTACAGTATACTGTACCAATTTTAAAAGCAACATTGTATATGGAATAGACTTGACTGAAATAGCAATGGTCATTACTGTTACAGCTTTCAGGACACTATGTAGGGAGCATATCTGATTTATAAATTAGTTTAAGATAAACTATGGTATATGGATAACAGATGTAATTGTATCTATTAATACAGTATATCCAAGAAAACCACATTGGTAGTGAAGTGTTAGTTTGTCCAAACCAGTGAACCACAGTTAAAAAGGGGAAGAGAGGTAACAGTGGGACACTTCTCCCAATACCACCCCCTTTGTCTTCAAAAACACTATTGTCACAAAATAGAAAAGAAGATATAAGTATAATTCTCCAGTTTTAATTATAATATAATAAGACAATACAATATTCCAGAAACCACAAAGTCTAAAATAATATACTCATAAAAAATACATTTAAAGACCAGATTCAAGAGCTCTAACCAGGTTATAAATATTTAATGGTGTATAAGAATAGATAATGTTAAATGTTTCTACTAACCAGGGAACATACTGTAACAGCATATTTTTTATTGGATAATTATTGTTCACAAGATGTTTGTTTCTAACACCAAATTGGGTATTGTATATCATCTCAGGGTTGAGAAACATTTGTTAGAGAAAGAAAAAAAAAAGAAAAACTATACACAACTACTTTTCAACAAGATAACTTGGAAAATCAGTTGGTTAAGAAAAAGCTTGATGAAACCCAACAGCATAATCTCTAATTTATTTACTTTCAGCGTCTATTAGTGCGCTCAAGGTAGCGAACAACGGCCCTTTTGGTTAAGTTGTGTTATACTAATGTAGCCCTCTTTCCCCCCCCTTAAGTGAGATTGGGGTGTGTAGGTGTATCTGACTACTTCTCAGTGTGGTGCTATACCTGTTGGCTCACAGGAGGGCTGAGCTTCCGCCATGGGGAACCTGGGGCATTTATACTAGGGGTACTTAGTTCCAACGATGCAGCGCCTCCACCTGCGATGGCTCCCACCAGAGGGGGAGTGGTTCCTCGCAGGACAATCACAATAATCGATACTCACTCAGATATATATATTAACTAGGGACTTTACTGAACATGCAAGAAAACAGATCATAACATCATAACCTGTGTCCCTCTCTAGAGGAGACACTTACTGCGTCGCGCAGGACGCTTCCCAACACTAGGTGATCCCACCCAGTGTCCCGAGAATCCCCACCCAATGTCCCGCTCTCTAGTAGAGAACGTGGGTGACTGCGCAGTCACTAAGAACTACTAGGCCTGTTGGTGCACATATATATATTGAATACCTTCCGAGCACTCCGATGCTCGGGTCCGCAACAATCTTCTCAAAGGGTTAGACGTGCAATGCATCTGTCTGATCCTTTCCAGGTAATATTCTCCAGGACCCCAACGTGGGTCCAACCGCTTCACGGGAACAGCAACCAATCACGGCAACAGCAACCGAATCACGGGAACAGCAACCGCCGCTATATCCCTATCTCGCTAACGGGCATTAGCGTGACAGGAACCCTAGCCTAGGGCCTGTCCCTGATGTACCGCAACCTGAGGTGACTTGGGGGAAACTCCTAGGGCCTGCGGGGTAATAACCTGCCCCACTCCCCTAACTCGTCCCAGTGCTGAATCTTACTGAACACTAACACTAGCAGCTACGCACTGCAAACTTCGTAACGCGTACAGCAACTTGCTGCACACTAGCACTATGCCTTCTTGTCAGGCCTCACAGCCCTGCCAGCCGTGATCCTGACAAGACAGCACACACACACGCACTAAGGGCAGCGTCCCTGTCTTGGGCCGTCCCTCAGCACTTACCCACTAACCTGGTGGGGAGTTGGGGCCTTACGTGGGATGTGGGGACCTTACTCGATGCAGGAGCTGCACATGCTCTCTGCACCCTTCCTTCCCTCACCGCTCCCCAGATCCAACTGACAAATGTGCTGCAGCCCAAACAATGTATCTCTTTGCCTGCCTGGCCTTCCTAAGCCCTATTGGCTCCCTGGTGTCACGTGGGGCATACAGAGGCTCATGGGATATGTAGTCCCAGCTCAGAGCCTTCCCTGGTAGGCTAGGGGTTCGCGGGCTTTTCCTACCCTGCACTGCGCTTGCGCAAGCTTTCGCGGGCTGTCTCGACCTTGCGCGACTTTGCCCTGTTTCTGGGGCTCTTCCTGCGCCCTCGCGTCCCTGCGCATGCGCAACCCGCATCCCAATGGCGGCGCCCTGGTTCACCGGCTGCCGGGACCTTAGAGACGCGATCGCGGCCTTAGCAACGGCCCGATCGCGTCCCCGGCAACCGGCCGCAGGCAGGGGAAGCCGCGCTGCTCCCTGCTCCAGCCCCCACCCTTGGAAGCAGCCGTCGGGTCTTTCGGCACCCGCAATCGAGCTGCTCAAGGGGAGGGGGGTCTCAAGGAGCTGCGGGAGCGCCAGGCTACACTAATATACTAAATGATTCTACATCATAAGAAAAATTCTGAGCTGGAAGATACTGTATCTAATAGACCATTTATTTGAGCACTGGAATATTGCTTAAAGCAGGGGTGCGCAAACTGGGGGTTACAGAGCCCCGTGCTCTCCCCCAAAGCATTTAAATTTAATGCTGGGGAGTGCGTGAGGCCTCTGTAACTTACTTACCTTGGCTTCGGGCGACGCGGCATCAAATGACCCCTGCAGCATCATTTTAAGCTGCGTCACCATGGCAACACACATCAAATGACACCGCTGGGTCACATGACGTGATGTCACATAATTTTTCAACAACTTTTTTTAACTATTTATTTTTTCGATTCTTTTTTTTCTATTTTGATTTGAGTTATTGTTTATGTTATGCTTTATTTTCATTTCAGATGTAATTATTTTTTTTAACCCAAACATTAATTTAACCAAACTGAGGAGGGTAGGCTCAGTAACAACTGTAGAAGAGAAAAATAGTGTCAGGATCCACACAAAGGGACTTTTGCATTCCAGGCAGCTGTGCAGACTACAACACAGATTGTAAGCTCTTCAGGACAGCGACTACCTTTTCCTATTACTTTTATTTCTGAAGCGCTTTTTCCTACTATATGTTCTAATATTACAGTACTGTATGTCACGTGTATTACTTCTGTGAAGTGCTACATACCTGGATGGTGATACAGCTGCAAGTGCCAGTTGTAGATTGCTTACCTTGAGAATTCTGCACTTAAACAAATCCCACACTGCGAGATTCCTGCAGCATGCTGCGAGACTCCTGCATTTCAATGGGACTCACGCTGTGGGAATCCTACCGGGCTGCTAGTCCCATTCAAACCCAGGTACCCCTGCTGTCTTAAACCGATGGGCCATTAAGCCTGCTGTGGACCATCTCACGAGTTACTGTGAGATGGTCACATATTTTCATTGGCAAGTAGTCTACAACCGGCTGTTGCATCTGCATATAAATAAAGATATACAGACATACATGTGATTGCCCTGGTCTATAAGAAGACACCTCTAAGCTTTCGAAGCTTCACAACATTCATCCTACCTGGCTGGAGCAGGTTGTTTGCCACTTGTGTTTCTGCCCCTCTCCCTGTTATTGTTTTCTTGTGTTCATGACCTTTAGTAATAAACTAGTTTTTGTCTTTAGCTTGCCTTGCTCATTATTTGCATTAATTCTACTCATCCTACTCATGTAATTCTGTATTCAATGTCCTGTTATCCTGTATCCAGTGTCCTGTGATCTTGTGTCCTGTGTCCTGTGTTCTCTTTTGTTCCTGCTCTGACTTCAAATCCAGATTCCTGCTCCAGCTTTCTACTGCACCCCTGATTGAATCTACACACCAGACTCTCCCCATGAATTTCCCCCCTAAAGACCTGATAATTTGTCAGAAGAGGTCATATAGGAACAAAAAGAAACAAATACAATGAGGATTTGTTTGTTACTAAAAGGAAGGGATTGTGTAACATCCAACACCATGATTAAAAAATCAATGATGGTGCACCACAACAAAACCTCAAATGTTAAAAAGGACCAAGATGCAACCAGTGTCAGTAGCTAGTACACATCTGTGTCATGATGACTGTCAAATAATTCAGTGTTCTGCAGAGTCACAGACCCCAACAGTAATGCGTAATAAACGAGGTCAAGGAGTGAGAGTAAGAAAAACAAGGCCTGAAGAATTTAATTGGAACTGAGTTCATTGCTTTCAAGGTGAAGATGGAGAAGATGAAGGATGACAATTTCCATGTACTTGAGGAGGCACAACTACAGGGACAGGATAATTGGCATGCAATAATGACTCTGACCACTGCTCCAATTAACGTAATTACTGGGGGTGGTGCAATCTCACATGCTTACGATCATCCATGTCCCCCACTCTTCAAAAACCTCACTCCAACTAATAACATGCCCATAGTACACGCATTGCACCCTACCAAGTCATGGTATTTAATACAGGCTCTGTTGCACTGGACACTGTCCTACTCTGAAGCCTACTTTGTCTCTCTCTTCCTGGCCCAGTTGTCTCTGGGAGGATGGTGGTGAATGTGGGAGTGAAGGAAAAGGTTCCAGCAAGCAACAGATTCACTTCTCACAGCAGGGGCAGACATTTGTGTAGTCCCCTTGGGCCTGGTGTGCCATCAAGGAGAAGAACATACCATCTAGCTCATTCAGTGATGATGACATTGTGGGGATCATGCACTAAGCAGTGATAAGTGGGTTTTCTGGGTGCTATGCACAAAGCAGTGATAAGTGCTTTAAGTGAGATACATGCCTTTATAGCGTGATACTTCCTGTTGTGAGATTCACAAAGCAGTGATAACACTGCAGTATCATGCTATAATGGCATTTTTTCCCACTTAAAAGCACTTATCACTGCTTTGTGAATCTCATAGCAGACAGTATCATGCTATAAAGGCATTTATCTCACTTAAAAGACTTATCACTACTTTGTGAATCTCACAGCAGGCAATATCACACTATAATGGCTTTTTATCTCACTTAAAAGCACTTATCACTGCTTAGAGCATAACCCCCAGTGACTGAGACCCCATGCTACTGAGACTGACCTGCAAGAAAGTGGCAGTCTGGAGACCTTACCCGTGCCTGTTTACCAAAGCACACCTGCAGGAGCTGAACCAGACAGGCATCATTGCATCTGTATCCAAGGTTGTGGGGATCCAGTACATGATAGCCTTCTTTCCCTAATACCCAGAAACACTTTATAAATATATGCTACACACAGCAGGGGACAGACACATTGATTTCCACAATTCATTATTCCAACATCATGTGCCTTTTCAATATTACTGCACCGACACACTTTATTCGAGCAAATACCCGGTATGTACCTGGCAGATACCTGGAATGCGCCACTCCTAACCTCTGACAAGCCCCGTTGCATTTGCCTTCCCAGCCTGGGTTCATGCCTGGCTGATGGGCGGCTGATCTGTTAAATGATAATGATTAGGATTTAATAGGCTGCAATGCTTCGCGTGTCTACCAGATGGCATAAATTCATGAATTGTAATGCAGTTTATATATATATACTGTGCAGTATTGCAGCCAGCGGGAATAAAATGCTTCAATCCCTGCTTGGAAAATAACTCAATGTACTCGGGCAGAAAACAGTCACAAACCTCAATACACCCGGGTATACCCGAATTCGTGGGACTAGCCAAGCTCGAATAAAGTGTGTCGCCAGTGTATGCAGAGTGGGCCAGACTTATGAACGATGATGGCTGGTAAGTAGGCTATACCTAATAATTAGCTGGACTTGGAAACAGTATAAATATACTACTACAGAATTCAAGAACATGAAACACACAATTAATGGTCTTGGATGACATCTGAGGACGGTTTGCTGGAGTAATCAGTGACTAATGAAAACATGATTTTTATTATACAGTTTTTGGTTTCATTTAGTCAGGGTATGTGCAAATATTTGGCCACTTGTTTTAATCCTTGTTTTCATCCCTGTTTTGCAGATTCTGAAGATAGATCTACGTCAGCACCTTGTTAAATTATCACTAATAGATAATTAAGGTAATGTATGCTTCCATTCAATTGGCAGATACTGTACCTGTACCACTCATGCACACAAATTCAATGGAACGCATATGCGTTCAATGCAGTTTACATAGAGCGCGCATGTACAGCATTTTATGAACACAGCAGCACAGGTTAATTAATGCATCTATTTCTTCTCAATTATCTTACAGGTGAAACTGTACAAGAGACAGCCCAAAGAAGATACAAAAATGCTATGAAAAAAACCCAAAGTAGCCTCAGAATACAAATTAATTCAAGAAGTAATTAATAGCGCATACGATTCTAAACTTACATATAGTAAGTAGTTAAATAAAAGCAAGTAGACTCGATCGGATAACTGCATGTTAAGGAGACCATCATAGTGATAAAAAAACATAGATCTCAAGTTCAAATTAATGAGACAAAACACATTCCCAGTACTGAATTTGTATAATCATAGATTGTGTTAGAAATTACTCCTCAATATTGTTAAATATTATATCAGATGTTTTATACTTTTTTCAGAGAGAAAGAGAAAAAGAAACAGCCTCTTTGTCGCAGAAGGATACTGAGTGAATTTAGGGAATTTCTTATGAACAAGCAACATTTTCAGCATTTTCAGAGAGAAATAACCGATTGCAAGAAGTCAGCTCGATGTCAGGGCTGGCAGTTGTTCCAGAAAATCAAAACACAAAAATTAATTATTTGATAAATTAATTAACATTTTGGATAAGAACCCAATGTGTTCTTGATATGTTTTGATTTTAGAAATTACGTTTTACTTTATTCTAACCTACCGTACCTGTATTATGAATTGAAATATGTGATTGCTGTATATACAGAAATATTCTTTAATCTATTTATTCCCTTTACATTGAGATATTTACTTTGTTGGACCAATCCAGAGAAGCTTTTGGATTAGTTCTGTAAACAGAAAATATAGCATAGGAGAGAATGTAAGCTCCCAGCAAAGTTTTATTTCTATGTTGCCATATAATCCAATTGCAACCTAAAAGTACAACTTTGTTGGACAGCAGTGATGTCATCATGATATGATGCAGAGGTAACTTAAAGCAGCAGTTTCCTCTGCTGCTTGGTTACCAGGGGGTCCCCAGAGCAGAACCGTGTTCATTTCAGCTCTGGGAGCCCCCACGTTCTGGGAAAGATAGCATTGATCTTTCCTTGTATTTAATTCCCTGAAGTGACATGGGCCAATAGGAATATGCAATGTTGCAGCTTCCTATTGGCTTCAATCATGGGGGGAGAATTAAATCACCAATTTGTTTCCCTAGGAGGGGACATTATAGGAGCTACCTTCAGCGGTAAGTAGTTATCGAACCAGGGAGTCCCTAGAGTTGAAATACTGTTTCAGCTCCAACAACACCCTGCTTCCAATCCACAGCATGTTGAGATTCCATAGGAAACCGTATTTTGATAGAATTATTGTTGTTTATGTAACGGGTATTCCCTATGAATACAACCGCTACTACCTGCTGTGCAACCTGTGTGGCTCTCAGGAGCCTAAGCCTCCGCTTGGGGAACCTGGGGTACATGCATGTTATACATCTCTGGGTGAAACGCCTCCACCTGGGAAGGATCCCAACGGAGTGGGAGGAGGCCCTCACAGGAAACAACCACACAAAGCGAGCAAATATAAAACAGGACTGGCTTTACTGCATAGCAAAACATATAATAACACACACATCACATAACCATGACTCCTCTCTAGAGGAGCCACATGTGGCGTCACACAGGACGCTAACCACTATGCGCCACGGCGGACGCTAACCACTCTGCGCCACGGCGGACGCTAACCACTCTAGGCGTCACGGCGGACGCTACCACCTCTAGGCATCACGGCGGACGCTACCACCTCTAGGCGTCACGGCGGACGCTAACCTCCCACAGAGTGACCCCACCCTGTGTCCAGTAACCCCCACCCAAATGTCTCGCACTCCCAAATGTCAAACACCAATGTCTGTATATATGTGTGACTGCGCAGCCACTATGTCTGGTGATTAGGCCTTGTTGGTGCACGTGAATGGTAGTTTACCTGCCCGGGGCTCCAGCCACGGGTACCGCGATATCACTGGAGATCCGCCCGATCCGACGTTGTCCTCCACACCGCGTTGGGTGAATTCCAGCGCGGATAATATCACCTTAGTCCCAGGGTCGGCGGTGGTGTTCTGAGCCCAGAACCCACCTCGCAGGGCCGCACGGATTCAGCGCTGTGTCCCTGAGTAAGCTACCAATTAATGGGGCAGTGTCCCTATCTAGGGCCTGTCCCTAAGCTCCACAAGTTACGAGGTGACTCAGGACCTAACTGGGACCTTGGGGGCTGCTGGCCTAATGCAGAGGGTCACTGACCCCTGCATCCACCTCTTACCCCTAGCTGGTCCGGATCCTGACTGCCTGCGTGGCTGCAAACCCCGCGAAATGTATCCATCTGTTCCCAGGCAAATCCCTCAGCCCTATTGGCTCCCTGGCGTCAGGTGTCTCTGCCCCTATGCACCCTGGGGGCTGGCAGACTCATCTCGCGCATGCGCGAGCTATCTGCGGTCTCCCGCGCTGTGCTCTGCCACTGCGCATGCGCAACAGCCCTAACATGGCAGCGCCCTGCTTCCCGAGCCGCCGGGCCGGTGGCAACGCGATCGCGGCCTTAGCGACGGCCCGATCGCGTCCCCGGCAACCGGCCCGCTCGCGTCCCAAGCTACCAGGGATTCCGCTGCCGCTCGCGTGCCGGCCCCCCCTCACTCCCTCGCACAGAGCGTCTTGCCAAAAGGGAGGAGGGGGTCAGCCACACTAAAGGGGGACCTGTCTACATCTATAATATACTCAAAGGTATTTAGAAAAGCATTAGTCTAATGTACTATATACTGTATTATGAAAAGTTGTTTGTCTGTTAGCCACACTAAAGGGGGACCTGGATACATTCTCCCCCTGGTGAAAACTCCAACGTCCTCGCTTGGACCACATAACTTCCCACCAATGTACAAAAATTATATAATAAAAATGCAGTAAAATATATAACTTAGCACAGGTAACTCTAAACGAGATTGCATAACTCGTTGAGCATCACAATCACAGACTGTATCTTACTACGAGAACACTGCTGAGCCTCATAATGGGGTGCCCCCATTTGATCGTAGGTAACCCGAGTTGGCGGGTACCTGACTCGTTGACTCCGTCGGAGTTGTTCTTCGGCAACTCCCTCGGGGGAGTAATACGCATAGTCCTGAGGCCTAGCCTCTTCCCTTGAGGGGAGAAATGTCTCTGAGGGTACAAAACACGGGCTCTTTGGATCTAAAGGCTGGCCTGGTGGTGCCACCTTAGTAGGCATTGGCCTACGGGGCCCTTTACCCGTAGCTTCTTCGGGAGATGACCCTTCTGTGGGATGGTCCCTTTGAGAGGGTCCCTCCATAGGGTCTTCAGGAGTTTCAGAGTGAGTCTCGTTAGTTACAGTCTCTTGACCCACCTCTGATAGATCGAACTCACCGTTGAGCGGTGTGGCCTGTAGTTCCTCTTCTTCGTCTCCCACTTGGGGAATGGGGAGAAGGTGATTACGATGCCAAACCTTTACCCTGCCATCAGTGTCTCTGATGCGATAGACCGGGAGGCCGGGCATCTGTGACTCTACCTCATATACGCCATCTCTCCACCGGTCCGCCAGTTTATGTTTTCCGTGGATCCCCAAATTACGAAGTAACACTGCATCCCCAGGACGTAACTCTCGATACTTGACTTTATTGTCATATCGTCTCTTGTTACCAGCATTCAGTTTGGCTGTAGACTTCTCAGCCTGTTGGTAAGCTTGTTGCAGACTGTCTTTTAGCCTTTGCACGTACTTAAAATGAGTGGTATTGAGTATCCCGTCCGTTGATACTCGGAGACGCACATCTACTGGAAGTCTGGCCTCCCGCCCAAACATGAGGAAGTACGGGGAGAACCCAGTGGACTCATGGCGAGTACAGTTGTATGCGTGTACCAAAGTTTCTACATGACGACTCCATTCTGTTTTCTGCATTCCCTTCAGGGTTCCAAGCATGTTTAACAGGGTCCTGTTGAATCGTTCAGGTAAAGCATCTCCTTCAGGGTGGTACGGAGTCGTCCGGGATTTGGCGATGTTCAGCATTTTAAGTAATTCTCGGATCAGAGTACTCTCAAAATCTCGCCCTTGGTCGGAGTGAAGTCGGTTTGGAAGACCGTAATGAACGAAGAACTTTTCCCATAGAACTTTCGCGACCGTGATAGCCTTCTGGTCTTTTGTGGGGAAGGCCTGTGCATAGCGGGTGTAATGGTCCGTGATGATCAGCACATTACCGATTCCTCGACTATCAGGTTCGATACACAGGAAGTCCATACACACCAGGTCCATTGGACCAGAACTCTTCAGATGGGCCATGGGAGCTGCTCGGGTAGGCAACGTCTTGCGTTGAACGCACCGGGAACAACGGCGGCAGTGTTGTTCCACCGCTTCCCGCATCTTGGGCCAGAAAAAACAGTCTCGGACTAGCCCAAAAGTCTTCTCTACACCGAGATGCCCGTGTTCATCGTGTAGAGACTTCAACACCATATATCTCAAGTTTTGGGGTAGAACTAGTTGTCGCCTATCAGGGTGGTTATGATATTGGACTACCCTATAGAGCAAACAATTATCTATCTCGAACTTGTCCACCTCACGCATGAGTAACGCGACCAGATCTCGGGGAGCACTCTTCAATAGAGCAGGGTTCTTTCGCTGAACGGCTTGTCGGATTATGCTGATCACGGGATCTCTTAATTGATAGTCTACTAAGTCTTTCCATCTTATGACTTTGTCCTGGGTTATGTTCATCCCTGCGGGGTCGCAGTAGGCAGCAGGGATCGCCTGCGACTGGCACCCTAACGAATCAGCAACTCTTAGTTCAGAGAAAGCGACCTGATCATTGATGACGGCCGCTATACTACACATTGCTCGCATCCCAGGTCCAGGGATCTCTTCCCATTCATCATCGTCAGGGGTAGCACTCAATCCTGGTCGTCGTGATAGAGCATCGACCCCAATGTTCAGAGGCCCTGGCTTGTACTTCAGGGAGAATCGGTAGTTACATAGTGTCACCAGCCATCGGTGTTCGGCTGCATCCAATTTGGCGGAAGTATTGATGTATGTGAGGGGATTGTTATCGGTCCTTACCTCAAACGTAACACCATAGAGGTAGTCATGAAGTTTCTCCGTGATCGCCCATTTGAGAGCCAGGAACTCTAACTTGTGCACCGGATATTTCTGCTCACTGGGTGTCAGACTGCGGCTGATGTAGGCTACAGGCCGAAGCCCCTCGGGGTTCTTCTGATGAAGGACAGCGTCCAGTCCATTGAGACTGGCATCCACATGCAGGACATATGGTTGTTCTGGGTCAGCATATGCAAGCACTGGTGCTTCAGTCAGGCTTTTCTTCAAGTTCAGGAAGGCCGTTCACACTCAGGCGTCCACTTATCGCCAAACGGTTGACGGGCCGACGTGGCCTTTCTCCCAGTATCTTCAGGGTATATCTTCAGCAAATTGTTCAAGGGTTTAGCTTGACTAGAGTACCCTTCCATGAACCGACGGTAATACCCACAGAAACCGAGGAAGGATCGCAGTTCCGCGACATTATCGGGACGCGGCCAGTTCACCACCGCTTCTACTTTGGCCGGATCAGTAGCAATCCCCTGGGCAGACACGATGTGTCCCACGTAGGTCACTGAGGTGTGGCAAAACCTACACTTGTCGAGTGATAGCTTCAATCCTTCTTGGCCAAGACGATCTATCACCTTCAGCAGCCTCTCCTCGTGTTCTTCTAAGGTCTTCCCAAAGACAATGATATCATCCAGGTAAACCAGACACTCCCGAGGGTTCATGTCCCCTATTGTCTTTTCCATCAACCGCTGGAAGGTAGCAGGGGCTCCACATATACCTTGGGGCATACGCGTGAACTGGTAGAAGCCCAGAGGACAGACGAAGGCAGTCTTTTCCTGATCCTCTTCACTCATGGGTACCTGGTAGTACCCAGATCGCAAATCGAGCACACTAAACCATTGGCTCCCGTTCAGAGCATTCAGGATATCTTCAATACGAGGGAGATTGTATTGGTCAGGTACCGTACGATTATTCAGAGTTCGATAATCGACGCACAATCTTACAGATCCATTCTTCTTCCTTACTACCACTATGGGTGATGCATAAGGACTCCGCGACTCCGTCAGTATTCCAGCGGTCTTCATCTCCTCCAGGACATCCCTTACATCGTCCACATCCCTGGGGGCGATACGACGAGAGCGTTCACGGAATGGAGTGGCGTCACTCAGCCTAATAGTGTGTTGGGCGCTGCGACTGCGGCCCACATCCATCTCGCTGGTAGAAAATACTGTTTTTCTTTCCTTCAGCTTGGCTGTCAGTCGATCCTTCCACTCTGTTGGCAGGGTCGAATCTCCAAAGTTGAAGTCCAGGTCGACTAATCGCTCACCTACTGCAGCGGCGTTCACCTGGGGCGCGGTTTCTACCGGGCTGACGGGATATATACTGCCCAGACTTTGTCCTACATCGATGTCCATTGGGAATGGAGAGATGTTTTGGATGTACACATGGGTTCGGAGAGGAACTCGGGTCGTCCACTCTCTTACTTCAGGTATTACCCGATACCCTCTCTGGATCTCTTCCTCAGGGTCACTCTCCAGAGAGAACAGATGATCGGTCTCCTCCCGATCCGGATAACAGCACCAGACGGCCAGGCGTTTCACTCCCCCTGGTGAAATGGTCGTCAGTCCGCGTTGACGATTGTAGAGGTCCCCGTGACGCTCTAGGGCATATACTCGGTTGCACTCCTCTCTCAGTACAGGATCCAGGCGTGTATTGGCCAATTCATTAGTCTCCTTCAGGTAGGCTCTTATTACAGCTCGTACTATATCCGTATTTGTCCCCAGGATGACCGGGTACTGACACTGTCCTTGAGGCTTTGGGCACACCATTGCCTCCACATTCATGGGATGTTTCTTGCCGGTATTTAATTGAAGTATCTCCAGTTGAACGCTCACAATCCCATCGATAGGCTAATCCTCGTTGCTCAACCCCCTCACCTTCATATGTTCCGCCAACCGCAGGGGACAATGCTTCAGGTGCTGGTAGTAGAAGTGCCGGTATATTATGGTCACTTGAGACCCGGTGTCCAATAGAGCAGCAGCATAGACTCCCTCTACTACCACACGTACGATGGCCGAAGGGCCCACCTGACAGTAACCATCTCCCCCTGGAGTTCCTTCGCCTGGGCTCAGGTCAGGAGGGGCTTCGGGAGGCGTGGGGGTGGCCTCGGTGGTTTTGGCTTCTGAGGTCTGCCTCTGACAGATCATAGCCCTGGCCGAGCTTCCTTTACGGGGTGTTTCCTTTTCTTGGGTGGCTCCATTAGGACTCCCTAGAGAAATGGCCTTTCTGTCCACAGTTATAGCAAACGACGTCTTTAAGGTCCAGTCGTCTTGGGTAAGTGGGGGAGGATCTCCCCGAAGCCCGCCCTTTCGTTGAGGGCGACTTGGGTGGCGCATCTTCCTCTTTGACAGGTGTCTTAGTCCGCCGAGCGGAGGCTCCCGGGGTGTCACTGGTCGGGGGATCTCTTACCTTGGTGCCTGCATGCAGCTTGGTATAGGCCTCATGCCCTTTTACGATCCCCAGAATGTCCATGAAGGTAGGGGGAGGGCCCTCCTTTAGTGAGCACCTGATCATAATCACGATGTGATGCGTGGGGATGGCCCCTCGGAGGAACTGCTTGCGCCGATATTTGTCCATCTCTGAAGATAGGATGAGGCCGCAAGTTCGCAATTTCCACAGGACCAGCTGGATGCGTTGCAGGAAGTCGGACAGGTCTTCCTTCTCCATCTGTCGGAGAGCGTAATATTTGAACCACAGCTCGCTCTCCTCTTCCTCTTTGCCATAGATCTGGACTAACAAGTCTACTATCTGGTGAGCAGAGAGATCAGGGTCTTGGTCACGCTGTGCACTGACCATGGTGGCCGCTGGGGGTCGTAGGCTTTCCAGGATTCTCTGCCGTCTGACCGTTTCAGAGCAGGGCCATTCGTTGATCACCTTGAGGGTGTGCTCCTTCCAAGAATAGATACATTCTTCGCCTGTGAGAACGCCTTCAATTTCCTATAATTTTGGGCTTGGGCGGACGTAGTTATCGCTTCCACAAGCTGCGGGAATGTCACTCCTAGCAGGGAGCCGTCATTGTCGGATTCACTGGCTATCGCGGCTCACCGTCTGTTAGGGGTTGGGGTAGAGCTGTTCACGGACCGGTTAGTAACCGGTGATGTTGGCGGACTACCGGCCCAGCTGGTGGCCCCTTGCCTAGCATCTGAAGAGAAGGTCACTCTGGGTAGGGATATATCTGATCGGATGGGTGTACTGGCGGCCATATCTCTGTCGTCCCAACCCTCATGTCTGGTAAGGGAAGTGACGTGACTGGAAACAGTTCACGGGTAAATTAGAGGGCACCCTTGCGGCAAAGTCTCTGGTAGATACACTACTCGTGGGCCTCTATCAGGAAGTATAGCTTGTTCAGTGGCTAGCAATAGGGTGTTCTCTTGCCGGTCAATGTTATAGTGCTTGTGATGAGGCGGGCGCCCGCCAGACGAGGTAATGTCCTTACTGCGCTGCAGACAGTAAACATGGAGACATCAGCAGGCACCTCGTCTATGGCGACCACGTGTCGCAGAAGCTCTCCTAGCTTTTCGGCCCAGTCGGCCACTTGTTTGGGCGTGAGCGCAGACATGCTGACTGACAGGTTAACGGTAACTACAAAGTGGGGCACCCCAGGACTCTCTCAGCAGCGCCTCCAAATGTAACGGGTATTCCCTATGAATACAACCGCTACTACCTGCTGTGCAACCTGTGTGGCTCTCAGGAGCCTAAGCCTGGGGTACATGCATGTTATACATCTCTGGGTGCAACGCCTTCACCTGGGAGGGATCCCAACGGAGTGGGAGGAGGCCCTCACAGGAAACAACCACACAAAGCGAGCAAATATAAAACAGGACTAGCTTTACTGGCAAAACATATAATAACACACACATCACATAACCATGACTCCTCTCTAGAGGAGCCACATGTGGCGTCACACAGGACGCTAACCACTATGCGCCACGGCGGACGCTAACCACTCTGCGCCACGGCGGACGCTAACCACTCTAGGCGTCACGGCGGACGCTACCACCTCTAGGCGTCACGGCGGATGCTAACCTCCCACAGAGTGACCCCACCCTGTGTCCAGTAACCCCCACCCAAATGTCTCGCACTCCCAAATGTCAAACACCAATGTCTGTATATATGTGTGACTGCGCAGCCACTATGTCTGGTGATTAGGCCTTGTTGGTGCACGTGAATGGTAGTTTACCTGCCCGGGGCTCCAGCCACGGGTACTGCGATATCACTGGAGATCCGCCCGATCCGACGTTGTCCTCCACACCGCGTTGGGTGAATTCCAGCGCGGATAATATCACCTTAGTCCCAGGGTCGGCGGTGGTGTTCTGAGCCCAGAACCCACCTCGCAGGGCCGCACGGATTCAGCGCTGTGTCCCTGAGTTAGCTACCAATTAATGGGGCAGTGTCCCTATCTAGGGCCTGTCCCTAAGCTCCACAAGCTACGAGGTGACTCAGGACCTAACTGGGACCTTGGGGGCTGCTGGCCTAATGCAGAGGGTCACTGACCCCTGCATCCACCTCTTACCCCTAGCTGGTCCAGATCCTGACTGCCTGCGTGGCTGCAAACCCCGCGAAATGTATCCATCTGTTCCCAGGCAAATCCCTCAGCCCTATTGGCTCCCTGGCGTCAGGTGTCTCTGCCCCTATGCACCCTGGGGGCTGGCAGACTCATCTCGCGCATGCGCGAGCTATCTGCGGCCTCCCGCGCTGTGCTCTGCCGCTGCGCATGCGCAACAGCCCTAACATGGCAGCGCCCTGCTTCCCGAGCCGCCGGGCCGGTGGCAATGCGATCGCGGCCTCAGCGACGGCCCGATCGCGTCTCCGGCAACCGGCCCGCTCGCGTCCCTAGCTACCAGGGATTCCGCTGCCGCTCGCGTGCCGGCCCCCCCTCACTCCCTCGCACAGAGCGTCTTGCCAAAAGGGAGGAGGGGGTCAGCCACACTAAAGGGGGACCTGGCTACATCTATAATATACTCAAAGGTATTTAGAAAAGCATTAGTCTAATGTACTATATACTGTATTATGAAAAGTTGTTTGTCTGTTTGCTGTACATTTGGACAACTCTTAAGATATTGTAACTACATTTTGCATGAGGTTCCTGAGCTCAAGGAGAAGGTTTTTGACTGTTTGGATACAATTCACAAATTACATCACAAAGGAAATACTGTAAGCAATGATATCACATATGACATCACAAATGACATACTCCCATTACACAACCCTTAAAATACACCTAATCTTAGTCACTCTGAAAATACTATTTGAAATATTAGCAAAAATTGAGGAGTAGTCAAAGCTCCCCAAGTACTGTATGCGAGATAATTGTTTGGGATGAGAGTACAATGTTTCACAAACATGCATTAGAGACTCTCGATCGAATACTTCAGGACCTCAGAGGCAATAAAACTTAATAAAGGGTGGATTTATTGTTGTATTAGCAGGGATTTTCACATTAAAATATAAAAAAAGTAAAATGATCCATTTATAAATCTTAGGGGCCTATGCACTGAGCATCAATAAGCCACTAATTGGCAAAAAAGCCTGCAGCGATTCAGTAAGCCCCGATAAGTCAGCGATAAATGCCCTTTTCGGCAAATTTTTTTCCAGAGGAATTAAAAAATAGCCAAACGAGCGACGATAAGCCACTTATCGGCAGGATTTCAAACTCATGCAATTCTAGGAGCCCTGATTAGCTTATTGAGGCTAATCGCGGCTCTAGAATGGAGATTTCCTCTCAAAATCGTCTTTCCAGGAAAAGTTGGCAGAAAGTTGGTGAGAAGCTGCCGAGCAGGGGCGAGACGGAACTTAGAGAAAAAAAAAGCATTTTCCTGCATTGGATTGGTACTAGTAGTCTCCGTAGCTGATATCCAATAATATCAGCACCGGAGTCCCCCGGCATGAATTCCATGCAATAAAAATGCCTTTACAGGCAACTTCATTACCTTAGCGGCTAACCGCTAAGTCAATGAATGGGTTAAGGAAAAACAGCAGCTTTATTTGGGGTATAGGGGGAGAGTGAAGCGCGTACTTGGCCCTTCACTCACCCCCTCTGACCCCAATAAACATTACAATATACACTAACCACCAATACACAACCCACCAAACCCCCTATGCCCCCACATAAAATCATTTTATTATTTTTTTAAACACAGTATTGATACCAAAAGCCAGCAGGAGTCCTCGAGTGGTCACAGTGGGTGTCTGGGGGTCTTCAGATGGTCCTCGCAGTTGTCTGTGGGCCTCCAGGTGGTTCCCGTGGGTGTCTGGAGGCCCTCAGGTGGTCCCCATGTGTGTCTGTGGGCCTCCAGGTGGTCCCTACAGGTGTCAAAGTCCCCACAGGGGTCATTCGGTGGTCTCTGCGTGTGTCTGGGGGTCCTCGGTTGGCCCTAGAGGGAATCTGTGGGCCTCCAGGTGGTCCCCACAAGTGTCTGGGGGCTCTCGAGTGGTCCTCGCGAGTGTCTGTGGGCCTCCAGGTGGTCCCCACAGGTGTCCAAGGGCCCCACAGGGGTCACTGGGTGGTCTCTGCGTGTGTCTGGGGGTCCTCGGTTGGCCCTAGAGGGTATCTGTGGGCCTCCAGGTGGTCCCCACGAGTGTCTGGGGGCCCTCGAGTGGTCCCCGTGAGTGTCTGTCGGCCTCCAGGTGGTCCCCACAGGTGTCCAGAGGAACCATAGGGGTCCCCGGGTGGTCACTGCAGATGTCAGGAGATCCTCAGGAGGTCCCAGCGGGTATTCGTGGGCCTCCACGTGCTCCCCATTGGTCCCTGGGGGCCCTCAAGTGGTCCCCACGGGTACCTGGGTTCCCTTGGGTGGTCCCCGTTGGTCCTCAGGTGATTCACGTGGATGTCTGGAGGTCTTCAGGTGGTCCCAGTGGGTGTCTGGGGTCGGGAGTCTGGGTGGTTCCCCCGGGTCCCTACTGGCCTACAGAACCAATCCTTTAGCAAAAATGAAAAATACATTGCAATAAATACACCTCCTCCCCACCCCCAACACATACAGTACAGTAATGGGTAAAATATCTATTATCCAGATATGGAAAATAGCTTATTTGCCATGATTAAATCAAACATTAGCCAGCCAGAAAAAGTAAAATAAATGAGCCTTTCAACTTACCCCTGCCATCATGAAGGGCATCCTCGTCAGCATACTGCAGGTCCATGTCCTCCATTGCCAGAAAGAATACATACAAAATACAATCTAATGGCACCTAACCCCTTAATCACCCTAGCGGTTAATAACCGCTATAGTAATTAAGGGGTTAACCCACCCTCCCCGACTCACCACCCAGGAGGCCTAACCACCCACCCCAGGACCACTATACCCACCCTCTACCCATTGATTGACATAGTGGTACAGCATACCCATATAATATGGGCATGATAAGCCATTATAGCAGTCATTGGTCACCCTAATAAAAAAACATGAAGACCAAAAATACACAATAATAAAACATATAAACAAGCACCTAAACATCCCAATATATAAATACAAGCACTAGCCAACCAATAAAATACCTAAATAAAATCACTAGCAACCAATAAAAGACATAAATAAAAGCACTAGCCAGTCTATCAGTTTAATAAATAAAATCACTAACCAAGAAAACAATTAATTAATTTTAAACATTAGCACACAAATCAATTAATGAATAAAACCACTAGCCAACACATCAATTAAAACCAGTAGCCAACAAAATAAATAAATAATTTAAAACGCTAAACAATCCTAACATTTTCTAAAAACAAGTCATCCAAATTCTAAAGAATTTAATCCAAACAATTAACAGAAATAGAAAAAATAACAGTCAATAGAAAACAAGCATTTGCCAAAAAATGCATTGGCTATCAATGAATTTATCTGTACCCTAAAGGAGCACAGATTAATACATTAGCAGTCAATGGGCAATGAAAAACCTGAAAAAAAGACATAAACATGAATTCAAGATAGCCAAACTCTTATGATAAGTGCACAATCTCTTATTGTTTATCCACCGTCTTGTTTTAGGGTGATGATTTGCTTCATCCCAATCATAAGTTGCTGCTTCATGTTCTTTAAAGTTTTGTTATATTTGATAGTCTTCTTCACCATATCACAGTTAAATGTACTTGCAACTTAAATTATGCACTAGTGAATCTCTTATGTTGCTAATTCAAATGTTCTTCTCATATCTTGGGATTGCTTAATTTCTTGTTGTTTCCTCGGTAATTGTATTGTCTTATCTGATATGTTCTTATCCTGGTTGTTGTTAGCGGTTCCTCCAGTCTTTTTTCTGGACTTTCAACTATGTGAGGATCCCTGACGCCCAGCAGCCCCGCACGTCTTCTCGCGCGCCCCCGCGCATACGCGGTGCATCAGTTGGCCGAACTTCAGATCGGGTTCGCGCGGGTGATGTCACATGACGCTGCGAAGTTGGGCACTGGATCACGTCGCGCGCTCCCAGTGCGTGGCCCATGCATGTGACGTGTGCGTGATGCTCCCGATCTCTGTGGCAACAATCATCTGCTTTTACTAGCTGTAGCTGTGCTTCTATCGCACCACCTATCACAGGCTCCCATGCGCCTCTGCTCCACCCCCCATGGGGATTGGCCCAGCCCTGCATATATGCTCAGCTGAGCATAGATTGTGTTACAGTGTTTACCACTCCTGTCTTGCCTCGCTCCAGTTTGTGCCTTACTGCACCGACACACTTTATTCGAGCAAATACCCAGTATGTACCTGGCAGATACCTGGAATGTGCCGCTCCTCACCTCTGACAAGCCCCGTTGCGTTTGCCTTCCCAGCCTGGGTTCATGCCTGGCTGACGGGCGGCTGATCTGTTAAATGATAATGATTAGGATTTAATAGGCTGCAATGCTTCGCGTGTCTACCAGATGGCATAAATTCATGAATTGTAATGCAGTATATATATATATATATATATATATATATATATATATATATATACTGTGCAGTACTGCAGCCAGCGGGAATAAAATGCTTCAATCCCTGCCTGGAAAATAACCCAATGCACTCGGGCAGAAAACAGTCACAAACCTCAATACACCCGGGTATATAATCACTGCGCTTCTCCATGTAAAGAGCATGCAGCTAGTGAAGGAAATGGCCATACAAATGTGCAAAACAGAAAGTGAATCCCTGCGCTTCTCCCAAAGGGATAGCAATCAATGGGGAAAAAAAAAATATATATATATGTATGGTGTAAATACCTATAAGAAAAAAGGAGACTTTTGGTATACATCCTTTGATCAAATAATGCCAAGCCTGCTAACCACGTCAAGGTAAGTCTCGAAAAGACACATGGCCGGACTCACATGGTACGTCAGCCAATCAGAGTAGGGATGGAGTTCCCACGCTCTGATTGGCTGCCGTACCATGTGAGTCCGGCCATGTGTCTTTTCATGACGTTTTCTTAAAGGCAATTGCAGCAAAGCCATTCTGATTGGCTGTGCTGTCATTGCCTTTAAGTGACGTCATCAATTTTTTTTACATCGCCCAAAACACATGGTTTTCACGGCCCAATCAGGGCCGTGGGAACCATATGACGACAAATGTGACGTCATAGGCCTTTAAAAGCCTATGGCGTCTCATTTTGAAGACAGACGCCGAGGAGGAAGGACCTCCTCCTGAAGATTGAAGACCTGGGCGTGGCACCGGACGCCAAGAAGACCCTGGAACAAGGTATTTTAATACAGATTCACATGGATTAAAACTAGAACAACCCTTGATTGTCATGTTGTATTATTTTAATGTTTAATTTTTAATGTTTTTTTATTTCATGGTTTCCTGTTCCTGGATTGTTTTGTGGATGGTGTTGTGGATGGTGTCGTGGATTGGTTCGTGAGTAAGCTGATCAACGGGAGTCGGTGGGGGCAAGTAATGGCAAGTTTAAGAAAGAAATGTATTGAATGTAACTGTGTTTTTTGTTGCTTTTTCATGTGTTCATTTTTTAAAATGCATATCATTTGTTGCCACTGTATGTATGTATGTATGTATGTATGTATGTCTACATATATATATACAGGGTAATAAATGATACTGTTGTTAAAGCTTGATATTCTGTATTGTTAATCATTGTGGCTATGCATAGATGTGTGGTAAATGTATTTTATTATTAGAGAGATGTAAGTTTTGGGCTTCTAGGCCGTACAGTAGGTTATGGAAAGCCTTGCTTTAGTATATTGTAATTGTTGGTGTACTTTTTTCTATGTTTTGAAGTGGTTCTCTGTTACGATAGCTTTAGTTCATTGTGTAATTGGTATGGATGGTATTTTAATTGTTTAGGGATGTAATTGATGTGTGTTAATTCATTGATGGTGAGTTAATTGGATTAAATAATATACTTCTTGTGATGTATGGCGATTTGAGTGGGATTATTGTATTGTTAACATTGATTTGCAGCGTGTACATGTAGTTTACATGTTATGCTACATGTATACACTGTAAATGCAATGTTTTAAGAGGCGTGTGAGCCTTCATATTGAATGATTAAATGTGATTTGGTTAGGCAATTGGTTTTTAAATCATTGAGGATGTTATGCATAAGTGTTGTTGGCATTGCAGGATGGCTTCACCCCTTAATTACCTTTCAGGTTAGTACCCGATAAGGTGATTAAGGGGTTCAGTGTTATGTTACTGGTATTCAAATGTTTTGGCTATTTATTATTTTGGCAACGGACACCAAGAATTATGCTGGCGATGGAGACTTCTTATTGATGAGGTTAGTACAATTTAAATCACTTTATTACCGTATTGAATGTGTTTAATAATGGCCAAATAATGTATTATACCTATGTGGATAATATTTATTTGGCTCATTATTGTACTGTATGTGCTGGGGGAGGGGGTATAGGCCCCAAGGGTATTTGGTAGTACTCCCCTGTGGATAGTGGGTGAGGGTGGTTGGGCCTCAGGGTTGGGGGGGTTAGTGGGAGAGGGTATGTGGGTGATGGTGGGTTAACCCCTTAATGACTGTAGCGGTTAATAACCGTTATGGTGATTAAGGGGTTAGGGGACATTACATAGAATGTTTTAATTATTGTGTCTGTTTTGCAGAAGCGGATGGGGCAAGGGCAGGATGAAGATGAGGATGGCCTTCATCGTGGCAGCCGTACATGGGTGAGTGCTACATGTATTTAATGTCTTTATTGGTGTGTACTGCTGCGGCACAGTTTATTCGAGCATTTGCCCGTTCTGTGCCGCAGCAGTAGCCTGGCGCGCGCCCGAGTGTGACGGGCGCGCGCCGAAGCAGCGGAAGAGCGCCCTCCGATCGGGGCACTCTCCCTACCGCTGCCGGGTCCGCCGGGTCCCCCGGAACCCCCTGCCGCTGTCCCGCGATCGCGGGACACCAGGGCTCCCTCGGGGAGCCCCTGGACACGCGTGCAGGGGGCGCACGCTCCCGATGACGCGTGACCGCGCGTCTATGACGCGCGGCACGCCGAGGGGCGGCCACTAGCAAGCCGGGAAATCTCCCGGCTTGCGGTACCGGCCACACTCGAATAAAGTGTGTCGGTAGTGTATGTATTGTAAATGGACAACTGCACTATTATCCTTTTGTGGATAATAGTCATTGTGCACATTACTATACAGTATGTTAGGGGGGTATAGGTGTTGTTGGGTTTATATATATATATATATATATATATATATATATATATATATATATATTTCTTTAATTATTTATTTATTTAGTTATTGTGGGGCTGGGGTGTGTATTTTTTTAATATTGTGGCTAGTGGGGGTGGGTGAAAGGGGTATTAGCCCCAACGGTGGTAGTTTAGGGCTTGCGGGTGGGTAGCGGGAGGCCTTAACCCCTTCAGGACCGTAGCGGTATTAACTGCTACGGTCGTGAAGGGGTTAAGTGCCCCCGCAACCCCCCCCGCAAGTCCTAAACTCACACCCAGGGCCAAATACCCCCCTCACCCATCCCCGCTACCCACAATAACGCTGGCACGGTGGGTTAACCCCTTCATTGACTTAGCGGTTAGCCGCTAAGGTAATGAAGTGGCTTTTAAATGCCTTTTTCCTGCCTCGGATGCATGCCGGGGGGCTCCGGTGCGGGTATCAGCTCCGGAGACCCCCGGCATCAATCACAGGCAGGAAAAAGGGCTGAGTTTTTCTAAGTGTCGCCCTTGCCGATGCTTCTCCTTCAGCAAGTTGCCAACTTTAGTTGGCGGGCTGGATTGGCCATAAAATCTCCAATCTGGCCTGCCGATCAGCACCGAAAAGCTGATTGGGGCTTACTGAATTCAGGCGGGTTAAAAAAGTCCCAATAAGTGGCTTATCGGCAGCCGGGTGGCGAAATTTTTTTTTTCGGAAGAAAAGTTGCCGATAATTCCCACTTATCGGGGCTTACTGAATCTGGAAGGGAAAAAATGCCGATAAACGCCTTATCGGGGCTTACTGCATGAGGCCCTATATACCTAGAAGAGGAGGGGCTGGCCTGCCACAAACTGCTCAATAAGCAGTTGCAGGTTATTGGCTAAATATATTCAATTACACCAAATGTGCAAAACAGAAAGTGAATCCCTGCGCTTTTACATGGAGAAGCGCAGTGATTATATTTGTTTTACATTATTTGTTGGGCCGATTTTCACATAACACTAGTATGCATTTAGCGTAGGGACCTGCTAAAGAGACTTACCTTGACGTGGTTAGCAGGCTTGGCATTATTTGATCAAAGGATGTATACCAAAAGTCTCCTTTTTTCTTATAGGTATTTACACCATACATAAATATATATATATATATATATATATATATATATATATATATATATATATATATATATATATATATATATATATTCCCCATTGATTGCTATCCCTTTGGGAGAAGCGCAGGGATTCACTTTCTGTTTTGCACATTTGTATGGCCATTTCCTTCACTAGCTGCATGCTCTTTACATGGAGAAGCGCAGTGATTATATTTGTTTTACATTATTTGTTGGGCCGATTTTAATCCTTTGCAGCACGCTCCTAGAGGGCAACACTACTATGGTGTAATTGAATATATTTAGCCAATCACCTGCAACTGCTTATTGAGCAGTTTGTGGCAGGCCAGCCCCTCCTCTTCTAGGTATATAATCTCCTAGCAAGGTCCCCTTATTCCACTTCACTTACATGTGAGTATCTGTACTGGTATATACCAGTTTTTAATTGCACTAGGTTATACAAGCATATGCTTTGATATTTTAACCCCTTCTGGGCTTATTTCACATAACACTAGTATGCATTTAGTGTAGGGACCTGCTAAAGAGACTTACCTTGACGTGGTTAGCAGGCTTGGCATTATTTGATCAAAGGATGTATACCAAAAGTCTCCTTTTTTCTTATAGGTATTTACACCATACATATATATATATATATATATATATATATATATATATATATATATATATATATATATATATATATATATATATATATATTTTCCCCATTGATTGCTATCCCTTTGGGAGAAGCGCAGGGATTCACTTTCTGTTTTGTTTTTCATAACTGTTTGTTAAATTAAACTCATGCGTCTCAAGCAAGTTGAAGTGCTTTTTCATCTCGAAATGATAATGTTGATGTTTTCATCTTCTTTCTAGTCAGTTTTCTTCTTTCCCTCTTTATAGTAAGATGTAATTTGCAGTGAACCAATCTGTATTCACTTCTTGTGTCAAAATGTTTAAGGACTGTGCAATCTTCTATCACGTGTTTCTTGTTAGCTAGGATACAGCCAATTTAATTATTGATTACATTAGGTTCAATCCATGTCCATTTTCTATTCTTCTTAAAGAATAAATTCATGATATAAAAGTTTTCACATTTTGCAAATTCTTCCAATCTGTTTCACATGAATTCCTGCAATAGTAAACATACAGTACTTACTAACTGACAGAGCCACTGACAGGAGGGGAGAGCCAGGATAACTGTGCTGGGCCCAGTGGCAGGGGGGGCCCAGCTGCAAGTCCTCTAGTTGCCACCAGGCCCAGCTCTCTCCAAGCTGCAGGCCTCCCTCTCTGACTGTCCAACACTGAGCTTCTGATGCAGACGCCGGAAATAGAGGGGTCTCACAAGGTCTGAAATGGGGGGGCTCTAAAGAACGCCGACACGGGGTGGAGGGGCGGTCGTAGCTCTAGTCCTGTTACTAGATGCTTTATCTATCTTGCCTTTCTAATGGACATCAACCTTTGAATTGGAATATTTAATAATCATCATGTGGAGGAAATTTTATAAATGTAATGGTAGAAGTCTCTCACTTCATTATATGTAATGTTGGGACATACACGTGTTAAACTAAATAACCAATTAAATATTATTATTATTATTATTATTATTAAAGTATTTAAACTTTATACTTATTACTTTATATGCTTTGTCAATTGGATGTCTTTTGTTTGTATGAATTAAAATTTTGCCTGCGTTTTCTGATGAGCTTTTATACTCTGCAATGTGTTTTTTCATTCAGTGTTAATAATAAAACCTGCACCACTGATTCTTCCATTTTCTGTATCTCTGTAATATGATCGATGTCGCCTCTTGCGCACAATGAGTCCTTTATCTTTTCTTCTGACTTCTGTAAGGCCAACAATATCCAAAAATCTTTTCATGATGATCTTCCAGTTCTTGCAGTGCTGCTTCACTTGACAGAGAATGGCAGTTGTACAGTAGGTAGAGAAAATTAAAGTTTGAATGAAAGCTGGTGTTTAACCTTTTGGGATGATAAGCATCCTGTGCCTTCATGCCTTCTTCTTGATTGTTGTCTGTTTAGGAGTTGAGGCCATATTTACCCTGCCAGCCTCAACTGCATGTTGGGACAATTCCTTGACTTTTTAACGTTATTGGTTTTTGTTTTATATTCACTACAATTAAAATGTGTATAATTTACATGAAACCTTTCTCTGTCCTTATATATTACAAGAGTCGTCACGCCAGGAGCTCTTATAATTTAAGGATACATCATACACATGATGCTCATTCTATAGGAACTGGAGTGGAAAAGAAGCAGAATATCCCCTCCCCCAACAGGTGCTGTTGAACTTCAGTCAGCATAAAAGATAATATACCATTTTATTTTGATGCTAAAATAACCTTTATTATCTGAAAGGCTATGATAAGTTATGCAATGTTTTAATATGATTAATGCATTCCAACATTCCCATTGCTTAATGGAGGGAGTTCTTTTAGTTAAAAACATTGAAAGTCACAGTTGTCATCTTGCATAATTTTTGTTTCATTTACTCTGTGGGGTAGAATTTACTAGATATTAAATCCATTATTGACATTTCAGTCTCTAGATAGACCTTTTTATGATAAAAGATACACCAGGAGAAGAACAACTATCAGACTTCTTGACTTCAATTTTCTGCTTTGCATATTTTTCTGAGGCGTATACTATGAAATTAGAGTTTGATTAACAATGTTATATTGTTTAAGAATTTTCTTTTTGCTCATTTTACATTTACACTTTGCTGAATATTTACCACGGTCGGCCAAATTGTTGTATTGTTTCCCAAGGTGATATAATTTGTCCCCCCCGAATATGGGTGAATTATACTGATTTAAGTGCTTGAACATGTCACTCTCATTATTACCATTTTGTCCTTGGATGAAGTGCCCCTTTAATTATTGTTTTTGCATTTAACATCTTTTTTTATTATACTTCCTTTTTGTTTGACAGCAAATATATATATATATATATATATATATATATATATATATATATATATATATATATGAAAAAGAGAAAAAAACAGGCGCACACCTAGTGCATTAAAGTAAAACAAACAATTTATGGAACATTAAAAAAGACAAATGCCCACTCACAAGTCAAACGGTAAAATAAAGCAGTTATGAGATTGGCTCTCATATGCCAGCAGTAGCGTCCGGATCAGCAATGGAGACCTGTCCTACACGTGTGGCTCAGTCTCCTTCACCGGAAGTGACGTCCTCCCGGTCGTGTGCCCCGCAATAGGAAATCCCTCCGGGAACCACAGCCTGTGCCCTAGCTTGCTTGCGTCTGGCTGCTGCACTACCAGGAGTGGTAAGGATGTGTCCGCTTTTCTTGTCTGGCTCGCCGCTCTCACACTGCAATCCAAGTAGTCCGCGATAGCTGCATTCAGTGGGAAAGTGCCTCCTCCGTCTTAGCCACGCCCAACGCGTTTCGTCATCAAAGATGACTTCTTCAGGGGATTCATCCCCTGAAGAAGTCATCTTTGATGACGAAACGCGTTGGGCGTGGCTAAGACGGAGGAGGCACTTTCCCACTGAATGCAGCTATCGCGGACTACTTGGATTGCAGTGTGAGAGCGGCGAGCCAGACAAGAAAAGCGGACACATCCTTACCACTCCTGGTAGTGCAGCAGCCAGACGCAAGCAAGCTAGGGCACAGGCTGTGGTTCCCGGAGGGATTTCCTATTGCGGGGCACACGACCGGGAGGACGTCACTTCCGGTGAAGGAGACTGAGCCACACGTGTAGGACAGGTCTCCATTGCTGATCCGGACGCTACTGCTGGCATATGAGAGCCAATCTCATAACTGCTTTATTTTACCGTTTGACTTGTGAGTGGGCATTTGTCTTTTTTAATGTTCCATAAATTGTTTGTTTTACTTTAATGCACTAGGTGTGCGCCTGTTTTTTTCTCTTTTTCTTTCATAGGTATCTACAAGGGAGTTGTGATCCCTTTTAAACGGGCTGCCATTACCTGGATGCACTTTATTGGAACTGGACTCTATGTTTTTTAAGGTTTTGGTGTTTTTTCAATAATTTTTATGTATTTTTTAATATATATTTTTATAATTTTTTTTTTTTTTTAGTAGTTTTTATTAAAGTTAATTTTACTTAACATGTGTTACCCCTATAACATAGGATCCATTTTATAATTAATACCCCCTCTGGCCACCCCATAGGTTGTCTCAACACAGTAGCTAACTTGCTCACAGTTAGGCAGGTTGTAATAATAGGCGCTCCTTAATTTTTGTTTTGTTGTGATATATATATGTATATATATATATATATGTATAATATATATATATATATATATATATATATATATATATAAGGAGCAAGAGGTTTTGGGAGATGGCAGGGAATGGGATCAAGAGGGCAAGTGGTAGAGGGAGAAGAGGAGATCAGCCGTGACACATCCTCCTCCGAGATAGCGGAAAAAGAGTCAAGAATGGCAGGAGGAGAGTTGGAAAGCGGTGTGGGATGGGAGGAGGCAACAGATGGGATGTTCTGATGTATGGATTCCACATTTTCCTTAAAAAAGTCAGCAAAGTCCTGAGGTGAGATGGAAGAAGAAGAGGAGGCAGCCGAGGGTGGTCTGAGTAGAGAGCCAAAGACAGAAAAGTGTCGGCGTGGGTTATACTTGTGTGTGTTGATTAGTGATGAAAAGTAGGTTTGTTTAGCCTGAGAGAGGGCAGAGGTGAAACAGGACAGCATAAATTTGTAGTGAATGAAGTCTGCGAGCGTATGAGATTTCCTCCAGAGGCGTTCAGAGGAACGAGTGGAGGAACGCAGCATGCATGTGTGGGAGTTTAGCCAGGGTCTGGGGTTAGAAGGGTGTGGACGGCAGAGAGAAAGCGGGGCATGAAGATCAAGAGAGGAAGAGACAGAGTTGTAGTTCCTGACCAGGTTGTCAGGGTCTGAAGCAGAAATGAGAGAGGAGAGGGAGAAGCGTAAAGTGGAATCAAAAGCTGGTTGGTTAATAGACTTTCTGCAAAAACGAGGGCTAGATGGAGATGGAGAGAAGCGAGAGAGAGAAAATGAGATGAGGTGATGGTCAGAGAGAGGAAAAGGGGAAATGGAGAAATCGGAGAAAGAGGAGTTTTTAGTGAAAACTAGGTCTAGGTAGTGGCCAGTTCAGTATAGAGGTGTGATGGGTGCTCCAAAAGTCCTGGAATGTTATATATGTTCATCAATCATATATAAACAGTGAAGACTCAGAGATGGAGTGGATAAACTACTGGGTGAGTGACTAAAGCCACTGAAAGCATAAATCTCCTGAAGGCAACAGAAAAAATATGTATAACACACTTCGCTGTACCTTATTGGAAATGAATATAATAAAGTCCAGCACTCACCCCAGGTTGTAGTAATGAGGATCCATAGTAATACAGTACATCTTTCAATATCTTACCCACTCCTAGAGCCCACTGGATTTCTTGGGGTGTGTCCAGCCGCTGATTAAGTTCCAAACGATCCAAAATATGCAAAATAATGCACAAAGCAGCGCACTGCCCAGGGACACAGGTGTATCAAAAGTAAATAATACATTTATTGTCAATCAGACATAGCAAACAAGGAGGTAAAGCCCCTCCAATGCGTTTCACACAACAAGGTGCTTTATCAAGGAGTAAGGTACCGTACATTGGGGGACCTTTATATACCAGGTATAACATGTGTAGTGAATAGTCAAATTTCACGCTAAAAACGCGTGTATATGACGTCATCAGTGCGACCATAATCATCCCTATGTATATGTGTATCTAAAGGCTTCAAGTCCCTCCCTAATCACGCCCCTCCGTGACGTCACCACCAATCCGCTTCCAGGTATGGCTAGTCTGTAAGACGATACACTCTCCCCTTCACAGCAGAGATACCCACACTTTTTTGGTGTGTTAAAACCTCTCTGCTGTGTTAGTGGTTCAGGAAAGCCTAGGAGTTGGGAAAGCCAAGTGAATGCACTTGGCAGCTTTCTCAGCTACCCTAAAAACGTGGTATGGTGTCTCAAGGACGGACTAAAAATCATTTGGATGAAATGACGTCTTTTTTTCCATGTTTTTCCATCCCATTGTTTCCTGGAAGGAGCTTGGAGTTCAATCTGTCATGCTAACTTAGACCTATACAGGAGATGAGACCACTCATCCCATATGTATATATAATAGTAAAGGTAAGTATGAGCAGGTGCTTGGAGGGAAAAGAAACTTGTAATAACAGTGTTGATCCAAAGGGGATCAGAAAGGTTCCCTCTACATATAGCACTCTATGCTGGATTTAAGTAGGCGGATAACAGTGATCCAACAGAAAATTACTGTTAGGTCTATTGACCCATAGGAACCGGAAAGATCGGAAAATAATAAAGTTTTATGAATTCAAATATTCGTTAAAAACACATATAAATCCATTCATACATTAAAATAACCCCATAATGAAGTGGCTAAATAGGCAGCCTTCAAGGATAAGAATGTCTATATATCATGAATTCAAGCTGCTATCTATAAACATCTACTCCAATTTTAAACACAATGGTAATTGGATCAGTAATGTGATCCTGGCAAATAGTAAGGCTCTTACTTATATCTTTAGGTGTATTTTCACTGTATTTAAATATACATATCATCTAATTGATATCCAAAAAAGACATATATATGCTCAATGATAAGGGTGTATATCATAACCAGTATATGTATTCCTACAGTAATGTCTCGATACTGGATAGCCACAGGTCATAAATACCTATAAGCACATACTGCAGAAAAACTCTTTATATGTCAGTGCTGTTAGAGTCTGTGCTTGCGCACCAAAAACAGAGCATAGCCATCACAAAATAGGCGATGAAGCTTGACCACAGCGGATCTAAAGTAACGCGGAAAATTCCGCAATGGATACAAGCCTGACTATGTTGGCATTCGTCTGCTGCCCAGGATCAGAGATGTCGCCACTTCTGATGACGTCACTTGTGTCTTCCCCCTGAAGAAGCGTGGTGTACACGCGAAACGATCGTCGGGAAACGTGATACGTCACAAGTGACGTCATCAGAAGTGGCGACATCTCTGATCCTGGGCAGCAGACGTATGCCAGGCATTAAAGGTGTTTTTGTTCCAAAAATTTACCGGTATCATTATTACTATAATTTATTTATTAAGGTGCCAGTGTTTTCAGTAGGCATTTTTTTTTTTAGCTGAGATAGCCTCGGTTAAACATTGTTTTTATCCCTTCAACGTCTAAATAACTTCAGAATTTATCTCTGTAAATACAATTAGTATGTTATGTCATTAGTTATGTTGAGAAGGTCATATTTTATCTTTAATGTTGCACTTTCATTGTCTATTTATGCCACAGTTTTCTTTTAATTACTGCAACATTCACTTTGAAAAGTCTTTACTTCAAGAAAAGAAAAGATAACTTCTAATTTGGAGATATAGTTTCTCCAAACGAGCATCAAAGTGTTATGGTTATTATCTATAAAATGTAAGTAAAAGCATTGTCGTATTAAGGGTTTGAAGTTTAATAGAGCAAATAAAAATTAAACAAGTATTATTAATAATTAAGGACAGGATTTAAGGTACAGATGCTAATTAAAAAACTGAAACTCTACAGAATACAGTACTAGTGAGACGATTAACTTTTGGAAAATCTCATAACAATCTTACTAAAATCAATTGTGTTTTGCAGGGTGCATTGTATTTCAGTTTATGTAGATGCAGATGTCCTATGCTTTGACTTCTAACCATATGTGCATGTATTACTTTTAAGTAGACTTATTCAAAATTAAAAGAGCCGTAGTTCCGAGTTTGTCGTTGCCAAATCACGCAGTTTCACATGGTCAGAAGTAGCGGAATAAAAATTGACTACAAGCCATATTCTATATTACAAATTGAATCGGTGAAAACGCGCCTATAAAAAATCTCAAACCTCGCATTTTGACAGCAAATACACATGGGTTGTTCTTCTGTTTTGTTTTGCAGTAGAGTGAACATAACCAATACCGTGATTCAAAGTTGTGGCTGAAGGTGGTTCAATGATTTACATTTCTGCGGAATCAACTACAAAATAATCACATCATAAGACATGTGAATGGGAACATTTAGCCATATGCCATATCATGCCATATCATATCATAACACATCATACAGGAATCAAACCGAGGACCATTCACATGCTAGAACCAATTCTTTACTTGTAAGCCACAGGGTTTATGTAATGTCACAGACTCTAAAAACAAACTTAACATTTAGTACACAGTGCAGTCCACTGTTTCATAGGGAATTGGTACTAGCATATGGAAGGTCCTGGGTTCTATTTCTGCATTTGTATTATATCAAATGTATTCATATTCAATTCCCACATGGGGTAGGGGTGTGTGTGAGCGTGTGTATGTGTCCGTTAGCAATTAAGCATTGAATGTTCTAAACAAAATGGAGATGTTTTTAAATTAGGAGCCATGCCCAAGCCGCTTTATAAGCAGATCCGCGTTGTAGCAGATGGTGCTATAACGGAGTTGAGCTGTATAGATATATACATATACCAGGGCATACTGGTTCTTCCTATCAGTGTTTGCAGATTGGAGAGGACGTGTGGGGACATCTACACACTCTGTGCCTGTAACCGGCAAATGTGACGTCAACGGAGGAGGAGTGGGCAAGTCTTGCGATACCCAGATGCAAGTCTCGCAGCTGTAAGACGCGGGAGTGGAAGTGGTGTACCGAGTGATAGGGTGCAGGGTAGCAAGCACCAAAAGTAGTCCACAGACCAGCTGTAATCATAGAGATTCCGCAGAACACGTCAGGTATATTGAGATACCAACTGCAGGACTGCAGGACATTGTGAGATTCGGCTCATAGAATGAGTGTGAGATACTCCTAACATTCTCAACTGCTTTTAAAGGGCTCATACAATGTGAGTTTTTTTTACCTATCATGGTATACTAATGTTTTTTTTAATAAAATAGAGTTACACTATGTCTCTTACCTTCCATATATAGACAGAGGATGGGCCATTGGTATCCTGTAGCAGCTACATACATAGTTGATTGGAATAAGAAGTCTGGTGAGGAGTTGGAAATCGTTATCCGGTCCAGATCCCAGGGTGGATAAAAGGCACTTTAAAATTACTATTCTGTTAGTGCATATCTTACCATTTAAAGGTGTCAATTGTCATTACATACTACCCTACGTTTTCTTTTTTTTTTTCTTTGCGTCTAGGTCATTCTTGTGGTATATACATATATATATACTGTATATATAAATTTAAAAATATATTTACACAGCAATGGAACATGGGAGAGGAATCCGAGTGCCGAGAGGAAGCCGAGATGGCGAGTCCTGGCGAGAAGGGCTCCGGTGGCGAGATCTGTCAGCAGAGAGCGAGATCCGCCTCTCTCTGCACAAATCTCGCCGGCAAATAATTTTTTTTTACATAACAAATCTATTACTATTGTAGATGTGCAGGGGGTCTCCGGAGATGAACCGCGTTGGTTTTATGTCCGGGGACCCCCTGCTTTTTGAGATACCGGCCCCATTATGAGGTGCCGGAGACCCTCTGCACATGTACAGTATTAATAAAAATACAGTAATGCTGCTTCATTACCTTAGCGGCTATCTGTTAAGGCAATGAAGGGGTTAAGTGACAGTAGCATTTTTATTGGGGACAATTGCCCCCAAAAAACATAGCAAAACACAACACAATCAGCCTCTGTGCCCCCAACAACCCCTACCCCCCCTTATATACATAACCCATAGTTATTTTTTTAGGCACAGGAATGGTACTATAGGCTGGCGGTGGCCTCGGGTGTTTCTCAGGGGTCCCCGCTTGCCTGCAGTATCAAGTCTGTGCCCCCAAAAAATAATTTAAAAACACAAATACTTCAACATAAATACACCCCCCCACCCCACTACCCACCCCCGTGAGGCATAAGCACCATCACCCCTACACACCGGGAGGCCTACCCTCCGTCCCTTGGGGACAAAACCCTCTACCCCCAATACCCACATTCAAAACAATACACACCCGCAATAAACATAACAATTATTAAAAAACTATACATAACCCACCCACAACATATTGCAAATATATTGTGGTGTTACTTAACCCCTTAATAACAATAATGCTTAATAAGCGCTAAAGTTATTAATGGGTTAAGCAACCCTGCACCCATTCATTTGTAGAGTGGCTTCACATATTATATTTATTTATTTATATTAATTATATATATATTAATGTATATATATATTATGTTAAATAAATATATATATATATATATATATATATATACAGCTAAACTCCGTTATAACGCGGGTCTCGGGGTCCACCCCGAGACCACCGCGTTACTAACGGGGTCGCGGAAAAAAAAAACGACCGCCGCTTTAACGCAGATTCATCCCGCGGGGCAGGAGATGGGAGCGGGGATGTCCCTCCGGTCCCCGCTTCCCCCTGTCACCGCAGGACAGCCCGCGGGGCAGGAGATGGGAGCGGGCATGTCCCTCCGCTCCCCGCTTCCCCCTGTCACCGCAGGACAGCCCGCGGGGAAGGAGATGGGAGCGGGGATGTCCCTCCGGTTCCCGCTTACCTCTGATCCCTCCACGTGCCCGGTGCTCCCGCTGCCTGCATGGAGGTGGTAGCGGGGGGTTTCTTCTCCCCACCGCTGTCCCCGGCGCTCCCGCTGCCTGCGTGGGAGGAGGGGGGGGAGCGGGTGGTGGTGCTGGTCGCGGCCTTTCCTCTGCTCCGACCCCACCCCCCGTCTGTGTAGAGTGAGAGAGTGTGTGTGTGTATGTATATATGGGAGAGAAAGTGTGTGTGTGTATATGGGTGTGTGTATGTTGGTGTGAGTGTGTGTAAGTGTCTGTGAGTGTTTGTAAGTGTCTGAGTGTGTCTGTAAGTGTGTGTAAGTGTCTGTGAGTGTGTGTAAGTGTGTGTAAGTGTGTGTGAGTGTCTGTGAGTGTGTGCAGTGTGTGTGCAGTGTGTGTGCAGTGTGTCAGTGTGTGCAGTGTGAGCAATGAGCAGTGTGTGTGCAGTGTGTCAGTGTGTGCAGTGTGAGCAATGAGGAGTGTGTGTGCAGTGTACAGTGTGTGTGCAGTCTGTGAGTGTGTGTAAGTGTGTGTGAGTGTCTGTGAGTGTCTAAGTGTGTGTAAGTGTCTGAGTGTGTGTGAGTGTGTGTGAGTGTCTGTGAGTGTCTGTGAGTTTGTGTAAGTGTGTGCAGTGTGCAGTGTGTGTGCAGTGTGCAGTGTGTGTGTAGTGTGTCAGTGTGTGCAGTGTGAGCAATGAGCAGTGTGTGTGCAGTGTGCAGTGTGTGTGCAGTGTGTCAGTGTGTGCAGTGTGAGCAATGAGCAGTGTGTGTGCAGTGTGCAGTGTGTGTGCAGTGTGTCAGTGTGTGCAGTGTGAGCAATGAGCAGTGTGTGTGCAGTGTGCAGTGTGTGTGCAGTATGTCAGTGTGTGCAGTGTGAGCAATGAGCAGTGTGTGTGCAGTGTGCAGTGTGTGTGCAGTGTGTGTGCAGTGTGTGTGCAGTGTGTCAGTGTGTGCAGTGTGAGCAATGAGCAGTGTGTGTGCAGTGTGCAGTGTGTGTGCAGTGTGTCAGTGTGTGCAGTGTGAGCAATGAGCAGTGTGTGTGCTGTGTGTGCAGTGTGTGTGCAGTGTGTCAGTGTGTGCAGTGTGAGCAATGAGCAGTGTGTGTGCAGTGTGCAGTGTGTGTGCAGTGTGTGTGCAGTGTGTCAGTGTGTGCAGTGTGAGCAATGAGCAGTGTGTGTGCAGTGTGCAGTGTGTGTGCAGTCTGTGAGTGTGTGTAAGTGTTTGTAAGTGTGTGTAAGTGTGTGTGAGTGTCTGTGAGTGTCTAAGTGTGTGTAAGTGTCTGAGTGTGTGTGAGTGTGTGTGAGTGTCTGTGAGTGTCTGTGAGTGTGTGTAAGTGTGTGCAGTGTGCAGTGTGTGTGCAGTGTGCAGTGTGTGTGCAGTGTGTCAGTGTGTGCAGTGTGAGCAATGAGCAGTGTGTGTGCAGTGTGCAGTGTGTGTGCAGTGTGTCAGTGTGTGCAGTGTGAGCAATGAGGAGTGTGTGTGCAGTGTACAGTGTGTGTGCAGTCTGTGAGTGTGTGTAAGTGTTTGTAAGTGTGTGTAAGTGTGTGTGAGTGTCTGTGAGTGTCTAAGTGTGTGTAAGTGTCTGAGTGTGTGTGAGTGTGTGTGAGTGTGTGTGAGTGTCTGTGAGTGTGTGTAAGTGTGTGCAGTGTGCAGTGTGTGTGCAGTGTGCAGTGTGTGTGCAGTGTGTCAGTGTGTGCAGTGTGAGCAATGAGCAGTGTGTGTGCAGTGTGCAGTGTGTGTGCAGTGTGTGTGCAGTGTGTGTGCAGTGTGTGTGCAGTGTGTCAGTGTGTGCAGTGTGAGCAATGAGCAGTGTGTGTGCAGTGTGCAGTGTGTGTGCAGTGTGTCAGTGTGTGCAGTGTGAGCAATGAGCAGTGTGTGTGCAGTGTGCAGTGTGTGTGCAGTGTGTCAGTGTGTGCAGTGTGAGCAATGAGCAGTGTGTGTGCAGTGTGTCAGTGTGTGCAGTGTGAGCAATGAGGAGTGTGTGTGCAGTGTACAGTGTGTGTGCAGTCTGTGAGTGTGTGTAAGTGTGTGTAAGTGTGTGTGAGTGTCTGTGAGTGTCTAAGTGTGTGAGTGTGTGTGAGTGTGTGTGAGTGTGTGTGAGTGTGTGTGAGTGTCTGTGAGTGTCTGTGAGTGTGTGTAAATGTGTGCAGTGTGCAGTGTGTGTGCAGTGTGCAGTGTGTGTGCAGTGTGTCAGTGTGTGCAGTGTGAGCAATGAGCAGTGTGTGTGCAGTGTGCAGTGTGTGTGCAGTGTGTGTGCAGTGTGTGTGCAGTGTGTCAGTGTGTGCAGTGTGAGCAATGAGCAGTGTGTGTGCAGTGTGCAGTGTGTGTGCAGTGTGTCAGTGTGTGTAGTGTGAGCAATGAGCAGTGTGTGTGCAGTGTGTGTGCAGTGTGTGTGCAGTGTGTCAGTGTGTGCAGTGTGAGCAATGAGCAGTGTGTGTGCAGTGTGCAGTGTGTGTGCAGTGTGTGTGCAGTGTGTCAGTGTGTGCAGTGTGAGCAATGAGCAGTGTGTGTGCAGTGTGTCAGTGTGTGCAGTGTGGACAATGAGGAGTGTGTGTGCAGTGTACAGTGTGTGTGTGCAGTCTGTGAGTGTGTGTAAGTGTGTGTAAGTGTGTGTGAGTGTCTGTGAGTGTCTAAGTGTGTGTAAGTGTCTGAGTGTGTTTGAGTGTGTGTGAGTGTCTGTGAGTGTCTGTGAGTGTGTGTAAGTGTGTGCAGTGTGCAGTGTGTGTGCAGTGTGCAGTGTGTGTGCAGTGTGTCAGTGTGTGCAGTTTGAGCAATGAGCAGTGTGTGTGCAGTGTGCAGTGTGTGTGCAGTGTGTGTGCAGTGTGTGTGCAGTGTGTCAGTGTGTCAGTGTGTGCAGTGTGAGCAATGAGCAGTGTGTGTGCAGTGTGCAGTGTGTGTGCAGTGTGTCAGTGTGTGCAGTGTGAGCAATGAGCAGTGTGTGTGCAGTGTGTGTACAGTGTGTGTGCAGTGTGTCAGTGTGTGCAGTGTGAGCAATGAGCAGTGTGTGTGCAGTGTGCAGTGTGTGTGCAGTGTGTGTGCAGTGTGTGTGCAGTGTGTCAGTGTGTGCAGTGTGAGCAATGTGCAGTGTGTGTGCAGTGTGCAGTATGTGTGCAGTGTGGTAGTGTGAGCAATGAGCAGTGTGTGTGCAGTGAGTGTGTGCAGTGTGTGCAGTGTGCAAAAAAAAATTTTTTTTTTTTTTTTTTTTTTTAAACGGGAGCCACGGGAAAACCGCATTATAACCGAATCGCGGTATAACGAGGTGCGTTATAACGGGGTTTAGCTGTATATATATATATAATTAATTCAAATACATGTATGATTAAGCAATCTACAAAGAAATGGTAAAGGATATCCAAGTAATTATTGAACACTTCCGATCTCTAATTGACAACATCACAGACAAAATTAAAACAAAACCAAATGACTATTAAAACACATCTCATAAGAGAATACAGCAAGCATCTATCCAAACCAGTAAATTGCAATACAACATACAATTGAACAATGTGTACATGATGCAAATAATATTTCCATCATGTACACAATAGCAATCAAAGGTCCAAAACAAATACACGATTGAAAGTAAACATGCATTATAAACAAAGCAAGTAGACAATAATAAATTACCAACACACAATTAATGCCATCCGAAATACATTACAAGCAAATCTATACCAAAAACCCTATTCAAGATTGTTATGCAAACACAAAACCATTGCAAAAACAAATATATTTCTAACTAACACGATCATACACAATCTAAATTCACCAAATAAGCCACAATAAACAATTAAGGCAGGGTCCCAACATAAACCTATGCAATCATCATCATCTGAAATGACATAACTAATTCTACATTACATTTCACACACACAATAGTAACCAAACAGGGAAAAGACTTGTAGAAGACCTGAAAAAATGCAATAAACATTTGCAAAACAACCCTTTAATAAACATGTATGTATATACCTCCAAAGGGATATATATACATACATGGGCATGAAATGGACATGAAAAAAATAAATCTGACTTGTGAGAAAAATACAAAAAAAACAGTTACAAGTTTAATCAAATACATTTCTTTAGTTTACTTACCATTAGATGACCAATGACTGACCTCCGGGGGAACCGCTATGTCTGTAACAAATCCAAAGACAGGAACCAGCAAGCCATAAAATAAAAAAAACCTTTGTAATCCAATGTGGTGTATTCTTTCTTGTCTTTATATTAATACCGTCTGTGGTCTTCTTTTCTGTGTCTTCTTCACCGTCTGCGGGGTCTTCAGGGTCTTCTAGCTTCTTCTTCTGCGACGCACCGTCCATCTTCTTCAGAGGGGAGGTCCTCTCCCCACGGCGTCTAACTGGAAAATGAGACGACATAGGCTTTTATAGGCCTATGGCGTCACATTTTGCATCAAATTGTTCTCACGGTCCTGATTGGTCCATGAGAAGCATGTGATTTTGGATAAGGCTAAAAAAAATGATGACGTCATTTAAAGGAAATGAAGCCAGCCAATCAGAATGTCTGTGCTTCATTTCCCTTTAACATGACATCAACAAAACCAACATGGCGCCATCACATGGGACTAGAGCCAATGAGATCGTTGATTTAGTTTATTTGGCAGTGATGTTGTCAATTTGAGATCAGATGTTTTAAATTGGTACATGGATATCCCTTACCATTTCTTTGTAGATTGCTGATTTTTTCTATATATCGCCGCTCAGCACCAGATTTTTGCCAACTTTTGTTGGCGGAGCGAATTGGAGAAAAATTCTCCATTCTAGAGTGCCGATCAGCGCCGAGATGCTGATCGGCGCTACTAGAATACGGCGGGTTTTAAAACTGGCAAAATATTGATTCTCGCCACCCGCGCGGCGAGTTTTTTTTTTTGAAAAAAAAAAATGGCGGATTTTACTCATCTCGCCAGTTTTCCGTCATTTACTGAATTTCTGTTGACATATTTGCCAAAAAACTGGCGAGATAGGGCTTCTCGCATGTTTCTGCACAGGCCCCAGTGTATATGAAGGCCATACTACTGTAAATAGAACACAGTGATAGAAAATGAGGAGGAGGAAATTGTGGTTTCTGATTCAGCTAATAGCCAGGTTAAAAAACACATGGGTATGGAATAAGGACCCAGTAGGAATTTATTTTATCTTGGCTACAAGCAGATACTGTAAGGCAGAATGCCTGGATTAAATTTGCTGCTCCGCCACGTGCAAAAAACAGGCTGTGTGTGTGTGTAGGATAAGGTAGAATGTGATGCTCCAAAATTAGAAAGGGTTCCATCTGTAGCATATAATCAACATAATAATCCAGATGACAATGGGGTGTCCAGGAATACTAAATGAACTCACAATAAGGAGGAGGAATATGTGTCTAGTGGTGTCCACTTGACAACCATAAATATGGCACATTAATAAACACCCAACCAATATAAGTGATTCAAAATGATGATCAAGTTGCACACGAATATATACATATATATGACAGGGCACTGCGGCCCTTTACCTGTGTACTGTGTGTGTAAGAAAGACAAGCGCAAAATAATCATCAATGGTGAAACAAATGTAATCATCAGTGTTAACCAGTGAAAATAATAAAAGTTCTAACAGTGTTAATCAGTGCAGGAATATATGTGCTTAATCAATATGATCTACCATGGGACAAGTGAATAATGTAATGCTATCTTAAATCTGTGAAGTAAAAGAAAAAGAAAGACAATACAGTACCACTTAAACAACCTTAGAGAAAATGCAGATTTTTCAAAAGTAAACAGATTTTAGAGTATTCTGTGAATGTTAGGTTGCCGTTGTATATAGGTAGGAAAAATATATAGACAACATTGTGCAAATATAGCTTTTATAATTAAAAAAGACTGGTACAACAGTGGAAATACACTCATGCTCAGTTAACTTCAGAAACTTCTTTTGAAAGCTCCTTGTATTATCCCCGAATACTGTATATTTGTCTATAGTTTTCATATCCCTTCTTAGACAAATATTTTCTAATGAAAACAATTCTAATTTTGTTAGCCTCATAAATCAGATTATCCATCCCCTTTATTAAGTTTATGGCTCTTCTCTGCACTTTTTCTAGTTCCATAATGGTGAATGATTATCTACATCAGTATAGTGGTCACCAAGGACTTGCATTGACAAATGCTGCTATTTGAGAAAGAACCATGTACTGTAGGAAAGGGCAGCACAGCACTGGAAGATAAAGCTTGTACTCCTTAGGAATAAGAGAGGGTACACACAGTGCCAGCAAAATGCCTAAGAGAACGATGACACACTGCTGGCAGACAAGCTGTTAGGTCTTAAAAAGCACAAACACGAGAAGCTATGGCAAGGTATGGATGGAGGACATGTAATATGAGAGGAATCTGTACATTCCTGCAGCCAAAGTCATACAGTAGAGGAGAGGAGTATAGGTTATGTGACTTGAAAGTTGTGTTAGGGATATAGAAGGGACGGCAATGCTCGGAATAGATGTGAGAGAATGTCACATGGCATACACAGTAGCTGTCATGCTGGAGATATCATTGCAAGCACTACGCTGAACATAAGGGGCAAGAGGCAACTGAAAATAATGGTTAAGTACAAACCAGGCTTATATTACCGATAATGTTCATACCCTTTAAAGGAGCAAGATTCCCATAGAAGAAATCTCATCATGGTGGATTTAAGAGTATACAGTGGCGAGATAAAGTTGGTGAACCCCAATGATAATGATGGAAATTCCGTAGATTTAACATGATAAACTTCTTGCATCAAAACCAGTCTTTTCTTACTGTACTGTAAATATCCAATAGGGTTTATATTAACCAATTCCATGTATTTTTAAACAAAATGATGTATGAATTAGACAAGCCCTGAGTAATTAAGAGTCAGGATATGTGAAAAAGTAAGTGAAACCCAGATTTTTTCAGCTAAATTAAAGAGGATAATTATAACCAGGTTTTTAAATAATTAGGTAGATCTTAAGGAGTGAGTTTGGGAGCCCACTCTAAATAAAGATCAGAAACTTTGTGAGTTTGGTTTTCACTATACAGGTGTGTGGAAACACGTCATGCCATGATCAAAATATATCTCTGAAGACCAAAGAAAACCAGTAATTGGTGCTCATCAATCTAGAAACGGCAACAATACAATTTCTAAGGATTTGGGGATCCACCAATCCACTTGTCAGACAGATTGTCTATAAATGGAGAAATTTCAAGATCACAGTCACTCCACCGAGGGACGGTCATCCTACTAAAATCTCTCCATGTAGAAACCAGCAAATAATCCAGGTACTGTAGTTACAAATAACCCTAGAGTAACATCCAAGGATCTGCAGGCCACTCTCGCCTTGGCTAATGGGAGTTTTCATGACTCAATGAACAGAAAAAGGCTGAACAAGAATGCTGTTCATGGAAGGACAGCCAGGAAGAAACCACCGATCTCTAAAACGAACATTGCTTCCTGTGTGCAGTTCATCAAAGAACACATAGATGATCCACAATACTTTTGGAACTATGTTCTCTGGACAGATGAGTCAAAGGTAGAACTTTTTGGCCTCAATGGGAAACATTATGTTTGGAGAAAAGCAAACACTGTGTTCCAACATAAGAACCTCATCCCAACTATATATATATATATATATATATATATATATATATATATATACACCCCTTCAGTCTACATCTGCTTCGCCCCAAAGGCAGATGCCTGAAAGGTTTACCCAAGAGCTGCTCCCCTCTACACAGAACCAGCATGCTAAGGTTGAACATCTGAGTTTGTTTACTGCTACTGTATGTGTTCCAACAACCCCAACCACTGGAATGTTAATAACCCAAGAAGACAAAGGACTCTGAAACCACAGCTACATTCAATCTGAACCCCTTCAGTCTACATCTGCGTCACCCCAAAGGTGGACATCTTTTGGCTCAGCAGAAGGACAGCCAAAGGGTGTGAGCTGCTTGCCAATGTTTGATAATATTACAGCTGCTCTATTGCATTCTGAAACTCACATGCCTACACATTTCCTGTACCCTATGTTTCAACTTACCCTGCCTATATATTGTAAGCTCTATGAGGCAGAACCTCTTCTGGTAAACATTTTATAAATAAAAATATATATCAAATATAATGGGTAGGGTGTGGCATTCTGATACAGAATGGAAACTGATATTATAAAGGAATATCAGATAGAAGATCATTAGCAATTAGTGTCCCAAATGTGAAAAAACAGGCACATTAAAACACCCTCATACATACAGTAGAGCTACACAGAAATACCTGCAGCATGAAAATAGAAATGTCCGAACAATCTGGTACAATTCCAAATGTAAACAGTCCTTGTATTTTGTATAAATACCAGCCTTTGTAGTGTGAGAAATGTCAATCCTAGATTCCAACTAATTGCTGCATCTTGATGGAACTGAAGTAGATAAGAGGGTATGGTGTGGCGCTCAGATAACAGAATGGAAACTGATATTATAAAGTAATAGCTAAAAAATTTAATATATGTATTTAATATTTGTCATTTTAAGGGAAAAAGTTGTCGGTTTTAAAAAGGACATTTATTTATTAAAAAATCAAGAATTTTAACATAATATTTTTTTCAAGCATCTGTAATTTTGAATGACTTAATATTGGCTTTGTTTAACCACCAGCATTGCAAAATATTCTCCTTAGAGAAAGGGAGTTCATTCATGTTGTTGATGCTTTGTACTGAATTAATATTTATTATTATTTATAAAAATGTAATTTAATTTTCCTTTTTAACATTATTTATAGTCGTTTATCCCCTCTACACATCCCCAGTACCAAAAGAGTGTATTCTAATTGATTATAGCTGTGGGCTACATGACACAGAGGTGAGTGTGGTGCTACTTTAATGTTAGTCTATTGCCAAAGGAAATTAGATTTGATAATAAAACAACATACAGTATTTGTTTTCACAAGTAGAAACTCTTTCTCTGTAACAAAAAACACATGGCAGGTGAATGTGATCAATAAAAAAATAATGGCTTTCTCTCCATATGACCACATTGAACCATATATCCAAAACAATAAAAGTACAAAATTAATTATCTGAATTACAGCTTTAGCAAGAATGGTGTTTTGTGGTTGCCGTAGAACTTTTCAGGAATGATAGGCAGTGCCAGTGTGTATTTAAACTAAATTCTATCCCTACTGGATTTAACACATACTGTATGTGTTTCATTGACCTAATGTGCATACACGCTGGAGCTAGAGTGCAAAAAGATGATGAAAAGGCAATTTTTACCTTAATCATCCAATACTGATGTTGAAAACAATGGCATCAGTACTAAAAACATAATTAAATAATAAACTGCATTTTTTTTTAAATGGAACGTTTTCATCAGTTTCAGTCACTGATTACTCCAGCCCTCAATTTTCAGACATCGCATAGTTCATTAATAGAGTTTTTAACGTTCTGTATTCTGTATTTATACTGCTTCCCAGGGGGTGGTCACAGACACAATTTCATCATCAGTGAATGAGCAAGATACTATGTACAGGCTGTATGGGCTTCCCAGTATCCTCTTATTGCTTGGAGGCACATGGTGTGAGGGGCAGAGGCTTCCTCCAGATGTTGTATTCTCTCTTGCAACAGTCTATCCACAGGAGACTAGAGACTATCCATGTGCTTCACAATATGGTCCATCCTCTTTAACATAAGGTCCATTTATCTATCCATTATGTCCAGTCCCGGTCCTGCTCAGGTACACACAGTTGTGCAATGTATACCATCATCACAATTGTAAAAAAAATACCATGCAATCCCTGAACACGTTTCTACTGTAAAGCATACTATATTAATCACAATTTTAAAATACCTGATGAATGAAGTTTTACTAGACTCTATTTCCCTGGTGCAAAATCAGATTTCCAGGGATGATCAATCACTATTGTTCTTGCTTGATTCTAGAGTCATTCCCTTTAGAATTTTGGATGCTTTCACTAGGTTTTCTCCACCCATATTATTATTTGCATGACTGGTTTTTGAGACCATGGGTTGTCTAGTATTATCGGTAAGGATCCTGCGCCTTCTTAGGGTCCTTAGTGCTGTAGCTGGCACAGCCTTGTGAAGGTTCTTGCATCCATAGAAGCTAGATTGATACATCGTTGAAGCACAATGCAGCAAAAGAGTTCTGATCTAGGTCACCCTTCTACCTATTTGTATGCCACTCCAAATGTTGCTTTATATACAGCTGATGTGGTCATGCCAATGTAACCTAGTATGAATTTAACTGGACTTCTATTGTGTTAAGATTTCAAAAGTTGGTCATTCCTCATTGGTCACATGACATGAGACATTTAAACATTGTATGGGGGTACCGGCACTCCATAACGAGGCCTGTATCTCAGAAAGCAGGGCATCCCAGGACCTGAAGTCAACGCGGTTATTCTCCGGAGACCTCCCGCACACTAGTTTTAAAATTTAAATTAAAACAGCTTCATTACCTTAGCGGCTAACCGCTAAGGCAATGAAGGGGTTAAATATGAATAGCATGTTTATTGGAGGCAGAGGGGGTGGAAAAAGGGGCTAGTTGCCCGGGGTGGGTGGTTAGGCCTGACGGGAAGTTTGCGGGAGTGGTTAACCCCTTTGTACCATAGCGGTGGGAATCACTATGATAATTAAGGGTTAACCACTCCCACTACCCACCCGGTAGGCCTAACCACCTACCCTTGGGGCAACTACCCCCTTCACCCAATCCCTCTACCCCCAATAAACATTAATAAACACAACAACCCTAATATCCACCTCCTCAACCCCCAACATCCCCCCCAACATTGCCCATTACAGTAATGGGCAAAATTACTATTATCCAGATATGGATAATAGCTAGCTTGCCCATTCAAAATCAAACATTAGCAAGCCAGCATAAAGTAAATAAAACTTCTACTTACCCCTGCCAGGATGAAGGGAGTCCTCATCCCCAATCTCCATGTCCTCCCACACAAAAATAATAATAATCTAATGGCCCCTAACCCCATAATCACCTTAGCGATTAGTAACGCTTTAGTAATTAAGGGGTTAAACCCCTCCCCCTCTACCCACTCAAGAGGCCAAACTACTCACCCTGGAGCCACTGGAGGTACATCTTGCCCATATAATATGGGAATAAGCCACTATAGCAGTCAATGGGCAACCTCAAAAATACACAAATATATTTTTGGTTTAAGGGTGGGTACAAAGGAATCCAATTACACACACATTTTAAGTGAAACGTCTTTGTCTTTTGCCACTGTTTTGTCACAGAAATTGTATTTGAGAAATCAAAACACAATTTTGGTGCCAAAACGCAAAGAAGTTTGACTTAGAACACGCGTTTTAGCTATGTGCACTTCTATATTTATAGTAACTGTGAATTCCTTGTGTGTGTGCGTCACTGTGTGTGTGTGCATCAGTTTGTCAGTGTGTGTGCGTCAGTCAGTGTGTGTGCGTCAGTCAGTGTGTGTGCGTCAGTGTGTGTGTGTCACTGTGTGTGTGTCACTGTGTGTCAGTCAGTGTGTGTATCACTGCATGTGTGTCACTGTGTGTGTGTGTGACTGTGTGTGTCTTAGTCAGTGTGTGAGTGTGTCTTCCATGTGTGGTGGTGGAGTGGAGGATGCACTCAGCATGTCCCACAGGCTCTCCCAGCTCCTCTCAACCCCCACCCACACCCCCTCTCCTCCCTCTGGCAGAGCTGTGAGGACAAAGTGCATCTCCCGGCCAAAGAGGAGATCTCGGGGTATCCAGGGCATACGCGATGCTGTGGGAAGGTGGGTGATGGTGGTACCATGTGCACAGTGCGAGAGAGTATGAATGTGTGTGCGTGCCGGGGGATCCAGCGCATTAAGTCAGCCGTTAGTGCAGAGGGGCGCGAGGGTAGTTGTGCGCATGCGCAGTAGGTGATTGACGTGAAGGGCTGTATTGCGCATGTGTGGGGGTGACTATTGGCTTCAGCGCACAAGCGGCCCACAACCTCTTCTTCTGTGCATGCGTTTAGTCTAACCTCTGTGGAATGCTGATTTTTTTTTGCATGCATGAGCGCGACAGCCACGCGCCCATTAGTAGCGTGACGTCACTTGAGTTACGGTTTTTCGTTACAAGGCAAGAATTTTTTCCCAGGAAAACACTATAGACGCCAGCAAAAAAGATTCACTTAAAAAATCAACAGGCCCACAAATATACAACACTAAAAGAAATCAAACCCCTAACAAACAGAACAATTAAATTAAACGCCTAAACAATCCAAAAATGTAATAAAAACAAGCCCTACAAAAACATAACAATTTACGCAAAACAATTAAAAGAAATTGAAACCATAACAATTAATTCCAAACAATCATTTGCCAAAACATTCATTGTCTGTAACTGTATTTATCTGTACCCTAAAGGGGCATTGATAAATACATTAGCAGTCAATGGGCAAGCAAAAACATAAAAATAAAAAAATACAATAAAAAAACCTGAAAAATGTCAATTACATACATTCAATATTTTTCTTACCTTTAGAAGTCTTCACCCTTCGAATGCCGGCATATCCGGAGGCTCACCATCCACGACGCCATCCTACGACATCTTACGACATGATTCACGATGTTCCATGATCAGGTAAAAAATCTTCTTTCTTCCATCTCTTTTTCTTCCATCTTCAATCTTCTTTCTTTGTAATCTAATGTAGCACCATGGTAAATCCAAAACGGATTCTTTAGCTAAAATTAGACGGGACAGGCCTTATATAAGGCCTGTGATATCACATTTTAGGGTCAGATGGTACAGTTCCAATCCTGTTGGACACTGTACCACGTGGCAGGCTTTTTAAAAAAACATTTTAAAGATGTGACGCCATCTCCAAGGGTGGTATGTCACATTCTTAAAACAACATGGCTGCAATCACTTGGTACTACAGCTAATAGGATTGAAAAGAATCCCATTGGTACCTGTACCATGTGACATGTTCCATTTAAAAAAAAAGCTGTGACATCATGCCTTAAAGTGATATCATCTTCTTTAAAAAAAATTGGACATGTCACATGGTACAGGAACTATCGGGTTGTCCCAAATCCAATTTTAATATGTATTGGGGTGGAGTGGGCGGATTTTAATATGTATTTGGTGCAGAGTGGGGGATTTAAAAATGTATTGGTGGAGCGGGGGGATTTTAATACATATTGGGGGAAGGGGGGATTTAAATACGTGTAGCCCCGGTCTTATTTTGGTCCCGAAGACCCCTTCTGTACCATGCCGGGCAGTCGCGGGTGCCGCCGGAGCCAGCGACGGACCCACCGGCTGCTCGCAAAGGATTCCCTGGAGTCCCGGTGGTGCACCCAGCTAGCGGGGGCCGCCATTACAGATGCCCGCGCGCACGCGGCCCCAATGTATTTGCAGCCTCTGCGGGACTACAGTTCCCAGGAGACTTAGGCCCAAGTCCCCCAGGGGTCTGCAAGCGGCCAATGGGAGCGCAAGGTTACTGGGAGAGCAGAAAGAGATACATTTCGCGGGCTTAGGCAACGGCAGTTGGAGCTGGGAGCAGGAAGGGGAAGGAAGGGTGTAGGGAGTGAGTGGCTCCTACACCAGGTAAGGTAGTTCCCCAGATCCCAGGCAGGCCCCAATCCCCACCAGGGTAGGGGGTAAGTACTGAGGGATGGCCCCTAGGTTAGGGACCCTGCCCTTAGCAGTGTGTGGAGTGTGTAGTCTTGTCAGTGTCACGGCTGTCAGTGCTGTGTGCGCTGACAAGTAGGCACAGTGTGTGTGCAGCACGGTTGCTGCAGGTACAGTGTGAGTGCAGTGTGTTTGCTGCAGGTGTTAGGTTGAGTTAGTCAGAGGGGATCCGGGAGGTGAAGGGAGAGGTAGAGTGGGTGCAGGGGGTCAGTGACCCACCTGCATAGGACAGGCTACCTCGTAGGCCCCTAGGAGTGTTCCCTGAAGTTACCACAGGTTGCGGTGCTGCAGGGACGCCCATAGTGGTAGCGAGCATCACCCTTTACTGTGTAGGCAGCTAGGGACAAAGGGACAAGCGTGTGAAGCAGGTTTTGCTGGCGAGTCATTTGGGACCAGACGGCAGGACATTGAGACCCAGGAGGCAGACCGCTGATTCATCTGACCCTTTGCGAAGAGGTACCGGTCACCGCCGTGACCGGAAGGTATATTGTAACATCAAGTGCACCAACACCGGTAAACAGGCGCTGATTCTGCCTTAGGCTAAACTCTTTAGGAACACTGAGCGAGTGGCTAAAAAACTGAGCCTATACCAACATTACCGTACACGGACACGGTGTGGAGCACGCGGTAGCGGGACTTAGACAGTACTCATTAGGAGCGTGGCTGAGCCACTACCATTATAGGGATGGCACCAGTTATTAGGGTGTTAGACATTGCTGCTAAGGTTATGTATTAAGATATGCGGTGTGTGTGAATTGATATGTGTTATTGCTACGTTGCATTATAGAGTGATAAGGTTGCCGTGCATTATCATTATTACAGTAAAGTTGGTTCATCACATGTGTGTGTATGTATTTCTTGCCCAGGAGAATCTCACATCACGGGGATCCTGGGTGAGTGGAGGCGCTGCGCTATAAGTGTTACCCCAGGCTCCCAGCTAGCGGAGGCTCAGATCTCCTGGAGCTGCAGGTGTTGTACAGTGACCAGTAGTTCCTTTGGGAGGGTTCAGAAAAAGGGCTACATACTGTACGTATTAGGGGGGAGCAGGGGGAGTTTAATATGTATTGGGGGAAGCGTTTTTTTAAATACATATTGGGGGGAGCGGGGGGAGTTTAATATGTATTGGGAGAGCGGGGATAGTTTAATATGTATTGGGGGGGGAGTGGAGGTAGTTTAATATGTATTGGGGGAGCGTAGGTTTTTTTAATATGTATTGGAGGGGAGCGGAAGTCTTTTTAGAGATATACCTGTAAGGCGGGGGGTAGAGTGAGAGGGGGTGATTGAAGAAGAGGGAGTGAGACGTAGGGGGAGGAAATAGAGGGGGCTCGTGAGGTATGAAATAGAGGGGAGGCTCGTGAGGTGTGAAATGGTGGGGGCACATGAGGTGTGAAATGGGTGGGATCTCGATACAGCGGACACAGGTGGAGAGTGGGGTCCCGGAAGTAACTCTAGTCCTGGACCCCATGAAATCTGTCAGTGGCCCTAGTGATGTGCACATCCTTTATCCTGGCAGGGGTAAGTAGAAGATATATTTACTTTATGCTGCTGGCTAATGTTTTATTTTGAATGGGCAAATGCAATATTATCCAGATCTGGATAATAGTAATTTTGCTAATTATTGTACGGTAATGTTATGGTTGTTGGGGATAGAGGGTGTATCCATTCCTTACCATTGGGGTTATCTTTGCTCCCATTGAGGTAATAGGTAAACACACTGGCAATGAATGGGTGTATTGTTTAGTATTGTGTTTTTATGTCTATTGTGGGTAGCAGGGATGGGCTAAGGTGGTATTTGGCCGCGGTGGGGTTTATACCTTCAGGGTGGGTAGCGGGAGGGTTAACCCCTTCAATACCTTAGCGTTATTAACCACTAAGGTAATGAAGGGGTTAACATCTCTAAAAAAACTTACAAGGCCTAAACACCCACCATGAGCCAAATACCACCTACACCCACCACAGACTAGCCACAATAAATCTGGCACTTGTAGTTTACGGTTTCATTGTTAGCCGCTAAGGTAATACAGCTGTCTGTAAATACATTTTTCAAGCATCCGATTAATGCAGGGGGTGTCCGGTGCTGGTATTAATGTGTATCAGAGCTGGAGTCCCTCTCTCACAACCCTTCTCGCCAGCTTTTGCTGGCGAGAAGAATCTTTGATACAATTGCAATTTCAGAAACCGATAAACGAAAAAACCTCTCTGCAGGGAAAGAGAATCAGCAGGCACTGCAGTGCCCACTGATTCTCTTTCCCTGCAGAGAGGTTTTTTCGTTTGTCCACGTTTACAGCTTGGAGCACGCTCACCCGGACCGAGGAATACACGGAGTAAGTGATCTCTTTATTTTGTTCAAATCCCCAGGGGAAATAGCCATTCATGCAGGGTTTACAACTACAGGGGTCCGTTATTGGTTGAGAGACCAGCTCCGGTCAACCCTTACCCAATCGCTGTGCTTATCCCTGCACTAGGGTCAAGTCAAGTTGACTTTATGTGATATACACTTACTAACTTAACTCCCTGTTGTCCGGAGCTGAATGCATTAAGTACATGAACTGTATACTTCTGGATTTATACTCTGCAGCACACGTCAGTTTGTTTGGGGGGCTCATCCTCCCTAATCGTTTGTTCAGAACCCGATAAGATTATCGAGGCTAGAATTGCACGATTTTAATGAAAATTGTGAGTTTGGGCTTCTCACTGTCTCACGTGTCATAAATCGCGAGAAAATGCTTACCGCACGATTTAACCAACTTATCGAGTCTTTCTGAATTGGTACCTAGCAACCTTTGCGATAGCTAATCAAAATCCTCGATAAATTGGAAACAATAACAATGAAACTAGTAAAAAAGAATGCATGTGTGCAAGAAGGGATTAACAACCACGAGAATACAATGGTGGTTGTGGCAAGGAGGCATCCAGGTGTCACTACACTGCAGTTGATATCATAATCAGAGAATACAAGGGTTCATAGAAAAGTCTGCAGGTTTATATCGAAGTAAGTACATTATTTTGTGCAGAACACTGTTGCTCATCTCATGTGCTTTTCATACAGTATGTAGTGTACAGTGTGTCTGTACTCTTTTTCCTCTTTCTAATTTTATCTTTTCACAGTGATGTGACTCAGTGTATGAGATCAGCATGGAAAAATTATGAACGATCTCCTGCAGAGGTGAAGAATAATCTCCATCACAAGCTTTGTGTTATTAGAACAAAAAGACCTAGTAGAGTGTTAAAATGAGTACATATGTTTGTATAGCTGGTTGTGATTATTACCCTTTTTTATCTGTATGTTTGCACAAACACCCACCCTCTGTGTGGATCAACATTATTAGGCAATGGTTGCTGCTGTGTCAATAAAGCAATGAGTTCCCTAATCAAATTTGATTAATTAATCACATATCCCAGAGCAATCTCTCTTATCCCACACAGCATACAGTATAGGGACAGTCATAGTAATCAATGGAAAAGTTTCTAAGATCTTTACATTGAGAATATGAATGATTGAGTGTGTTGATAATAATTACTGTTTAAAAAAGTAAGCAAAAAAGTATAAAATAACATTTTTAATTTTATGCTGACACGCATGCGCACATAATTGTTAAACGATCTGGGACATGCGCATACACTGCCAGGACAGTACATGGAGTACATAAAGCAGTTCTGCATTCCCTGGAATGCACAGCTACTAAAGATATTGACAGTGCAGTGCCATCTGGCAGTCATATACCAAAATTTACATTGGAAGAGAAAACACCTCCTAACGATGGGATGAGATTGTGTTGCCTTCCATATATATATATATATATACAGTATAGCATGTTCTTGTATAGCACTGCTAATTGTACGCAGCGCTTTACAGAGACATTTTGCAGGCACAGGTCCCTGCCCTGTGGAGCTTACAATCTGTGTTTTTGGTGCCTGAGGCACAGGGAGATAAAGTGACTTGCCCAAGGTCACAAGGAGCTGACACCGGGAATTGAGCAATCTCAGTGTCAGTCAGTGTCTTTTACTCACTGAGCCACTTCTTCTCCCAACTTTCCTACGGCTGGACCACGGTACATAAAATCAGTTGAATCTCACATTTTTACACGGTACAGGTAAGTTCAGCTAGATCTATAGCTAGTTATGTCATGCTACTATGTCGAGTTCAAAATCACTCAAAGTTACATAAAAATCAGCTGTTCTCAGAATTCAGCGCACGACTCATAGTGTAGTATAAAAATATATATTGAGTGAAGATATCAAGGGTAACTATTGCACATACAGAATTTCTGTTCTTTAAAGCATGTCATGCAACAAACGGCATGGATTTATGACAGCTGATACACATCTACCACGCGGGGACAGCGTCGTCAGCTGCTGGATCCGATGACCACAGAACTTCTCTGGAGCAGCCTCCTATCTCGGTAGATGTAAAATTAGCAGCCTCGACAGGTAAAAGTTCTATCCTCTCCAGGTACTCATGTTATAGATGCATTCATTGTGTCCAGGTCTTCTGGAGCACCAAAGTGAATACCACCGCACGGCGACTGCCGCTCTCCAACAGAGAAAAGCAAATAGCTGTTCTGTATAGCAGTAGAAGAAAAATCCAAACGGAGAAAAAAGTGGAGCACTGCGTTGCAAGAAACTGCGGTTAAGCAAATCCAGCTTTATTGAAGGGGCGAAAACATGGAGGTTAGGCAGGTTAGTACTCTAACTTGTTTCGCACTAATATAGCACTTTGTCAAAGAGTTAGTCATCATTATATGTCAATTATATGGATGAAGATTGAATTCTGTCAGCTCTAGGGTGATTTGCCTGTAAGAATAGGAACTGTAGAGCCATTGCTGTTTTCACAGACAGCTTTTGGCTTTTAAAGCTCCAGACACAGGCATTTCTTCTACAGATGCAGCGGCCTATATTCGAACGAATCACGGCGCCGTTTTTGTGTGCGTTGCTTTACACCACACGGTATTAACGCTGCCAATCGTCCAAGGCACACGTGTTTATCACGGTTGCTTTGTTTGAATTTCATGGTTTGTGTGCAATTAAATGCAATGAAATGAATGAATTGTAATGTGTACAGTTCTGTGCTACTGTGCTACTGTGTCAATTTCAGGTGTTTAAAAACCAGAACACTAAAATACCATTTTATGCACTCGCCTGCACTCGCGTCTTAGGGCGGTACAGTTGGACGAAATCCCGCGCCATGACATGGGTATTCCGAGGTATACACCGCATGAAGAGTTTTAATAACGGCCGCTGCATCTGTGCATTAATGAGCTCTTCAAGCAAGTCTTTATTTCCACTCACTGGTGTTATAATTATCTGTCTTTCAAGTGAAAGATATTACAAAGAAAACATATGTTGTTATATAATTAATCCTGCACTCAGATGCTCTGATTCCAGAGACTCTCATCTCTACTGCTTTGTTCTGTATAGCAGTAGGCAGCGGTTTGTGTTGTCACTGCTGAGCTGTGAATGCCACAAGACAGCGGACGTGTACACAAAGCCCCAAATATTACTGCAAAGGGATTAAATAGCTGAATTGTAATACAAAGTTAAGGACTTTACTTCTAGTCCACATCCAACGCGTTTCGTAGATATGCATCTGCTTCATCAGTGAATAAATTGTTCTAAACTTGTGGCGGTATTTAAACACCTTAGTCGAACCCAATTGGTCAGAATAAAACAGTGGGTGTATGGCAGGGTGGTACGGTGGCGGAGGCGTAGTTCAGCGTCTACCAGCATTTTCCTCCTCCTCTGCATTGAAAATGGTCATGTGGCATCAAATGACACTGTGTTGCCATGCCAACGGGACGCTACATGACGTCACGACATCACACAGTGTCAAGGAGTTGAGGAGCCAGCCACGGAGCAGACACGGCACTGGAAGGAAGCAGCTGAGGGCGAGCGGGCAGACAGGGAGCTGACCTGACCGGAGTCAGGCTTGCCTGGTGCGGCACGCTTGTCCACCTGGTGACACGCAGTGCAGGACCCCAGAACAATACCTGGGTGCACCGGAGGTCAGACCATGCGAGCTGTCAGGCGTAGATTGGGTGATCGGAAGCAGTCTGTGCGGCAGTGGCAGGAGGGTGGAAATTGTAGGCTTGACCGGGCTACTGTTGGACAGATTGGACTGGTGTGGATCCCGTGCCTGAGGATGAAGGGGTGCAGGCCTGGGGATTGCCAATACCCCATCAGCAGCAAAGGAGCCAGCGAGGTATTGAAGCGTCACAGAGCCACGGTGGAGGTAAAGCTGGGAGGCACAAAATTTTGATGCAAGGCTGTTGGCACATGGCAAGGAACCGAGCAGAGAAGTAGGGGAAAGTACCAGAGGAGGCTGAGAGCCTTAGCTCAACCGAAAGAAGGCACCTGCTAGGCTGCTCATAGGAGACACAGCCCAACTAGGTTATGGGGGGGGGGTGAGTGATTGAGGACAGGGTTCTGAGACAAACTAAAACACAGACTGTGCATCACAGGACCCAGGAAAGCACAGCATGCTGCAGTCACACAAATGGCTGTTCCCACCCCTACCCCATACCCCACAGGGGCCTTGGTGTGCCTACATACATGTATCCACTCAGTCGCTCAACAACACAGTCAGTCACCCACCCACCCAGTCAGTCACCCACCCATCTAGTCACCCACCCAGTCAGTCACCCACCCACCCAGTCAGTCACCCACCCAGTCACCCACCCAGTCACCTAGTCAGTCACCCACCAAGTCACACCGTTAGTCACCTACCCACCCAGTCACCCAGTCAGTCACCCACCATAGACAGTCAGTCAGTCAGTCAACCAGTAAGTCAGTCACACACCCAGGACTCACCCACTCACCCAGTACCCACCCAGTCAACAATCCAGTCACCCATCCAGTCACCCATCCAGTCACCCATCCAGTCACACACCCTGTCACCCACACTCACACAAACTCACGTAACTATGTAATAAGGATTAATTGTAGTAAAGTATAAATGTAATACAATAAATAAACTGTTATGTCAAAAACTAATGTTGTTATTAATTCTTATTAGGAATTTATTCCATTTTTTTTAAAGCGGGGCAGGGCTACGTGGCGAGTAGCTTTTTTGGTTGGATGGGTAGATTTCTGGGTAATTTGTCAAGCCCTGACAATATGTATAGGATGCTGAAATGTAAGAAAAAAAAATTCTGACCACTAATCAGGTAAGAGTAATAACTGTTGGAGTAGTATGTAACCAATAGTATCTGCTATATTTAGCATTAAAGGCTGGTGGTTCCCCATTAGATTTTATGTGACTGTTTAAATATTACCAAACTGTTCCAATAAGAAAATATAATTATAATTTTATAGAACTGTGAAGAAGAATTAATATGTTGGAGTAGTATGTAACCAATAGTATCTGAGAGCGAAAGCAAATGAAAACAAAAACCAACATAGCAGTCAGCAGATGACTAAATTGCTACATTATACTGTATGTTTACAAAATATAGTTTGACAATGGAAGATAATGGCAAGCTAAGAGAGAGTGGTTACCCAATAGAGGTTACCAGGTGATAAAAAAAAAATTGTGTGAATTGTGGGTATTTATCTCTAAAGATCCAGATTCTAAATATTATACTTATACTATAGAATGCTTTCATGACAAACCAACAGTGAACAATTAAAATAGGTTAAAACAGGGGTTCACAATATTTTCCCCTTGCACCCCCCTGCTTGCTCTCCCCTCCTGCTCGCACAACCCTTGCTTAGCTCCGGCGTCAAATGACACAGTGGGGTCATGTGACATCACGTGACCCCACTGCGTCATTTGATGCTGGGTTACCATAACAACGCCTTGCTGGAAGCCAAGGTAAGTTAGTTACAGAGGCCTCGCGAGGTCCCCCAGCATTTAATTTATATGCCTTGGGGGAGAACGCAGGACCTCTGTAACTGACACCCCCCCCAGAAAATCTCACCCCCCCACGTTTGCGCACCCCTGGGTTAAAGCTAAGATATTAGGATATGATTCTTCCATCTATAATTAGCCTGTTGTTCAGTGACTTAAAAGAATGCTAATGTCATGCACAATAAAGAACATGAGCTTCTACATTATGATACATTTAGCATTAAAGGCTGGTGGTTCCCCATTAGATTTTATGTGACTGTTTAAATATTACCACTCTGTTCCAATAAGAAAATATAATTATAATTTTATAGAATTGTGAAGAAGAATTAATATGTTGGCTGCTAGGTAATATAAATAGAACAAAGAAAACATGATTAAAATAATACAAGTTAGTTAGTACTGTATAAGGGTTAACTAAATCTCACAAACTAGACAGAAGAGGAAAAGCTGACAAATAAATGTATACCAAAGATTAATAATATATGGGCTATACAGTATAATGTTTTTTTCCCCCCGAGTAAGTATATAGTATATGCAGACTACAGAAACTGAAAAGTTCTTATGAGTATATCAGTACATGAATAAGAATATTGTAAATCACTGTGTACTGTTTATAATATTATTTTCTGTGTATAATAGGTATGTGTTTTAGAAATGATTTAATACAATTAAAATGTGGTATTAAGTTATATGTACAGTTTATCATGATTTATCAGATGAGAAATTATACATGGCCATGTCCTTATGTATTGACTGAATTTTGACATCTTTTGACCCTACAGTATAAAGCTTGCCAGAGGCAGGCATGAAATAAGCAGCGTATAATCAAAAGTACCATATTGTCTAGCATCTGTTCTTAACTCTATTTGAAGTCTTCCTGCAATGAACAAAGAAATGTCAGCTTTGAAACTGTCTGCATAGATTAAACCAAGAGATGAACTCATTTTTTACTTGATTTAGATACTGAATGTTTACTAGGAAGATTGATGGCAAGTCATTTCACATACTCTTGTTTAATCAATTTATTTTTGCTCTCAGTGCATTCTGTAAATGGACTTGTCTTATTTAAAATATATATAATATTGTCAAATGATACACATTATGAATGTCTTTAAGAACAGTACCAGTTACCAACTAAAACTGGAGCTAAATTGAAAGTATTCAGCCATGTAAAACCATTGTTAACATTTTAATCATATAACTTATATTATAACTTAACTTTAAAAAAATAAGAATGCAATCCTAACTGTGAAAAACACAAGGCAGGAATATACTGTACAGAATATGCATTTCATAGTACTTTTGTTAGAGGATCTTCTATGCTATAATTGTCAAAGCGGTCGTTCGGGCCGTTTTTGTAAAAAAAATCCTCACTGAAGTAAAAAAATCCCCAACGACAGCTGCCGACAATATAGAATGGGGCCCTAAAGCAGAATTCCAGGTTATGGTCGCATTTGCCAAAGTGAAGCCCACAAATGCAAAATATTTTAAATAGGTATTGTCTACGTGTTAGAAGTCAATTAAAGATGACATGGAAGTGAAATGTACAATCATGGTTTACAATTGTCATATCCAATACTGACACGTACTGAATGCGCAGATTTAATATGCTCAAGAACAAGTGTTTGATTTCTGTATCTTAGTAAAAGTGCTCTATAGGGAGTTACTTATTTGGAATTAACATACATTCTAAATTAACTAGCTGTGTTTTATGTCAAGTCACCTGTCAGAAGATTTCAGCCTAAATTCTTGCAGCACAAACTCCAACCATTCTTCGATTGTTAATAGTGTAAATACAGAACCATTTTACATACACATCCATACTATAGCAAATCCCTTACATACTGCTGCTGTTGTGTGAAAATGGCATAGCTGTGCTTTTTTTCGAAGACATAATACATTTTTAGTTTTGTAAAATTACCATCAATCAAATGATAATTGGAATTTAAATTGATCTGTAAAACAAATGAAAATACACTTGTATCTCGAGCACCTAGGTTTACCTGACCATGACAACTGGAGATTAGGCTCTGGGGAGAGCTCTATTTTGAGTTGCTGGTCAGTTATAGCAGACATTACCTGTTAATGTGAAATGGTGCATGAAATTATGTGTAAATATGTGTGTTATCTCCTTAACCATTTTTTTTTAGTAGTGCTACTGTAAAATAATGAGGTTGCATTAACCCAATGCATCTGTAAGGTCTGCTTCAAACACACACAGTACAGTATATCTCATGAACGGAGCTCCTGAAAGGGCAAGAAGAGATCTCTTAAAGTAAATTAATAAAGCCAGATTGCTGCATACAGTAGGTGCAGGGCCACCGACAGGGGAGGAGAGAGCCAGGACAATTGTCTTGAATCTGGGGGCAGCGGGGCTCCACGTCTCTTCCTAGCTTCTGCATCGTCCCATGATGAGCCTTTCTTTCTCTCCCAAACTGCAACTGGTGCCTGCCAGAATCTGATTCTTGCTTCCGGGTGCACCAAACTTCCGGCGTACACCAGTTTGAGAGAAATAGAGGTCCGGCTTGGGACAAGACAGCAGAGGAGGAGAGCAGGCAGGAGCAACCAAAGGCCAGGTCCAGCAGCTAGGCTGCTTGTTGCCACCGTCGTGCCCCTGCTCTCCTCAGCTGCTGATTTTTCTTCCCACACCAGGCCTCTTTATCTCCAACCTAGGTGCACCCAGATGTCAAGCTCAGCCTCTGGCGTGCATCGACAGAAGAAAGAAGACTGGCTGGGACAAAGCAGCAGCAGCTGTGGAGAGCCGGGAGAGCCGGGAGAGCCGGGAGAGCCGGGAGAGCCGGGGTCTGATGGCATTGGCACCCAGAGGTAAGTAGGAAGTGTATTTGTGGGGGTGGAGAGGGTGGTGGTAAGTGCATTTGTGAAGGTGGGGAATTGTATTTGTGATGGTGGGCAATTGAATTTAGGGGTTTGTGAAATTGTGTTTGGGGAATAGTGGTGTTTGTATCTGGGGGATGTAGTGGTGTTTGTTTCTGGAGGGAAAATAGTGGTGTCTTTAATAGGGGGCAGCTTTGTATTGGGAGGGGGTATTGTGTGTGAATTGGGGGGTTATATGGGTATTGGGGAGAATTGTGTGTGTGGCCAGGGGAGGAGAGAGAAATTAGTGTGAGGAAATAGGGAGTCGCGTGATAGGGGGTACATTGAGTGATAGCACAGTGGTGGGAGACAGAAGATAGGGGATTTAAGAGAGACAAGCGAAGAGTGAGAGGGATGGGGAGAGAAATACAGGTGCGAAAGGGCTCGCAAGGCCATCGACATGGGGGGTTGCGGCGCCGACATGAGGGTGGAGGGGTTTGAGTATTTTGTGTCACTCTCCAAGAAATATGGATGCGGTCTAGAGTGAGTAGTTTGAGTGATGTGTGTGAGGAAGCAGGAATAGTGTTGATTACTGGAGCTGGAGTGAGGTTGAAAAGGAGGAGGTTGGTATGCGAGAAATGGTTGCATTAGCGAGAGTAGGTGTGAGGAAGCAGAGACGTTTTGGTTTACAGTTTAAGTTTGTAAAAATCACCAAAATATGATGGTAGCAATGTCAGAGGAAAATAAATGTAAGAACCAGGATGCAAATGTTATAAAAGAACTGGTTGGCTGGCCAGAGGAGGCAGTAAATAACCACAACATGAAGTAAGAAAGTAGAGAAGAGATGGATGCATAAATTTATGAGGAGAGGCTAGCTAAAATAGATTTGTTTACATTAGAAAAAGGAATCTAAAAGGTGATATGATAACTACATACAAATATATTCTGGGAAAATACAAAGAGCTTTCAAAAGAACTATTCGTCCCAAGGACAGTACAAACAACACTGGGCCATACAGTACCTTAAGGTTGGAGGAAAGGAGATTTCACCAGCAACCAAGGAAAGGGTTTTTTACTTTACATTATGGACAGTTAAAATGTGAAAAGTATTGCCCATAGAGACGGTGATACAGCAGCGGCAGCTTTTATTCTAACAAATCACCGGTTTGTCCCTGGCATGTTCCTGGAATGCCACGCTGTTCACCCGGAGCATGCCGCGCTCCCAGCCAGGCGCATGCCCGGCTGACGCGCGGTTGATGTGTTAATTGATAATGGTTCAGGATTTACTAGGCTGCAATGCTTCGCGTGTCCGCCAGATGGCATAAATTCATGAATTGTAATGCAGTATATATATATATATATATATATATATATATATATATATATATATATACAGTATATATATATATATATATATATATATATATATATATATATATATATACTGTATAACAACAACCCCTATAACCCCTAACATACAGTACTGTACACATACAGTACTGTATATGCACATCAATGATACTAAAGGCCGGCAGGGGCGAGATGTGTTTCCAGCAGAGAGAGATCCGCTGCTCTCTCTGCGCAAACATCGGCACATTAAAAATTATTTAAAATACATTTTTATTCATAGTGTGGATGTGCAGGGGGTCTCCGGAGCTGAACTGCATTGGTTTCAGATCCGGGGACTCCCTGCTCCCCGAGATACAGGCCCCTTTATGAGGTGCCGGTATCCCTCTGCATTTAAAGGTCACGATCACGTGACCGCGGCATGTAAACAAAGCAGAGGGATACTGGCACCCCCTAAAGGGGCCTGTATCTTGGGAAGCAGGGGGTCCCCAGACCTAAAATCAAAGCGGTTCAGCTCCGGAGACCCTCTGCACATCTACAGTATGAATAAAACACATATATAAATAAACACTCATTCCTAACCTTTGTGCTATGGTAACGAAGCAGCATGACTGTATTTTTAATAATATTGTACAGTGAGCAGGGGGTTCCCTGAGCCACAAATCAAAGCTCAAGGGACCCCCTGCTCCTGCACAATATTATTAAAATACAGAAATGCTGCTTCATTACCATAGCTGATAGCCGCTAAGGCAATGAAGGGGTTAACCCACCGTGCCCGCTTTATTGTGGGTAGCGGGGGTGGGTGAAGGAGGTATTTGGCCCTTGGTGTGAGTTTAGGACTTGCGGGGGGGGTTGCGGGTGCACTTAACCCCTTCACGGAGCTAGCCAAGTAAGAATAAAGTTGGTCGCCACTGTATCTTTAAAAACAGGTTGGACATCTTTTAGAAAAGAAAGGTACAGTGTACAGGGATATACCAAATAAGTAAATATGGGAAGGACGTTGACCCAGGGAGAACTCTGATTGCCATTATTGGAGTCATTAAATAATTAAATTGTTCCCCCTTATAAGACATAATTTTATAATATTTCATATTTTTTTTTTGCCTTCTTCTGGATCAAATTACTGTAAATACAAATATAAGATAAGTGCCTGTCATCTAAATTTAACATAACATAGGTTGAACTTGATGGAGATAAGTCTTTTTTCAACCTCATCTACTATGCATGTATCTTGAGAGCATGAGTGGGATGAGATGTGGTCTATGGCTTTAATTGTGCATCAAGGAGAGAGCAGGATACCTCTTCCTCCACCATATCTGTTGCTTGGTCTATGGTTATGGCTAAATGAAAGGCTTCCATAGGATAGAGAAGCAGGGAGTCAATATCAGAAGGGATGAGCAATGTCTTTGTGATTTCTAGAAGGTTAAGTTAGTTGGAGAGAAAGAGGTCATGTACTGCTGTAAGCATATTGCTAGTGTTCCACAGAAAGAAAGACAAATAGAAGGAAGGGAGGCAGGGGTTGTGAATAAGGTTGGAGGGGTTGGATGTGTAGAGAGAGTAGGATTTAGGAGGGATAGGGGAGGAACATGAGAGGATGGGTATCTGAGTGGGGCAAGGATTTAGGGAGATTTCACCACAAGACAATAGAAGAAGTATGGAAAGGAGGAGTGGGTAAGTTATGGATATCCTATTTTGTCTATGTGTCAGGTTGGTAAGAATTAGGTGGACCTCATTGAAGCTGTATGAGTTAAATTACAGTGGGAAGGGATATATGTGGAACTGGGCTATTGTTGAAAGAGTTGGAACAGGGGGAAGAAAATAAGATTGTAAGGAAGCAGAGAGAGTAGTTAGAGCAAGGTAATACAAGTATGAAAGTGGAAAGGTTTTATTAAAAGTTTATAAGATTTTACCAAGTTCAGTTTCAGGGCAGGAGAATCATCAGTGAATTGTTGCAAACGGCTACCACCCTTTAGCTACCATCATCGCTGCATCGCTGTTGTTAATCCCAAAATAATCTGAGGTGAAATTAAAACATCTGAACAATAATCAGACACCAAGAGCACAGAGGTTCAATGGGGAGAAGATGACAAATCCTAAGGTCTTTGAAGTTGTGTCTGTCTTTTTCTGCAATAAATCCAGTCAACACTGTCTTGGTAGATAGAAGCAGTGAGAGTTAAGATGATAAACAGACTCTTTTAGGGGGTGTATTTGCAGTTACTCTGATGTTAATCCTAAAAGTGTGAAGTGAACTGAACATCCATAAGGAACATTAGAAAATAGTTTATAGAAGGCAAAGCACATGTTGTTGAGAAATACAATATAGTATCTGAACTAAGAAGAACATGAGGCAAGCACAATGGACTAATTTCTACTAGTGTTTATTGTGTGACATTTAAAATAAAAGTGGTGTAACCATGTGCAAGTGTTTTTATCAGATAAAAAAATGGAAATAGGAACAACAGAGAGTTTGTGTAAATACAGTAACAGTACAGAACTTAAGGATATATCTACTATAGTTAATAGTTAATTTCTGAATTTCCTTGGGTAGAGATTATCTTCTATAACCTATGTAAAAATAAAATGTTCTCCTTGGAAAAACAATTGTTAGAATAGTGTTTGACATTCTTTATGGGCTACTGGAGGCTGTTCCTAATAGAAGCAATAAGAAGCCAATCCTAAGGAACTGTACAAGTGTATTGTGTGGTAACCAAACATGTAACATAAAAGAGAATATTTTATCTAATATATTTCATTCTGCCTCTGTTTATGTAAGCCCTGCAGTGCTTATGCGCCATAAACAAAATTGTTTCAATGCTCTGCAATATATACTTAACCTATACTTTAGAAATGCTAAAAACAAAGAAAGAAAAGGTTATTTCCACCTACTGTATGCCTACTGACCAGTCCATAGCAAATGTATAACCAATAAAGATAATATGAAAGGGGCAAAATGTATAGACATATAAAAGTTCAAAATAATTTACTATGAAAAAAACTATTTGACTAACTAACTAATCAAACTAAGCTATGAAATACTTATTTATGTAATAAATAATACATTTGTATACATTTGTAAAATACAAGCTATTTACCCCCTAAACTATAAACACAATTTAAAATACGTTTATTGGCAACATTTTCTACAGTATATTGATATGCTGTACATTTATCTGCTTTCAAGATTACATTGCAGTTCTGCTTCCTAATTTGCATTTAAATTATGTTTTTTTTTATTGTTTTTGTTCATTATTTTATTAGATAAAAACATGTACAGTAATTTGGATGCGATTTTAAGTTTAGTAACTTTCAGACATACAATGTTTAAAGTATAACATTTTACTCTATATATAAATCAACTACTTTCTAGAGATGGGCAAACTTTTTGGCAAAATTTGAATTTGTCATGCAAATTAATACATTTTTGCATTTTTGAGAAAGCCCTGGTAAGAAATAGGGCTATAGTTCTATCCTCCTCCTGGTATAAGCCCTGGTAAGAGCAGGTTGCCAGAAGTTATCATGGGTTTCCCCCACCTCAAGCACTTGCCCTGAGTGGTGGAGGTAGGTCACCTGACCCTGTGTCAAGGCAAGAGACACAGGGGCGGTGCCTGCTGATATCATAAAGAGCAGTGCACTTCCTATTTAGAGAGAGTCAGTCTGTGAGTTAGTCTTTAGTCTGTCTGTCACTGGCTGGTCCAGTGTGTGACAAGTGTTAGTTAGGGAGTTACAGTTGGAGAAGAAGAGGAGCAGCTTCTGAGTAGAGCTGCTAGAATTATAGATAGTGAGGTAGACCAATGCCTCTCACCCTGCTTAGGGGGTGAGGGAAGAGTTAGCCCCACCCTGGGTGCCCTTGATCCAGGGTAGTGGCAGGGAAGGGACCATCCTGAAGGAGAGAAATCCGAGTGGATCAGACACCCTGTACCTGCCTGCTGCTGGTGTTGCTGTTGTTGCTGCTACTGCTGCTGTGAATAAAGAGCTGCTGCTTTTAAGAAAGACAACCGTGTGAGACTGGAATCTCTCATCCCTGTGTGGGAACTCACTATAAGGATTCCACCCTGCATTCCTGGGCTTACTAGAGATGGAGGCGCTGCACCACTGAATGAATACGAATGCATCCACCCCAGAAAATGGTTCCTGCTATCCCCCATACCATCGCTGGAGACTCAGGCCCTCCTGTTGCCAGCAGGTATGCACCCCATACAGTCATGTAGCCAGGTCCCAGTACAGCGTAGGGGGGCCGATCTGCGATTGCCCCGGGGGCCATGGGTTTCGCAAATTAGTTAAAAAGGTAAAATAAACACCACTATTATTTAAAAAAATAATTGTACAGCTCAACCCCCTTATAACGCTGTGCTTGGGGTCCAAAGAATCACATCGCGTTATAAACAGATTGTGTTAGAAATAATGTACAATTGTATGCATTGTACAATAAAGTATTTAAGATACCAATGATCGTGTTGTAAAGTTTTCAGAAATACGAAAAATGGGAGCCACGCTTGCATCTCATTATAAGCGGATTCGCGTTGTAACAGATCTCGTTATAACGGGGTTGAGCTGTATTAGCCAAATTTCACACTGAGAATGTTTGCTGATAAACAAATATTCACAAATTCGCAAAGAAACAATATGTTGCTTAATAGTGCAGTTTTTTGCATCTTTGGGTAATTGTACAAAAAAAAAAGAAAAATATTGTACTGATTTTCAGTGTGAGGAAGGACTAGCGCCCTCCTCCACCTTGGGAATCAAATACCATGGGTAAATCCTCAGAAGTCTGTCACTTTTGCAGTAATAATGATCATTTCCGAAATCAGGAACGGACGTTATTTTTCCTACGTTTAACGGGCATTCTCAAAGCTAATTTCATGCAAAATGAACGTCCGTTAGTCTACTCATTTGCATATGGCTAACAAGGCATCATCAGGCTAACGCAGCATACAGTAAGCCATAGGATAAGGAAGATGACAGGCCTATAATGCAATGCAATATCTTCCTTCCCATTTAAATACAAATGAAATTAACCCCTAGTAAGGGGATATTGACTTGTCGTCTTCTTCTCAGCAAATTAGATATCCCAGGACTGTGACATCCCATTAGACCAGTCACATTGTACACCAACCAATCTGATTGGTTGATGTACCATGTGGTCCGCTCACTTTAGCCTTGTCCTCAAGGGCCGGACACTATCACTAACATCTGCAGCTCAAATCAAAATAAAGGAGTCACGTACTGTACAGTAGGATAATCAAGCTCTGATAATCAGTTTAATCTAAGAGAGCCTATCAATTTCAATTGTGTAATTAGTTATAATGAAGAACACCAGAAGAAGTCGTAACTGGCCCCATGAAACTATTGCCCAAATAGAGACTATTGAAAAAAGTTTAAAGAGCATCATTAAAAAAGATAACAGTACAAACAACAACAACAACATAGCAGCATAGTTTGTGGTCTAGCATCACTCAAGTGAAGTGTCTTTGTATGTTCTACATAACCGTTGACATCTAAGCACATACATTAACATCTAAAAAAAAAATATCTGTATGATAATAACAGAGTATGCTGACTATTAAACTAAGATGAGTAATATTTAAAACACAGTGTGTTGTGAAAATAATCTCCCTAAAGGAGTATATGGATCAACAATGGTAAATTATATTACCAATAGTGTTGCTATATACAGCAATTAACCTATAAAATCCGATGGCTAAAGACTTACAGGTTAAAATGGCTTTTGAATAAAGAATTTTAAATGTACACAATTTATAGCAAAGTTCATAAAGAAATCACAGGTGGTATACTCATTCATTATGAAAAGGACATCAACCCATAGTTCATCGCAAGGAGTTTATGGGCCTCATGCAGTAAACAGCGATAAGCCACTTATCGCCCAAAAAGCCTACTGCTATTAAATAAACCCCGATAAGTCGGCGATATGAGATGTTCTCGACAACATTTTTTGCCGGAAAAAAATAATCGCTATTTGCGCTGCGAGAATCCACTTATCGCCAGTTTGTCAAACTCGTGCTATTCTAGTAGCCCTGATTAGCTTATCGAATCTAATCGCCGCTCTAGAAATGCTATTTCCTCTCCAAATCGTCTCGCCAGGAAAAGTTGGCAAGAAGGTGGTGAGAAGCTGCCGATAAGCGGCGAGAAGGCACTTAGAAAAAGAATGCATTTTTCCTGCATCGGATGGATGCCGGGATACTCCGGAGCTGATATCCATTAATATCAGCACCGGAGACCCCCAGCATCAATCCGATGCAATAAAAATGCATTTACAGGCAATTTCATTAATTTAGCGGCTAACCGCTAAGGCAATGAAGGGGTTAAGGAACAACATCAGCAGCAGAGGGGGTGAGTGAATGGATACTTGGCCTTTCACTCACCCCCTCCTCCCCCAATAAACATTACAATATGTAATAAATACCAATACATAACCCACCCTCTGTACCCCACATAAAACCATTATTTATTTATTTTAACACAGGATTGATAACATAGGCTGGCTGGTGTCACCGAGTGGTCCCCACTGGTGTCCAGGGGTCCTCAGGTGGCCCCCGTGGGTGTCTGATTGCTCACGGGTGGTTCCAATGGGTGTTTGGGGGCCCTTGGGTGGTTCCCACGGGTGTCTGGGAGCCCTCGGGTGGTTCCCACGGGTGACTGGGGTGTCCCACAAGGGTCCCCCAGTGGTCCCCATGTGTGTCCGGGGGTCCACATGTGGTCCCCGTGGGTGACCGGGGGTCCTCAGTTGGTCTCCGCGGGTCCCCGCTGGCCTACAGTAATAAACCCTGTAGTAAAATAAATAAAGATGACATACATTTCAATAAATACACCTCATCCCCACCAAACACATCATACAGTGCAGTAAGAGGCAAAATAACTATTATCCAGATATGGATAATAGCTCAGCTGCCCATTATTAAAGAAAACATTAGCCAGGCAGCATAAATAAAGTAAATAAAAACCATTCTACTTCCCCTGGCATCATGAAGGTTGTCCTCGTCAGCATACTGTAGGGCCATGTACTCCGTTCCCAGAAAGAAAACATACAAAAATACTTTTAATAACCGCTATAGTAATTAAGGGTATAAACCACCCTCCCCCACTACCCACGTAGGAGGCCTAACCACCCTCCCCAGCCAACTACCCCCATACCGCACCCATTCATTGGTACAGTGGGTACATCATGCCCATATAATACGAGCATGATTTAACACTATCGAACTAAATGGTGAAGCTACCAAACAACAGAGCCAAAATACAACACATTGCATATAAAAATCAACACATATTACAAATGCCAATAAACCACTTGATTGGCACTGTGGGTACATCATGCCCATATAATATGGGCATGATTTAACACTATGCCAGTCAATGGTCAAACTACAAAAAAATCAATCACCAACAATATCCAATGCATTCCAAACAATCACCAAATAAGCAAGTAAACACTATTCCAACACCAAAACCATGAATAAATAAAATAAATCTCCACATAAACAACATAATTGAAAATCAAAACACCAAAAAGAAACAACTATTAAAAATATATTTAAAAACACCACCAAAAATTTACATAAATACATAAAAACATTAGCAATGAATGTTTTAATTTTTTTTTAAATACAGGGAAAAAACCTGTAAAATAGAAATAACATACTGCTGCGACACACTTTATTCGAGCAAATACCCAGTTTGTACCTGGCAGATACCTGGAATGCGACGCTCCTCACCTCAGACAAGCCCCGTTGCGTTTGCCTTCCCAGCCATGGTTCATGCCTGGCTGACGGGCGGCTGATCTGTTAAATGATAATGATTAGGATTTAATAGGCTGCAATGCTTCGCGTGTCTACCAGATGGCATAAATTCATGAATTGTAATGCAGTATATATATATATACTGTGCAGTATTGCAGCCAGCGGGAATAAAATGCTTCAATCCCTGCCTGGAAAATAACGCAATGCACTCGGGCAGAAAACAGTCACAAACCTCAATACACCCGAGTATACCCGAATTCGTGGGACTAGCCGAGCTCGAATAAAGTGTGTCGCCAGTGTACATTCAATCTTTTTTCTTACCTCCGATTCCCGTGGTTACCGCATGCTCTTGAACCAATCCACGATCCCAAACAGCAACGGCCCACAGGTAAAAAAATTCCAAAGTCCTTTTCTTATTTCTTTTTCTTTATCGGTTAATTGTAATCCATTTTGGGTCTTCTATCTTCTTCTTCTTCTGTATCTTTTTCTTCTTCATATGTAGCTGTATCTTCATCCATCTTCATCTGTAATGCATTTTAATCCAAATGGTGGAGGAAGTCCTCCCTCCTTGGCTTCTTTCCGTCAAATGAGGCTGCACAGACAATGTTTTCTTGCTGGCATTGGAGGACATGGCCCTGCAGTATGCTGACGAGTATGCCCTTCATGGTGGCAGGGGTAAGTAGAACGGTTTTTATTTACTTTATTTATGCTGGCTGGTTAATGTTTAATTTAATAATGTTAACACAGATTCCCAGCAAGCTCAAACTCCCACACCCACCACAAAGTGAATATATATTTATGTCAACCAGAGAGCTACTGAGCGTGGCAATTGTATATAACAAGAGACAGGGGGTGCCCAATGCTGCATCCAATTGACAAAACATATAAAGTAATTTATATGTTTTGTCAATTGGATGCAGCATTGGGCACCCCCTGTCTCTTAATTTAATAATGGGCAACTGAGCTATATCCATATCTGGATAATAGTTATTTTGCCTCTTACTGTACTGTATGATGTGTTTGGTGGGGGGAGGTGGGGAGTTGTATTTATTTAAATGGATGCCATCTTTATTTATTTTACATCAGGGTTAGTACTGTAGGCCACTGGGGACCTGCGAGAACCACTTGAGGACCCCCGGACACTAGTGGGGACCACCCTGGGACACCCACCGGCCTATGTTTTCAATCTTGTGTTAACATAAATAAATAATGGTTTTATGTGGGGGCACAAGGGGCGGGTTGTGTATTGGTGGTAGTACATATTTTAATTTTATTACTAGTGTATTGTAGCAGCGGGTGTCTGGAGCAGAACTGCGTTAATTTCAGGTCCGGGGACCCTCTGCTTTCTGAGATATATGCCCTGTTATGGGGTGACAGTATCTCCTATGCATGTAAATCACGTGACCAGGGCATTTATATGCATAGGAGATACCGGCACCGCATAACGCTGAACTATCTCGGGAAGCAGGGGGTCCCCGGACCAGAAATCAATGCGATCCTGCTCCGGAGACTCCCTGCTACAATACACTAGTAATAAAATTAAAATGTAAAAAAAATGACCACCGAGATATCCGCAGAGAGAGGCGTCTCGCTCTCTGCATACGAAACAACTCGCCGGGTGAGCCTTTTACACAGGAGCGATCATCTCGTCATCGATTACTCGCCATTTTTGCAAATGTTGCTATCACTGGTATCGGGGCTTTCTGCATACCGTGATAGCAACACTGTCAAAAATGCCGATTTAAAAACCCTGGTGATTTTTTCTATTGGACTTTACTGCATGAGGCCCTACAGTATATTGGGGAAGAAAAAACAAAAATCACATAGACACAGTATAATAGACAGTTCCAAGTAAGAACATTTTTATAGTACAAATAGGGAAGTCCATTTGGGTTACATAACATACATATCAGGACAAGGTCTGTGAAGTATTTGCTAAACAGGAGATGCTCTGAACTCTCTCTAGCAGTGCACCAATTGTATCTAGTGATTACCTGGTCACATGATCTTGCCCACAGAACTTTGTATCTCGGAGCCTCTTCTGCTGCACTGACAGCCATTTAGTGAACCCCCGAGCCGAATCTTCGCCGATCGATCACAGGAGAACAGATCGATCGGCTACTTAGCTAATCACTTATCAGTGTAGATTCTACTGATGCACATATTGAATGAATTTTTTTTTTCAACAACAGCTTAAATTGCTGCTTTAAGGAGAGATTTACTAAATACCAATGCAGGGAATCACACCCAATGTGGTGTTAAATGCACTTTAAGTAAATGGCAATAACATTATATCAGGGTGAATTGCAGGTACTATGCATCAGTCCTTAGTACTGTACATCTCAGGGAGCATCTTTGTACTAGTGTCTTTTTATTATTACTACCATGGCCTCCTCTATGCCAATTATTAAATTGGGGGATAGCCACAATAACAAAACGTATGTTAAATACTGTATAAAATAAAAAACATTCCTTCTGCCACATCATGTAGTGCGTGACATAGAGTAATGCAAGTCAAATAATGTAACACAAACGTTTAAAATTATTACTCCCATTATTGCATGATAATTCATAACATTGTGCGATATGTATGCAAAATCGTGAAATGTTGTTACTCGCAACACCATTTCTTGACATTATTTTAACTTTAGCATGTACAGGCTCCATACCAGTCATTGGCTAACATACTGTATGTAGGCTTCTTAACCCAACAGAGTTCCACCTGACAGGGTATAACTGCCCATCAAAATCAAAGCTGCAGTTGATGTGACAAATGAATATCCCAGCAATTCAAATGTAAATGACACAAACAGGCCCCCAAATGAGAAATCTCAGCCTTACGGTTTAATTTTTTTTTTTTACCCTCATCTTTTTTTAAATAAACAATTAATTAGTAGCAGAAAGGAAAGGAGGGGAAATTCTTCTCAAGTTGGGACTGCTCACTGCCTTCAGCGCCTCTCCCTCATTTAAACTCCAAGAACATGCTCCCTACAAAACCCTCCGCATCTACAGTACTGTATTTTCACTGCCTACTTTAAACACTTTTACTGTCCAACTAGATGTATCCCTTTTTCTGAACCCTCCCAAAGGAACTAGTGGTCGCTGTACAACACCTGCGGCTCCAGGAGATCTGAGCCTCCGCTAGCTGGGAGCCTGGGGTAACACTCATACATTTACTTAGCGCAGCGCCTCCACTTACCCAGGATCCCCGTGATGTGAGATTCCCCTGGGCAAGAAATACATACACACACATGTAATGCAACCAACTTTACTGTATTAACGATAATGCAGAGTAATCTTATCACTCTATAATGCAAGAGGTAACCTTAGTGGCCCAGCCACTCTCATCAGGAGTAACGTGTCCATCCCCTCACTGCGTGCCCCACACACCATGTCCATGTATGATACTATATGGTATAGGCTCAGTCTTGTAACCACTCGCTCAGTGTTCCTACAAAGAGTTTAGCCTAAGGCGGGATCAGCGCCTGATGACCGGTGTTGGTACACTTGATGATATAGTACCTGCCGGTCATGGCGGTGACCGGTACCTCTTCGCAAAGGGTCAGATGAATCAGCGGTCTGCCCCCTGGGTGTCAATGTCCAGCCGTCTGGTCCCCGACGACTCACCAGCAGCCACTCCGCACGCTTGTCCCTTTGTCCCTAGCTGTCCACACAGTAAGGGGTGATGCTCGCTCTCACTATAGGCCGTCCCTGCAACACAGCAACCTTTGGTGTCTTCAGGGAACACTCCTAGGGGCCTACGGGGTAGCCTGTCCTATGCAGGTGGGTCACTGACCCCCTGCATCCACACTACCTCTCTCTTCACCACCCGGGTCCCCTCTGACTAACCTCTCCCTAACCTCTGCAGCAAATGCACTGCATTCACACTGAACCTGCAGCAACCCACTGCACTCACTCGGTGCCTGCAGCCACCCACTGCACTCACACGGAACCTGCAGCACCCACTGCACTCATTCGGTACCTGCAGCCACCCACTGCACCCCCTGGATACCTGCAGCTACACTGCACACACACGCTGTGCCTACTTGTCAGTGCTCACAGCACTACCAGCTGTGACACTGACATGACTGCACACTCACACCTAAGGGCAGAGTCCCTAACCTAGGGGCCCTCCCTCACTACCTACCCCCTACCCTGGTGGGGATTGGGGCCTGCCTGAGATGGGGATGCCTTACCTGGTGTAGGAGCCACTTGCTCCCTACACCCTTCCTCCCCCTTCCTGCTCCCAGCTTCAACTGCCAAACATGGTCCCCGCAACATTGTAGCCTTGCTCCACAGGAGAAGCTGCAAAACCCTATTAGCTGGCTGGCTGCACGTGATGTGAGTGAAAGGGCAATCTCCAGAGGCTGCTGGGAATTGTAGTCCACTCAGGACCTCTTTAGCATTGGTACTGCATGCGCTACCCTTACTGCGCCTGCGCAACCAACGCGCACGCTCGCGCAACCTGTCATGGCGGCCCCTTGGTGTGCCGCAGAGCCTCGGAGCGCTACATGGGGGGTCTCTGGGGCTGAAAAGAGACCGGGGTTACATTCTCCCCCTCGCAGCATCCCAATGACCTCGCTTGGGTAGCAAACATACAAAAGAGGGTTATATAATGAAAAATGCATTGCAAACGATACACCACACCCAACATGCATTGGCTCACCGGTACCCGACATACTCGCGTGGATACCCGAGGCCAGCTGAGTCTCAGAGTGGAGTGCCCCTAACTGATTGGGTGAGGGTATCCCACCTTGACTCCTGTGAGTCTTTTGGAGCTCAAGATCAGGTGTTACAGACTCTACCGCCAAACTATCGCCCCCCCCTCGCAGAAAAAATAGTAAGGGGTCCTGGGTATTGACCCTTGCCGGATCCTCCGGTTTCGTCTCGCGGGAGACAGGCAGGTTCAGTCTCTTACCTCGGTCCACCACCAGGCGAACGACGCGCTCCATCGTGCACATGGAAAAGGCCACAACTACCAGAGCGGTCTCAGCACAGTCTTTGTCCGCTCCAGCAATCCCTTTAACGGTGACATCTTCTGTGGACAGCACAATGTCTTCGTGCAGGCCCGTGTCTTGAGAAGACAAAGCTTGGAGATTACTCGCGCATGGATAAGCGTCGCTCCTGGCCGCTGTACCGGATACCTTGATGAGGTCAAATCCGCTCCCTGGTCTGCAGAGATCTTCTGGGGAAGACACCTCCACCAGGACGCGATGACGAGGTGAGCCCATCGCCCAGGTGACCCTACCTTTGGAGCCACCAGGCTCCACGATCACCGAGGAGCTCATACCCGACACCCCTGGGGAAGTCAACTCACCCCTGTCATCGTTGGCAGGTACTGATCCCAAGCCTGGGACCGCTGGTACCATCATAGAAGGCCAGACTGGCCACAGTAGGGCACACGGGCCCACAGTAGGCTCTGTATTCGCCGAGATAGCTGGCTCGGTGACTTGGCAAGAGTGGTCTGCCGGCAGGCGCATCACCACAAGTGGTTGCTCGCTGGAATCACCAAAAGAGGATGGGGGTATAGACACCTTACCCTGTGATTCCGGAATCGGCGGTTCTGGGCTCTGTGGTTCCTGCTCGGGAACCGTGTCTGGAACTGACATCTGGGGTTCCAACATCTGTGACTCTGCCTTCGGCGGCTCTGGCTCTGGACCTGAGTCTAGAATGTCCAGTTGGGCACACGGGCCCTCCACAACCTCCATAGCTGAGGTAGGTGGACTAGCAGCGGCTTGGGCCGCCAGGGTGGAGACCTCAGGAATCTCTTTCTCCACAGGTTCCGCAGGTTGGGGTACAATAGGCTTCAAGAAACATGCACCGCAGCAGGCACATTCGGGCTCCCACGCCAGTGCGCCTCTAGAACAGTCACAGGTGGGGCTAAAACAATGTATACACGTTTCCCCGTCCACCTCGGTTGTCTTGAAGTCTAGCGGTACTTGGGACATGTCGACTCCCTTCTCATAGGCTTCACGCAAGCAGGGGCACATTAGCACAAGGACATCTATTCCTGGCGCTTGCCAGGCCACATACACATTAGGGTGTAACCCCTGGCAGTCTATCTCATTCTCGGAGGATGAATAATCCGTCTCTGCGTCAGTGTCCTCCTCCTCCTCCTCCTCCTCTGACAGTTCTGTAGGCTGCGGCAGTCGGAGCGTCAGGGACTGCGGTTCACAGTCAGGACACTCGGGTCCTCGGGCCAACTCACCGACAGGACAATCACGTTCGCTCAGGCAGCAGTGCAGGCCAATCGCATCTGTCTCTTCAGGTTCCGGCTCCAGAACCGACTCGGGAACCACGGTTAGAGTACCCGTGCCCTCCGCAACTTCTGTGAGGTAGGTAGCTTGATTACCTGCATTGACTGATTCAGTCTTGAAGTTGACCACTTTTTCCTTGGCGGGTTCCGCAGTCTCCAGCAACACTGGTTCTGGAAACTGTACTCCGCAGTAGGTACACGCGGGTACCCAAATCAATTCACCACCTGGGAAGTCACAAGTAACACAAGTGTTGTGCATACACCTTATCCCTTCTATGAACACTTCCTTGTAGTCTAGTAGCAGCAGGTTGGGATCATAGATCATACTAACAGGCAGTCTCAATAGATTTCGTATACACGGACAAAAAAGAAAGGGTAGCTTCCTAGTCTCTGATAGCCAGGCTCCAAACCCTTGAGGATGTGCTTGACTGCACCTTACGGTTCTATTGGTTTTATTATGAAGAACAGAATCGGCCGACTGCAGTTCTTCATACACTCTCCACTTGGGGTAAAGCGGAAATGAGGCATATTTCATTAAGGGATGGTCCAGGCTCAGCTCTACGTCACTCACAGTGTGGGGGCGGGGCTCTGTTTTTCCCGCCAGTCCCGGACAGATTTCTGCAACATTTTCCCCCGCGGGCGGGCAATCAGCACATGGGCTCTCCCGCCTTGAGGGCGTAACAGACATGGCGGAACAAAAATAGCACAATTTAGAAAAAAAATTACCGGGCACCCCAGGTCTGATATCTCAGCAGTGCCTCCAAATGTAGCCCTTTTTCTGAAACCTCCCAAAGGAACTAGTGGTCGCTGTACAACACCTGCGGCTCCAGGAGATCTGAGCCTCCGCTAGCTGGGAGCCTGGGGTAACACTCATACATTTACTTAGCGCAGCGCCTCCACTTACCCAGAATCCCCGTGATGTGAGATTCCCCTGGGCAAGAAATACATACACACACATGTAATGCAACCAACTTTACTGTATTAACGATAATGCAGAGTAACCTTATCACTCTATAATGCAACAGGTAACCTTAGTGGCCCAGCCACTCTCATCAGGAGTAACGTGTCCATCCCCTCACTGCGTGCCCCACACACCGTGTCCATGTATGATACTATATGGTATAGGCTCAGTCTTGTAACCACTTGCTCAGTGTTCCTACAAAGAGTTTAGCCTAAGGCGGGATCAGCGCCTGATGACCGGTGTTGGTGCACTTGATGATATAGTACCTTCCGGTCACGGCGGTGACCGGTACCTCTTCGCAAAGGGTCAGATGAATCAGCGGTCTGCCCCCTGGGTGTCAATGTCCAGCCGTCTGGTCCCCGACGACTCGCCAGCAGCCGCTCCGCACGCTTGTCCCTTTGTCCCTAGCTGTCCACACAGTAAGGGGTGATGCTCGCTCTCACTATAGGCCATTCCTGCAACACAGCAACCTTTGGTGTCTTCAGTGAACATTCTTAGGTGCCTACGGGGTAGCCTGTCCTATGCAGGTGGGTCACTGACCCCCTGCACCCACACTACCTCTCTCTTCACCACCGGGGTCCCCTCTGACTAACCTATCCCTAACCTCGGCAGCAAATGCACTGCATTCACACGGAACCTGCAGCAACCCACTGCACTCACTCGGTGCCTGCAGCCACCCACTGCACTCACACTGAACCTGCAGCAACCCACTGCACTCACTCGGTGCCTGCAGCCACCCACTGCACTCACACGGATACCTGCAGGTACACTGCACACACACGCTGTGCCTACTTGTCAGCGCTCACAGCACTACCAGCCGTGACACTGACAAGACTGCACACTCACACCTAAGGGCAGATTCCCTAACCTAAGGGCCCTCCCTCACTACCTACCCCCTACCCTGGTGGGGATTGGGGCCTGCCTGGGATCTGGGGATGCCTTACCTGGTGTAGGAGCCACTTGCTCCCTACACCCTTCCTCCCCCTTCCTGCTCCCAGCTTCAACTGCCAAACGTGGTCCCCGCAACATTGTTGCCTTGCTCCACAGGAGAAGCTGCAAAACCCTATTAGCTGGCTGGCTGCACGTGATGTGAGTGAAAGGGCAATCCCCAGAGGCTGCTGGGAATTGTAGTTAACTCAGGACCTCTTTAGCATTGGTACCGCGTGCGCTACACTTACTGCGCCTGCGCGACCAACGCACACGCTCGCGCAACCTGTCATGGCGGCCCCCGCTAGCCTGGTGTGCCACATAGCCTCGGAGCGCTACATGGGGGGTATTTGGGGCTGAAAAGAGACCGGGGTTACATAGATAAAACATGAAGTGAGGTCAGAGATTCCTTTTTTATCATTTAGCAAATAAAAATACCACTTGTGAGCACATTCACGTCTCAGATAGATCTACAACCCTGCTTTTCACCATTATCTTCTATCAAACAATGCTTCCACTGCAGCTAGGGGTTCTGGGAAATGAAATTTCTTGTCGTATGAATCAAAATGCAAACTTCCTGAACATATTTTTTTATAATCTAATTTTTAACTTTTGAAGTATAACTTGTGTTTTTGAACACCTAGAATATGAATTAAAGCAAAAATAAATGATTTTTTGCTGTTCTATAGTTAGTACTATGTGAAGTATAAAACTGTATTTCCTCAATTCTAAGACGCACATTTTTACACAGTTTACCATTTCTGAAATCGGGATTAGTCTTATAATTGATGTAATTGAAAAATGGGTATGGTTCCTGTACCAATATGGCCGCTAATGCGAGTCAACTGATGATCACGTGATTTCCTACGTTGCGGAAGGATGCTCCTAGAATGCAATGCTGCAAACCCTAGCACTCCGCTCATAGTGCTGAGCAGGAGCTTACTGTTGACCTATGACAGTCTGAAGGTGCCTTCATTTAAGTTGTTATTGCCTGCGCATGTACATAGAAGGTATCCATAATTGTCACTTAAAATGGAATAAAAAAGAATTCACAATGACGCAACTTTGAAAGTAAATATAGCCTTGGTCTCCCCTGGTCCCCCGTTCGTCCTCTTACCTTTTGCCGCAGCTGCGACTGGCAGCGGAGGCTGGGGGGAGCATGGGGAGAGGTTCCAGAGCTGCGGAGGGTAGTGCCGTCATTGTGGGAAGTCAGGCGAGGCAACCGGGTCACCTGAGGTCCGCGGCGGCTCTCTGTGCAGGCCGCCGCCATCTTGGTATTGATCACGCATGTGCAACTGCACTGCAGAGGAGTCCCTGGTGCGGCGGCCATTACACACATACACAGTAGGGGATAGGAGTGACGGCCATGTAAGGCGAAGCCCTGCAGGGGAACTACAGGAAGGTAGGATCTGAGTGTCAGTGGCACTCAGACTAGGCCAGATTAACCCCTTAGGTCCCAGATAGGCCCCAATCCAGTAAACTTGTGGTTGCTTTAGGGAAGGCCCCTTAGATAGGGACACTGCCCCTGTAGTGCCAAGTGTCAGGGACACAGCAACGGACACCACGCAGTGCGTCAGGCCTGTGGTCTGAGACCAGGCTGCCATCTTTGTCAAAGACTATCTATGGTGGAATGCTCCGGCTGGAAGCCACCCCACATGGAAGCGAAAAGTGTCGTTGGATCGGATGGATCGTTTGGTTGTTGTTGAGTTGTGCTGGAGCCCCCGGGCAGGTATACCAACAAGTGCACCAACAGTCCGCAGGCTAGTGATACACCTCATACTTGGGTGATATTGACATTGTGGGTAGGACACTAGGGCTCTGCTGCCCCTGCACCCCAAGTACAGTGGAATACCCCGTGGGGTTATATAGATCTACATAGTGTATGCATTGTGTTTTATTATTGTTATGCTGATTAGGTGTCCAGTAAATACTGTTATACCATAACCTATGTGTAATTACTGGGTACATTGTCTTGGAAGGGGCTATCCCCCTGCGTGCAGATCCTTTCAGGTGGAGGCGCTTTATATGTGTAAGTGTATTGGTCACCCTAGGCTCCCATCAGCGGAGAATCAGGCCTCCTGAAAGTCATCCAGGTAAAGCACCATGGTAGTGTCCCTAGACACGGGGAAAGGGGGCTACATAAGTAATAAAAAAAATCTGTACATTTAATGTAGTGTTTCTTTTTTTCCTGAAAATTGTTATTAAGTCAATAGTCCGTCTTACAATCGACAATGTCTTACAATCGAGGAAATACGGTAGTAATAATGCAGCTGGAAGTTTGCCTTGTTCAAAGTACGTAGTGTAGATTAATCAATTACAGGTGCAGTTTTACAAAGGACCAAATTAAAATATCAATAATGTTGTTTTAAAGAAATTACAACTGATGCATCTCTATTTTAAAGACAACTTTATTTTTTTTAATTTGTTGTTTTTAAAGATTTGTAAACATTGCATTTGGATTTTTTAATCTCCCTTGACCTTTACATTATTTGATTTCCTAATTGTTCATTTGATTTAATTGTGCATAAACATGTTTACTTTAACATCAGAGTAAGCAAGCAAGGTTGATAGTGACTATTCACTGTCCTCATTGTGAACAAAAAAACAACTTTAAGACTCAAAAATTATATTCAAATATTAGTTTTATTTAAGTAATTAATGAAAAAGATGCATCCAATTATACTACCAACACAATTTGTTCACTTCAGTTATAAGTGGACAGACCCTTTGACCTGCATGATTTCATCATGAAGAATTTTATTACAAATTATCATTCTGTAAATCTGTAACTGTAGTACAGTTTGTTCTTGCCACTAAGGGGAAATGCTTTCAATAATCTAGGCTGTTTTTATACTCCTGAAGACTTTCAATTTAACAATAGGCACAAAAAGAACAATAATTTAATACTCAGTCCTAATATTTAGTTTCATGTCATGGCACACTTTGAATAGTAAAAATGAATAGATACATTTATGTTAATCCATGTTCTGATTAGAAATGGGTGAATTAGTCAAAATCCGAGCCGCGGATTTTACACAGATTCTTTAACCAAAACTTGGTTTGGAGGCGGTTTGGGCACTAACAAATTTGGGCATTGTATCAAGCATTGATTTCCCTCTGCGGGAAAATCAAGCACAGATTTTACCAGATTCTAATCCGCCCATGCATGTATTAAGCCCTTCCCACTTCCAAACCCAAGAACACAATGGCTTAGACTTGAGGCTGCACCCCTATTTGTACTCCTCCCAGAACTATTTTTGTTTAAATCCCCATTTAAATTCAAATTTTTGTCTATCCAAATTTTGAATGTTGACTTCCAATGATAAAAAAACAAAAAACATATTTGCATTTTTGAGACTGAATGGTGAAACTCCGCAGAAGAAAGGAACTTGCAAATAAGAGGCAGAGTGAAAAATGTGACCGTCTCTAGTTTTTATGTTCCAAAGGAAAGTCCCACTATTGAAAGTTATCTTATATGGTATTCTCTTAAACTCCTTCGTTTATAGTATTTAGCAACTGATAAACTCAAGTGTATCTCTTGGAATAAGTGGATATTCTTAATAATGTGCCAAGTATAGGTCAAATTACACTCTCAAACCAGAAGCATTTTCAAAATCAATAATAAGATTTTCTTTATTGGCTGCACTTATGACACTGTGTAATACTTAGACTAAAAAAATCCAACACAATTCTAATAACCTACAGTATATATTATTATACAAACACTTACAGTAAGGTGTGCAACCATTTATATTCTAAAAAGCATGTACGTTCTCATATCAAAAAACAGTGAACATTCATTTCTTTCAATAAACACCATTATTGATTTTGAAAATGCTTCTGGTTTGAGAGTGTAATTTGACCTATACTTGGGACATTAATAAGTATATCCACTTATCCCAAGAGATACACTTGAGTTTATCAGTTGCTAAATACTATAAACCAAGGAGCTTAAGAGAATAACATATAAGATAACTTTTCAATGGAGGGAATTTCCTTTTGAAAAAGAAAAAGGATATATAAGACCAACAGACAGATGCAGTTACCTCCAAAACTCGAGCTTCCATCCCACTCATACAAAACAAGGTATCATACACAGCCAGGCTATAAGATACCACCGCTTATGCTCTGACACTGAAGACAGAAACAGGAATCTCACAACCCTGACCGAATCGTTAAGACAGAAGGGATACAAGCCAAAGATTATTGCCAGAACTATTACATCTGCACTAAAAGCCCCACAAGAACACCTGCTACAATACAGACAGAAAGAACCTACCACACACATACCACTTGTGGCCACATACAACTCTAACATAGAGGGTATACGAAAAATAATCAAAGATCTGCAGCCCATGCTGGCAGGGGATTCGACATTAAAAGAAATCTTCCCCAAACCTCCCATTCTTGCGTTCCGGAAACCACCAAACCTCAAACAGAAATTATTCAACAGAAAACTTCATAACAAACTTAAAGACACTGATAATGACACAAAACCGTGCAAAAACACACGCTGCAAACTCTGCAAACATATATGCCAAGATCCCACAGCCAGTCACAACTATGGAGCACTCAATGTTAAAGGATCATGCTGCTGCACATCCATGAATATAGTATCTATGATACTACATTGGCAAAACTAGCCAAAAACTTCAAGGCAGAATAAATATGCACAGACACTCTATACAACACCACAAAGAAGGAAGATACTGCTCACCAGTGGGACATAATTTCTCACAACCAGATCATTCCATAAATGATTTAAAAATCAAAATTCTCAATGGAATTTTAAAACGCACCCAGAACTGAAAACATTTGAACTCAGAATGATACGACTTTTTGACACCAAAACAAGAGGACTTAATGTGGATATGGGGTTTCTCACACACTATCACAATTGTTTGTAATTATCCTGTCTGCCTCTGCCGATCTTATCCACATCTTCCCCCCCGCCACCCCCCACAGCATCCCCTTCCCCCTTCATGCCTTTCCTTGTCACCGTTTTATTGCCCTGCCAATGTCTTCAACCATCCCTTTCTCACCCTACCTTATCTACATCTCTGTATTTTTTTTCTGCTTTCCTAAACTCTGTTTTCGACCATAGATTCTTTTGTAAATCAGCATTGCTGACCTGTGGAAGAGAGGAGAACTCATGAAAGCTTATCCTATGACGTAAATTGTAAGTCCAAATAAAAATAGGTATCACCTAATACTGAAGTAGTCATTTATTCTGCACTATATATATATATATATATATATATATATATATATATATATATATATATATATATGATCCAGATGTGTAGAATGCCAGTGCATCAGAAAGACAATTCCTTAGTGTATTCGTAACATCTGCAGTTGAGAAGCTCCCAATAATCTGTATAACACAATAAAGTTACCCTAATATGGTTTAAGGGACTAGTACTTAATGCCACAGGCACCAATAAAGAATAGTACAATTAATGTCCATATAGTGAGAATGAAGGGGTATGGCAACCCACAGGTATAACTCACTTTTGAATTGCAGAATCCCGAGGAGTTTTCTTCAGCAGGATTAAATAGCGTGCAGTCCACCAGTAACAGGAGCAGGAACAGGAGAAAAAACGGCAGTGCACTGCCAAGAAAACCAGGAGGAGGCTCACGGCAGCAGAAGCAAAGATTTAATTATGCCATAAAAAGATTGGGCAAAGGTCCCCCCTAGCTACCGTGAGCCTCCCCCTGGTTTTCTTGGCAGTACACTGCCGTTTTTTCTCATATATATGATCCAACCCAGGAATATTCAAAGCAACGCATGAATTTCATCCAATCATTCCCTAACCACCTGCAACCACAATTGAAGCAACTAATACCTGACAACCCAGGAGTTGGAATCTTCTACATGCTTCCCAAAATCCACAAACCAGGAAACCCCGGCAGACCAATTATAACAGGTATAGATACACTCACTGAATAAATATAAGCTTAGTGGAGAATATCCTCAAACCATTAGTCACAAGCAACAACAGCTTTATACAAGATACCACAGATTTTCTCAATAACCTTAACAACATCAACCAACGACCATCCAACACACTGCTCAATTGATTTAAAAATCAATATAAATACACAGCGCACAAGAGGAGAGTATCGAATATTATATTAAAACACAGACAAAATGTGACTTAAACGTACACTTGTAACTCTTAAAATGCCCTCCACATTGCATTCCGGTTGGCTTGGATCTGTAGATGAGATACGTTTATGTAACACGTTGTGTGTGTTTTAATATAATATTCAATACTCTCCTCTGGTGCACTGTTTCTTTTTGTTCTATTTTTCCTGGAGTTCTGGCTGGATTTCATTTGTGGGCAAATGAAGCGCTCATTCAGGGTACAGTAAATTCTGCAAGGAGGCGATCCTATTTTGAAGATTACATTCCCATCCTTCTGATTCTTGGGAGTGTGCGCGATCGTGATTTTTTTCATATACAGTATACTGTATATGTATAGTATATTTTTTGCAGGTTATATGTGCAGGTCAATGAGAAAATGAGAAATTAAACTTTTTATGTTTACTTTCTACATGTATTTTCTTTTGCTAGTCTAGGACAATTTATTTTAAATATTTTTTTTGTGTACTTTAATTACTGCACTACAACTTAGATATAGTTTTGTATAAAAAATGCTACGTTAATGAGAATGTGTGCTAATGTGTTAATGTGTTAATGAGAATCATAGCTCTATATCTACTTATTTCTAATCAATAAACAATGTTAAAAACAAATATTTGCTGAAGATTAATCACACATACATTACAAGTAACACAGCTCATTACATTTGTTTTTAATCAGTGGTCCAAATTTATGGAAAATATTATAATTACTCATCCTATAATGCAAATCATATAAATCATGATTGAGTACATTGAGAGGAAGAAATGGTAAAGTGCAAAGTATAATACATTATAAACAGATTTTTTTTCTATAATGAAGAAAGCTGGTATTATAGCTACAATATATCTCAAAATAACTTTATAAATTGACTCAAAAAAATAAACATGCCATCCTCCAAATATGACAGTTCTCAAGACAAAATTGTTATGGATTCTACAAGATAATGAATAAAGGTTAATAATCTTGTGTCTGCAGTGATGATCAATTTTTAATTATGTGCAAAATTATTTTTAGCAGTATCAACAGAAATACAATCTTGTCATGATAGCAAGTAGGAAAATATTTTGATAATAATCAGACTGGGTTTTTAGGTAGGAGCGCACAAAGCTATACGTTTGCAATAATGGTGTGCCAATGTAACAATGAAAGTGATATACAGTGTACAATGAAAATGTTAATAGCTTCCCAATGGCAACCTACACATTAATTTCTGCTTTTCAATGTTTTATTATGGTTGTCAATGCAATCATTTATTTGCACAGATGCTTGCAAACAACAGCATATAAAACTGATATATGTGGCATTTATTTCTTTTGGAATATATGTTTGACCACTTACCACCCTTTCTGGAGCAAGTTTTCAAATTAAATAGATAATTGCATTCACTATAACTCTTCTTCATTCATGTTTCTAATGTCCTTGCCTAATTTGATGTTTTTTTGTGAACTGTTTATTTACTTTCCTGATGGTAAATTTATACAGAATGCTCACTCTCTCTTTTTTTACTACAGCATCTACATACCTGACTGGAAAATAGATCTAGAAAAAAGTTCCAAAGGCCAGTGCTACAGAGTAATTGACAATTACAGCATATCTAAATAGAGCTGTATATTGATTAGATGAGGGAAGACCCATTTATGTGAGCATATCTGGAAGTGGAATAATTTGCATCTTCATGGCTCAAAATATGGGGATAGGTATGTGTAGTCAGTGAGGGAAAGGGGGAGGGGGAAGAATCCTGCTCAGCTCAAAATAGACTTTCTAGGGAGGTGCTATCAGGGTGAAACTTGGCGTATAGGAGGAGAGAGAAAGAACCCTATGTGATGCACTCAGCCCTACTAATAAAAAATAATAAACTTTTATTTATTGAAAAATGCAAACATAACAAATATATTTAAAACCTAACAAGTGTACTGTGCAGTTCTAATGTGCATTCACTCTGAATGACCAGATAGTGTCATAACTCGTGTGATGCACAGAAGATGCAAGGGGCTGTAGATTCTAACAAAGCTAGTGTATAAATTTTGTGGATGCACAATGTATATGACCCTGTGGGGGAAACAACTGATGTGCACTCTACACAGGTGTTGTAATACACAGGCACTGGGAGCATTGGTAATGCATAGGTGGTGCAGCTCTGTGTAACAAGGCTGCAATAAGGTGCATAACACTGCTGCATACACAGAGAGCCAAATGCAGACCCAGATCCCCCTGGTGACAAATCAATGGGAGCCCTGCTAGGAGGTGGGTGCAGGTGAGTATACCCCGTTATTAGCCTCATGAGAGTACTCCAGACTGATAGCCAGGACTCACGCTTTGTCAGCTCCTTCCAGAGGGAGGGGAGAGATGTTATCACACCCCTACTGTGTATGTATGCTGTAGAGCTAGCCAGTGCCAGCAGAGACTCTCATATGCCTAGCGTCTAGCTAGTGGGATCCACATCTGTGGCCCACATCAAGTTTAAAGCTAATCTACAGGACATGAACAAACTCCTATGAGTTTGACACTGCTACAGTACAGCCGGCGTCACTATGACGTCATCCCGACGTGCGTTTCGTTCCTGCAAGGGAACTTCTTCCGGGGAGGGAGGGCGCCCTGCACAGACCTGCCTTTTAAACCCTGCTGTTGCCATGGAGCGCTGGTGACACACTTAGAGGGAGGCTCCTCCTTTGTCTAATGCTGTCAGCGCGGCCCCTGGTATCAGTTGTGCATATAAGGTCTGTGACAAGGGTATCCTGCGGTTAAAAATACATGTGGGGGTTAAAAACCTTTAATAAAGCAGATACACGCAAAATGAGACTGGTTGCCTTATTGAGTGTTATGATGTAAATGTGCCCTCTTGTAATTGCAGTATTATTGAGATCTAAGTGCTGATATTGTGATTGTTTTCAACTTTGATGCCCTTGTCACAGACCTTATCCATAACTGGATGTGAAGCCATGTGACGTAGCGTCATCTCCGAAACTTGAAATGGACCCAGCAGTCGACGATCCGTCCATCATTGACAGTGACTCCCTCTGGATGGAGGACTTAAAAGCATGACGGATCACATACTGTATTAAAACAAAAATGTTCATAGAATGTCTGCAAAGAAGCTAAATATTAGCTTGTGACATGATGAAAATTAATAATAAAAACAAAGAGCCAAAACTGTAATGTAAATTATGAATAAATAATAATATACAATGCAAGAATTATATGCTTAATAAAGTGATACAAGACTTATTAAACCTCTTGTGGATATTCTAAAGAATTAATTAAACTGGCCACTATCCCATACAATAAAAATAGATAAATGTTGAAATTATTTAGGGGAATAAGCCCAATACTCATGGCTGTGTTTATGTGTGTCATGGAGGAGCCACCAAAATCTGGAGAGAAACCTCCATACTGGACATAGTCGATATATAAATGATTAGTGTACTATGTGTCATAGTATGTGGTGACAGAAAGTAAGGTTAAATGGTTGTAATATAAGTATCAAAACAACAAGAGGTATACCAAATTCTGCACTTATAGTATATCAAAATGTTCTGTATCTACTGTATAAACGAACATCTTCTTGCTGTATTTTTGTAGAAATTGGGATTTCTGCTAGATATAAACTTGATGGCGTACATAATCTGAGCGGTCACTCTCAAATTTCTTCTGTTTCTTCAACATAGCCTATTTCTCCATGGTATTTATGTTTTTGGAGAGTTTCTTGTCAAAAGTGTTAAAGTCTTCCATGTTCTGGAACTGATTAATATTTGATTGGAGGGTTTTTATGGTCTGTTCCAGGAGGATTTATTTTTTATTTTTGATTGTACAGTCATCTGTTTCTTCACCTAGTTGTCCTCAAATTCCTTGGATTGGAACCCAAAGGAAATTATTTTGTTTATCCTGAGTCCTGTCGGTATTCATTTAGTTTTCAAATAATTTTCGAGAGTGGTGGTATCCCACCAAAGTCTCACATCAAGGAATAGGGCTTTTTCTAATTTTAAGAAGTACATGGATAAGTCCATATTGTCCTCACATGGCTCCTGATAGGTATATTCAAAGACATGCATGGCCCTTTGTCGGCCTCCCGTATTGTCAGCAAAGTTGTGCACATATGTGTCAGTATTGGAATTGCTTGCATTATTTTCTTCTATAGTTGGTTCCATTATGGGAAAACTCCAACGTGTCACCAAATATAAAAATGTACAGTGTTTCGTGTGCAGATACGCGACACCAACAAAACATGTTAAGGACCATTATACAAATGTCACATATAAATTGAGATCTTTTATGACATGCAATTACGTTGTCTTTATGTTGAAGTGTGCATGTGGAAACCAATATATCTGGAGGACTATAAGAACGTTGAAAATCAGAATCACTGTGCATCTCAGGTCCATCAAAACATAGATGACAGATACCCAGTGTTCAGGCATTTCTCCACATGCTCTTTAGGTTCTCCAAGCACATTCTCTTTTTGTGCTCTGGAACATATCTATTATCCATCAGGGGTGGTAACATAGAAACCATACTAAACCAATGAGAAATGTACTGGATATATACCCTTGTCACACTCACACCAATGGGTATAAATATAGACTATTTAAACATTTTCTTACCTGTTGTAGATATTTCTATGGTTCTCTGATATGTTTGCTTCCATAATATTATAGACACAATGCATCTTGCCTGATTTTTGTTGTCAGCAACATTAACCCTTTGTCACCATTTATGTGATAACTCTTATTAATATATTTGTCTAGTGGCATGTTCTTATTCTCTTTAGAGATTCAACTGACACGCGCCTCCCTATTAATATGTATTTATATTCATACACACTATGCATCAGTGAGGAGATATTGGCCCATCGAAGAATTTGCCAAACTTGTTGGTGCAATTATCCATATTATTACAGCATGAACCTTATCCTCCCACTGATTCATGGTTGTGTGATTTTGTAGTAGTCATTGTTATCCTCTTCTCATTTTGATACACTATATAAGTGCAGGATTTGGTATACCTCTTGTTGTTTTGATACTTATATTACAACCATTTAACCTTACTTTCTTTTACCACATACTATGACACATATCACACTAATCATTTATATATTCTGACTATGTCCAGTGTGGAGGTTGCTCTACAATTTTTGGTGGCTCCTCTGTGACACACATAAAAACACTGTGAGTATTGGGCTTAGTCCCCTAAATAATTTCAACATTTATCTATTTTTATTGTATGGGATAGTGACAATGGGACAGTTTATTTAATTCTTTAGAATATCCACAATAGGTTTAATGTCTTGCATCACTTCATTGAGGATATCATTCTTGCGTTGTAAATTATGAATAAATCATAATATACATCTATTCCAGTTTCGGCTCTTTGTTTTTATTATTATTTTTCGTCATGTCACAAGCTAATATTTAGCTTCTTTGTAGATATTCTATGAACATTTTTGTTTTAATATGTGATCCGTCATGCTTTTTAGTCCTACATCCAGAAGCAGTCGCTGTCAATTATGGACGGATCATTGACCACAGGGTCCATTTCCGGTTTCGGAGATGACGCTACGTCACGTGGCATCACTTCCAGTTATGGACTCTATACATTTCACTGACAACAGACAGGGAATAGACTCTTTGTCAAAGCGCTGTTGAGTGCGAAATGCATCAGAGGTACCCCCACGCCGCCCTCCATGCTGTCCCCCACCAAAGTGTTTTTTTAGCGTCCATTTTGTGCTCTAGTCCCATCTTTTTTTTTTTGTTTGCTGTGCTCTGCTTTTTTCTACCTTCAGATCCACTACTGACTGGAAAAGAAAAGATAACCCTTTCACTGGAAATGCAACACATGCAAAGGAATGCATTTCTGGCTCAAAAATGCATTGTTGGCAGCAAAAATGTTTGGTGGATAAAAAATATAAAAATAAGGAAGAAAACAGGAACAAATAAAATAAGTAGTGCAGATATTTCTTGTTTATCGACATTCTTTGCTTTTCCCTTTATAACAACATCCCAGTCTACTGCACTTAGAGGTTTATTTTCATCTTATCAGCATGAGAGAAAATCTGAAGCAGAACCATTATTGTTCTTTAACTGGTAACCCCCATTGTAGGCACAACATGCCACTGATTAGCTAGTCCTTGTGAAATTAAAGTCATCACTGTTAGTACTGGAATTTCCCTGGTAAATTGGAAGGTCTGCAGTTAAAAAGAAGCAGCAGCTGTGCTCCACAGGGCTCTCCAGGTCAGGTAAGATAAAGAAAAAGATACATGGTTGAGGGAAGGGGGCTGCAGTTTTTACTACTACTGTAGATAAGGATTCATGGTGCAAATATCTGCATAAGCCTATTCAGCAAAACCTGCATACACATATTCTCTGTTTTAATATATATACACAGAAGCTACATGATAATACTATTGGAAAATTGCAGTTCTGCATAAATAAGCCTCTCTCAATACAGGGACATATAGCTACAGCGGCATATATTCAAACAAATCACAGCACCAATTTCGTGTGCTCTGCTGTACTCCACGCAGCATGAACGCGGCCAATCGAGCCAGGCACCCGCGCTTATTTCATAGATTCTGATTCTTTGGGTGCAATGAAATGAATGAATTGCAATGTGTACAGTACTGTGCTACTGTGCTACTGTGTCATTTTAAGGTGTTTAAAAAACAGAACTCTAAAATGCAATTTTCTGCACTCGCCACACTGTGTCTTAAGGCAGAAAGGTTGGAAGACATCACGTGCCATGACAGGGGTATTCCGATGTACACAAAGCGTGATTTGTTTGAATAACGGCCGCTGCAGCTGTACTGTACATGTGGTGCTTTTCTCAGGCCCACAGTAACAGGTTACAATAGGATTCAGGGTGTCATCCGAATTTTCATATTCCAATAATGGCAGAATTGCTGTAACTCGTCTAGACACCATAACTGATTGGATTTCAGTATAACTACACTTTAAATGGATGTTTCTGAAAACACGAATCTTGAAGTGCTTACTGTATTTCATAGGTTACTGAATCAATGCCTTTAAAAAAAACTACAAGATACCAAGAATCAAGGAGACAGATGTGTTTTAGTCATCAAAATTATTTAGCATTTCATAGTGACGAGTTGACTGAAAATAAATTGATCTACACTAATTAATCAATTTAAAAATAAAATGTCTTTCTTTTTAAGATAAAGGATTATAGTTAAGTAGGCATTACAATTTGACACTGGTGACTTAATAATTTAAATGATAAGACATGGAGGGTTATGCATTGAACTGTGATGGTGTCAATCAGGCCCAATTACAGTTTAGAAACAGGAACCACAAAAGACAAAGCACTACTTTCCAGCAGGAAGAAATGATCAAAAAAGCAGGGAGAGCGTTCCCGAAGTTAAAAACAGAGCTAATTTATTAGCAGAATGGATACATATAGCATACACAGGCAAAAAAAGCTTCCCCCTAGGACTATTCTTTTAGGCAGTGTGACATATAAAATCAGGTAGTGCAGGTAACGCAGCATGATGCTGGTGTAGTCAGCTGATTGTCTCTCTGCTGGTGTTCCCTCTAATAGCGGCTGCAGGGGAACCTTAGTGAATAAAACAGCAGTTCTTCAGCAGTTTCTCTTCTAACATGACACCTCCTTGGCTCTGACTCTATGCGTTTCACTGCATACAGCTTCCTCAGGAGTCATATCTCCCTCCCACACAGGCATAACCCTGATAAAGGTCCCTCTGCGGTGACCGAAACGTTGGTTGTAGTGCCCTTTCTGTTTTCAATACAGTTTTTGCTTGGATTTCAACTTACAGTTTGCTGTCTCTTACTATCGGATGCCCATCAGGTAATTAGCTCTCTCTCTCTATATATATATCTATACTTATATATATATATATATATATATATATATATATATATATATATATATACATATTAGAGAGAGAGAGAGAGAGAGAGAGAGAGAGAGAGAGAGAGAGAGAGTCCATCTAGTTAATTTATTCAATGCCCACATTTAAGTAATTTCAGGAACAGATGCTATGTATTCATTTGTATCTAATATTACACTTAGACATACTGGGCCTCATGCAGAGAGCATCGTTATTTCAAAACTCGCCATTTTTTGTTCAATTTCCCTCAGAAAACGGCATAAAATGGCGAGTTGCGAAAAACGCGCCATTTTTTTATTTCTATGTTTAAAACTCGCCTCGCGGCTGGCGAGAACCTCAATCGCGCCATTTTTAAAACTCTCCGAATGCAGAGAGGTGCGAACGGCAAGTAGCGGCTGTTCGCGCCAAAAAAAGGCGCGATTCTCGCATTTTTGCCGCGCCACGAAAATATGGCAAGATGGCGCTCGCCGCCTATAGTAAAGGGGAAAAAAAAGGCGCGAATTTGTTTTTACACGTTTCTGAAGCGCGCATCTCGCCAATTTAAACTCGCCACACGCATCCATGTTAAACATAGCAGAATTCGCACTTTTCTGCATATGGAGAATAAAACTCTCCAAAAAAGCTACTTTTTATGAAATTCGCCATTTTTAAAATTCTATGCTCTCTGCATGAGGCCCACTGTATTTTAACCACACAAGAGGTTCTAAGAGACATAGGAAAATAAGTATATTAAACTGTAAGACATCATTTAAATACTGAATATTATCCTTAATCTAAAAAAGAAATAACTGCTGCATAGTATACAGTTGGGTACTTATTTAACAGTGCCCATTTATCCCTAAAATATTGACACATACAGTACTTCTAAGATGTTGCCATAAAAACATCTTTGCATTGCTGCAGAGCTATGTTAAACAAGGGTTAAATATGTAAACTGCTGCAGGTTCAGAATAGCACAACACTGTATCCTAGTTGTAGTTTACATATAAATGCCCTTCCATTATAATAATTTGAACACAGAGTTCTACATTTAAAAAAGGGAAGTATGCAGTAATATGCACATTGTATCAAGAATCTACATATAGGGGCCTATGCAGAGAGGAACGGCAAAATAAATTGCCATTCTTGTAAAAGTTCAACATTGTGGCGTATTTATTGAGCCTGATTCAGAAAGGACAAATCGTCAATCAAGTCTCAAAGTGTATGATTGGCGAGTGTTAATCGCGCCATTTCAGACTGAGCTACTTACATCTGGCTATATTTTCAGTCACTGCGGGTGAAAGTCGCGCTCGTGAGTCTCGCAAGACTTCAATTCAAGTGGGTGGGAAATTTCTAAAGTAAACACCACATTCCTGGCACAGCGTCTTAGTGACGGCTTCTGCATAGTTACATACCAGAGAAACAGCGCGCGTCTCTCTGTTAAAGTGGTAGAAGCACTGTGAAGCTGCAGATACTGAAAAAAAAACCTTCTCTTTACACTTTTACAATTTTTATTAGCTACAGTCATAGACATTCAGTGACAGACAGTGTACATACTGATAGACAGACACACAGCAATACATACTGATACTCAGACAGATACACAATAATACACAGTGATAGACAGACACACAGGAATATACACTGATAGACAGACACACAATACTGTATACACACATTTACAGGCACTGATACACAAAGGCAAAGGTTTGTGACAGCGTGATGCCCTCCCCCCAAGCCCAGCAGCTGATCGCAATGTAAAGCCCTGCACTCGGCAGCACTACTGACCCCCCCCTCCTCCCCCCAAGCCCAGCAGCTGATCGCAATGTGAAGCCCTGCACTCGGCAGCAATACTGACCCTCCCTCCCCCCAAACACAGCAGCTGATCGCGATCTGAAGCCCCGCACTCGGCAGCAGTACACATACACACACATGCATACATGCATACACACACATGCATACACACACATGCACACATACACACACATGCATACATGCATACACACATGCACACATACACACACATGCATGAATGCATACACACACATGCACACATACACACACATGCATGCATGCATGCACATACACATACACATACACACAATGCAAACACACACACAAGGCACACAATGCACACACACACACACAGGAGACAGGGACCGGAGCAGAAGGGGGGCAGGGACAGGAGCAGAAGAGGGGCAGGGACCAGGGCAGAAGGGAGACAGCGATCGGGGCATCACACACACACACCCCACCTTCTGTCTGGCAATGACGGCTCTGTAGGGAACCGGCTGCAGACCCATTGGATGGGAGCGGTCATGTGACCGCTCCTCCGCTTCCCCTTACTAACTGACAGCACTTTACAGTGAACTGGACGGCTACTGCCGTTTTTTCCTGGCGCGCACAATTGGCGACTTCAGCGCTGAGAATTCAAGCACACATGCCGAATACCACACTTTGCCCTTTCCTGCATATGCCGAACCTAGAAACATGGCGAAATTTAAAAAAAACACGCTTCTCGCCAACACATTGGCGGGATGCTGCCGCCTAGCAAATCTCCTGGCGAAAATTTCAAATTTCGCCACTCAAGGAAGCCTCTGTGCATACGGGAAGCAAATTCTGCCGAATACATGCCGAATGGCATGTATTCGGACGACTCTGCATAGGCCCCATAGTATGGTCCACAGACATGTGGAATATCCAAACAACAGAATGAGTTAACCAATATATTTATCCCCATAACGACTTTTCATCAATTTCCTCAGATGTTTATATGCAATAAAAAAGTAAGAAATAGAGATGATATTTTTGCAGGAAAATTGCTATTGCAGTTTATGCAAAATAAGTTCTATTTTTGGAAACATAATTTGTCTATAGAAGAGTATTACACTCATTCTTCTTTATTGTACAGAAATTAACCCATTTTGGTTTCTATTTTGTTTTCTTAAACAGTCAATAAACCGTTTCGTTCTGTATTTTTACTATTCTTAAGGGAGTTTTATATTCTCACCAAAATAATGTCTTCTAGTATATTTTATAGATGATTAATTATAAAAAAAATCTTTAAATCAAGATATTTTATATTGTTTGTATATATATTGTCTACGCTCTGACTGTAGGTGAATATCCATCCACACCAGCGCTCAGAAAGGAAATAAAAAACAATTTTCTCTTATTGCAAAATAACATAAAAGACATTGTGCAAAACTAGACATAATACAAATAAATTGTTTCCATTACTAATAACATTCAATGTGAACATACAGTATATTTATCTAACACAATGTGTACATTTGAATTTATATTTAAATTTAAAACCAAACACAATCCATGATGGTAGAGGATTTGCATCCTCAAGTATAGGAATTGTAACAAATGTGTTAATTCTGAAAAACTGTATCCTTACCAATTGCAGTAAAGGATATTATAACACATAAAAGAGATCCATACAAATTAAATTTAAATTTAGAAGAGACATACCAACACTGATTAAATATATAATTTTGGTTTATTTCCAAATTACAAATTATTTTTGAAAAATATATTTAAGGTAAGTTTTTAAGATTCTATAGAAATTGTTCTAACTTTTTTTATTTTATATAATTAATTTTATCTAATTGAAATCACCAGAGATTATAACAGTCTGTCAATTGAATAGTAACTTTAGCCTAGAGTCTAAATTAATGTAACTTATTCAAAAACAGCTCAAAAGTATTTTTAAAGACATTGACAGAATGTAAAGGTTAAATTGATTTGTCTTTCCTTACACAGAAAATGAACGCACATGCACTGAATAAAACACATAACTACTTTATGTCAAAGCCTGACATTCCACTTAGTAACAATATTAATGAATAAGTGAAGTGAAAGGGCATTACAGTTCATTCCAGATGGAACTGGTCTTCAAAAGTGGTGGATTATTTTCTAACCAATCCACATTATTAATTAAGTATGTGATAAATCTTCACAAGAAGAAGGTTTCCACAAAATAGTTGTGTTTGTTTTTACAAATTCGTTTTTAATATAAACATACAATATGCAATATTGGCAAGAAATAACATGAGCATTTACAAATACAAATGTGAAAATAAGGAGAGAATAATTGTATAAATCACCCAACTAAAAATTGAGACCTGGTATATGTGTATGTAGGGTGAAAATCCAATACATCTCCCTTTTGTCTAATAGATTGACTCTATTATCACCCCTGATGGGTGGTGGAATATGATCAATACCCATAAAAGTGAACCTCTGAGCATCCCCCTGAATGCAGGAGGAGGCATGTTTCGAAACTGGATGATTGACATCGTTATTTCGTATCAGTCTCAAATGTTCCCGAATTCTCACTTTCAGGGATCTGATTGTCCTCCTCACACATTGTTTTCCACAGCCACAGGTTAAGAGGTAAACCACAAATTTGGTATTACAATTAATGAAAGTGTGTATTTTATACAGTAACTTCTTCCTGTGGCTGTGGAAACAAAATGTGGAGAGACTTGCATGTGTACACAAGTAATGCATTTTTGACATTTAAACAAACCTTCTGGTTTGTTCATAATTGGGATATTCTCAGACAAAAATAGGCTAGATGACACAGAGTTCGCTATGGTCCTGATCTTTCTGAAAATAAATTTAGGTCCATCATCAACCCATCTTCGGATGGCTGGATGTAATTGCAGAACTCTCCAGTGTTTCCTAACAATTGTTTTAATTTGTAGTGCTTGCACATTAAATTGAGTAATGAATGATGGGGATTCCCCCATCTCTACATTTTGTTTTTTTTTCCTTTTGTTTTTGATAGATTTATTCCTGATTAGAGTGGATTCCCTATCAATAGTTTTACTTTTTCTAGGGTTTGGTTCAGGTCTTCCACTTTATAACCCCTGGCTCTGAATCTCTGAAACATCTCTCTCGACTGTGCAACAAAAAATCTTCTTCACGAGAACAATTTCTCTTAAGTCTTAGAAACTGTCCTTTGGGAATACCCTTTAAGAGGGTTTTGGGATGACAGCTGTCTGCCCTTAACAACGTGTTACGTGAATTTGGGTTGTGCTAAACATAAGTTTGGAATCAACAAATAACAATAGATCTAAATAATGAATGTGTTGATAATTATAATTAAAAGTAAATTTCAAATTAGATTATTAGTGTTGATTAAATCTATAAATACGTGTAAAGTTCTAATGTCACCATCCCAAATTAAGATCAAATCGTCAATAAAACGCTTGAAAAATATAATATTTCTACTGAAGGGGTTCCCATCTCCAAACACGTGGAACAGCTCTCACCACCCCATAAAGAAGTTTGCAAAAGATGGAGCAAAGCTGGTGCCCATTGCAGTTCCATATGTATGGAGATAGAAAAACCCATCAAACAAGAAATAATTGTGTGAAAGTAATTAGTGAATAGAGTTTAAAATGAAAGTGCTCGGTGAAAGTAGGATATCCGAGTGATCAAGAAAATAGCGGACAGCTGACATCCCCTGACCATGATCAATGCTAGTTTATATTGAGGCCACATCTAGTGTGACCCACGAGAAATTCCTTTTTCATTGTATGTTTTTTTAATTGATTAATCAGATCTCCATTGTCGAGTATGAATGATGAGAGACAACCTACCAGGGGCTGTAAGAAATTGTCAATATAACATGATACACCATCTCCCAAAGATCCAATACTGGAGAATATTGACGACCCTGGTGGGGAGACCAATGTCTTGTGGATCTTTGGGAGATGGTGAGAAATATGGATAATTGGATGAGGTCTATACAAAAAGTCCAATTCCCTGTCACTCAGAACTCCCGGAATTTTTACTTGCTCTAGTAAATTACATAGATTATTTAGGTACAGTACATACTGTAGTGGTCGGATCTGACCTCAGTGCAGCATAGGAGGAAGCATCACATAGTTTGCGTAAAGCGTACCTATGGTAGTCCCCTCCTATGCTGCACCATGATCGCCCCACCTTTATCTGCACCCTTTATAACCAATGCAGGATTTTTTTGTAGTGATAGTAATGCAGATTTCTCAACCTTTGTCAAATTGCTCTGTTTGTAATTATGTACAAGGGGTATGATGTCAGAATTGTAACCCCTAGACAAAAGTAGAAGGTTTCTTTAAACAAGTTTTTCAAAACTTGAAATATAATTTCCTTTCACAAAGGTGGGATAAAATATGGATCTGTTTTTTTAAGCCAGTGTCTCTTCTATCAAAAAAGGATGACACATCAACATAATCTATCTGGTCATTTAGTAATTCATTGAGATCTTTAACCTACAAAGATGCTCAAAACTGACATTTTCTTCAACAATCTGAGGACATTGTGGGTTCAGAGTATCAACAGATCCAATTTTAGGTTTGTTATCTTTATTGACAAAACATTTTTTTAAAGTTATTTTTCTCACAAACTTGTGACGATCTATCACCGTCTCGAACACCCTAAAGTACATGGTACAGTAGGTGCACATTTTAGACCTTTGTTCAAGACAGAGTTCAGTTTCAGATAGTTCTATATTAGATATATTAATGACCCCACTAGTGTCTATTAGAAATTCTTCTTCCGTTTTAGAGGATTTCTTTGCCGACCTACTCTTTCCCCCCGTCGAATCCTCTTCCGTTTTTTGATGGTTGTTGTGAGGTACTTGCCCTCTCTCTATCACCCAATTCTCTAGGTTGTTGTCCCCAGAAAATTATGGGGCCCTTGTAACTATCATATTTAGAATGATCATCCTCCAAGCGGTCTGGGCTACGGAAGGAAACAGAGTGAGAGGAAGGGTCAGCATCAGAATAGTCCGAATCTCCACTAGCCGACTCAGTAAAGGATTGGTTCTTCTTATGGATTGCTTTTTTCACTGGAAACATCTGGAAATTCATACAATTTTTCTGGAGGGAGTAGAAAAATTGGTACTACTATTTAAAGACGGTCTTTGCCAATTATATATATATATTTTTTTTTTCATAATCGAGTCTCTCCGTCTCGAATTTCCCTTGTTTCTTTGACATAATATCACGTTCCAATTTATTAATGTTGGATGCTACACTGGCGACACACTTTATTCGAGCTCGGCTAATCCCACGAATTCGGGTATACTCGGGTGTATTGAGGTTTGTGACTGTTTTCTGCCCGAGTGCATTGCGTTATTTTCCAGGCAGGGATTGAAGCATTTTATTCCCACTGGCTGCAATAGTATATATATATATGAGAGAAAATGAGAAAAAAAACAGGCGCACACCTAGTGCATTAAAGTATAACAATCATTTTATGGAACATTAAAAAATAGACAAATGCCCACTCACAAATCAAACAATAAAAAAAAGCAGTTATGAGATTGGCCCTCATAAGCCACTGGCAGCGTCTCGATCAGCAATGGAGTTTTCCTCCTCCACACGTGTAGTACAGACTCCTTCACCGGAAGTGACGTCCTCCCGGCGTGTGCCCCGCAACAGGAAGTCCCTCCGGGAACCAAAGATCTTGCCTTCTTTCTTCTGGCTGTTGTACCATCAGGAGTAGTGGAGATCTGCCAGCTGCTTCTTGTCTGTCTCGCCACTCACGATACTGCATCCGCAATCTGCTGTGTTTAGTGGGAAAGTGCCTCCTCCGTCTCAGCCACGCCCTACGCGTTTCGTCATCAAGGATGACTTCATCAGGGGTTACCCATTGGTTGTGACCCCACAGTACTTATAGACAGTTTAATTTGCATACATGATTAGAAAACCTATTACATCGTTAATTACATGATTTTGACCTTTCATAGATATGGTGTTTCCTCATTACACTGATAGCTATAGAAAGGTTATGAGGGCACCACTGTTCTTGCAAAAGATAATAAAATATATATATAAAGAATTCAATATATAGCTCATTTGTATATAATATTTATTTAAACTATATTTCAATAAATAATCAAACAATATAAAAAAATATAAAAAAAAGAATATGTTGTAATATAAATATTTAGATAGGGATAACAATTATGATGTCCAGATAAAAAAAAAATTTTATTTCATATTTTTGGTTGTTTCAACACAGTAGCTAATTCACTCACAATTTATAGGTTGTTATAGTAGGCGCTCCTTAATGTTTTTGTTTTGTTTTGATATATATATATATATATATATATATATATATATATATATACTGCATTACAATTCATGAATTTATGCCATCTGGTAGACACGCGAAGCATTGCAGCCTATTAAATCCTAATCATTATCATTTAACAGATCAGCCGCCCGTCAGCCAGGCATGAACCATGGCTGGGAAGGCAAATGCAACGGGGCTTGTCAGAGGTGAGGAGCGGCGCATTCCAGGTATCTGCCAGGTACAAACTGGGTATTTGCTCGAATAAAGTGTGTTGCAGCAGTAGGCTTTTTTCTAGACCACTAAAACCTTCTATTGCTGTGTATTGTTTCATTTTAGCTTGTAGGTTTTTGATTTCTTTTTCCAAAACACTTTTTTCTTTAGTTTTGAATTGCGTGATTACCTCCATCAGTTCCAGTTTTAGTTCCAAGTTCCAAGATTAGTTCCAGTTCCTTTCAAAGTCAGCATCCTGGAAACCAAAAGTTGTGGTCTTTATATCTCTTAACCCTCTTTGTATGCATTTCTCTTTTATATAATTATCCAATGTTATAATGTCCCACCAAGTTCTAATGATCTGAGACAAGAATTTTTCTAACTTTGCAAAATGAATTTTTAAATCGGAAGAGTCTTGACATCCTTCTTCAAATACATTTTCAAAAACTTGTTCTGCTCTCTTACTTCTTGTTGTATTGTCCAAATAATCAAAAACATAACTATTTTTTCTTTGCTGGTTGTCCTCTTGTACAATATCATGTGCCTCCATGTTCACAAAACCACAAAGTGTCCGATTGTGAAAGATATGTCTATCCTTGGTCACCCTCTTATGTAAAGGATGTATTGAAAATGGTAGTTCAGCAAATGAGTTGCCCAGAAAAAGCAACACTTTAAATATAGTTCAGTAATAGGATACCTGCGCCTCCAAAAATTTCTTGAACACCATATATTTGTGTTAAAACTTCTTAGAGCAATAAATGGATGAAGTATTCCTAGAATGTATAACTCATTAATGTGGAGTTAGAGGGGACTGATTACATTGAAGATAGCACCTTTTTAGGCATTTGTATTGTCCACATGTTATCAACCATTGAATTGCCAGGTGCATAAGTGTTATCCCAAGCCTAGTATATATAGATTACAGTTTATCCCCTCCACTAGAGTATATGCATAAGTATGCAAAGAGGTGGAAAATAGAGTACAAAGTCTCTTACTCACATCTTCCGTTGGAGCTATGCTCTGAAGTTGTAGTTGATGAAGGAGGAATACTTCGGCGTGCGACTACGCTGAAAAAAGGGCAGGCAAAATGTAGAGATGTAGCGACGCACCACCATCCACTCAATTGGAAAAAGTGGGTGACCAAAGTTTGTTCAAAATAACCTGGTTTGTTGGCACATGGTAGCTGAGGAAAAATTATCTATATGTTTTGCGCTATGTGCTTGTCACGGTCTGAATAAGGCAAGCCTCTAACCTTCCCTTTTCAATGCTGCATGAAAACTGGAGTCAGCTCGCTTTCCCACCACATGAGGGAAGGGGAGGTGGTAAGGGGTGGGGTCTACGCTCTGACTGCAGGTGAATATCCATCCACGTCAGCACTTTGTAAGGAAATAAAAAACTATTTTCTCTTATTGCAAATTAGCATAGACATTGTGCAAAACTAGAAATGTGTCTGCACAGATCCTTTTGATCCTTCTGAACTGTCCAAAAGGTATATTAAACCCCATGTAGGGTTACCTTACCATACCTTTTGGACAGTTCAGAAGGATTAAAAGGAACTGTACAGACAAAAAGGCTTTTAAGGTGCAATTAGAGTTTCTACGAAAAAGGTTCCTTGAAAGAAACTATGCAAAAGATAAGGTGCAAATAGCCCTAAATAGATCATGTTTACTGGAGAGAAAAAATCTAATTAAGGTCAATAAGAAAGAGACAACAGAGGGAAAACAACTTTGAGTAGGCCTTTTTAACAGATTACAATAGAGATGTCGCTAAGATAAAACAAATAATAAACAAGCATTGGCATATAATTAAAAGTGATCCAGTAATTAAAAATCATGTTTCTGACAGACCCAGCATCATTTTCAGAGAAGCGAGAAATTAAAAGACCTGACTAACCCCGAGTGCCCTAACTTGCATAAAAGAAACAATGGATAACTGTCAAACAAAAACAAAATGCTTTTATGACTGTTTTGCCTGCAGAGCTTGTACATTTAAAGCGCCAGCTAAATTGAAATCGACAGTAACAGAGGACACTTTTTTTTGATTAAGAGCCACATGACCTGTGAAACTGACCATTTCAAATATATTCCATGGAGTGCCCTTGTGGCCTCCAGCATGTGGGCAAAACCACTCGACCACTGAAAATCCATATCCTGGAACATTTGAATAATATAAAAAGAAAAATTGTAACTCACAATCTCTCCAAACATTTTTGTACCCACCATCAAGGAGACTCACAGGGTTTAAAATATACTTGGATTGAGCACATCACACACCACTGGAGGGGTGATAACAGAGACATGGATCTAACCAAACGGGATACATAATGCATCCATAGATTAAAAACACTTGTTCCCAGGGGGCTTAATGTTGATATACAGTAGAGTTATGAGTCTGTCTGATTTAGCCTATTGATTTATACATACTACAGCATATATTGTAGGGCCGAGTCTCTGTTCCCCCTCCTCTGTGGAGACTACGGGGATTACTATAGGATGATTTATCCACACCATATATATGATATGCACCTTCATTCGGTTTCAATAACATTGAGGAATATATCATTTGGACGATAGACTCAACTTACATCAAAACTCCAATGGATGAAATTGGGATGTATTTATTAATTTGATAGGTTACTGTACATGGGTCTAATATAATTCTGGTGAGAAGCATTTGTAACTGGTAAACATGGTTTAGGATTTGTAGATTTTTGGAAATTGTATCCTGCAGTCTGAGATATATACAAACAATATATAGTATCTCAATTTAAAGATCTTTTTTTTTATAATTCATCATCTATAAAATATACTAGAAGACGTTATTTTGGTGAGAATATAAAACTCTCTTAAGAATAAAACAATTGTGGCACAAGTAAAAATACCAGAAAGAAACTGTTTATTGACTGTTTGAGAAAACAATATAGAAACCAAAAGGGGTCGAATCGCTCACGTGACCTGGCCATCGTGCGGAAAATACAAAATAATTTATCTCCTCAAGCTCACGTGCACGATCACATTACCCATAATGTGTTTGATCGCGCAGCTCGCGTGCATATGATCAGTCTGCACATGGCATTAGAGAACCTGCAGCAGTTTACATATTTAACCCTTGTTTAACATAGCTCTGCAGCAATAATAATAATAATAATAATAATAATAATAATAATAATAATAATAATAATAATGATAATAATAATTGTTCTTGTATAGCACTGCTAGATTTACAGCGACAGTTTGCAGACACAGTCCCTACCCAGTGGAGCTTACAATCTATGTTTTTGGTGCCTGAGGCACAGGGAGATAAAGCGACTGCTTCAAACTCAGTGCCAGGCAGTGTCTTTACTCACTGAGCCGCACATTCTCTATTATGCTATTATGGCAACATCTTAGAAATACGTGTCATTATTTTCGGGATATATGGTCACTGTTAAATAAGTACCCAACTATATACTATGCAGGGGTTATTTCTTTTTTAGATTAAGGATAATTTACAGTATTTAAATTATGTCTTACAGTTTAATACACTTATTATCTTAGAACCTCTTGTGTGGTTCATATATGTCTCTCTGCTAACTGTAATATGAGATACTGTAACGGATGCCCGTCATAAACTGGACCGGGAGGCCGAGGTGGGGATATAGAAACACTGAACTGAGGCCGCGAGATCACGTCTGGAATGCAGAGTCGTAGTCGTGGGTAGCCATGTCAGGGTTGGAGAAGGGAGATCGTAGTATAACATGCCATGGTCGAGGGTAGGAGAAGGTATGGATCGCGGGGGTCACTAGTACTAGTCGAGGGCTGGAGAGTGTCAGGATCGTTGAAAGGAAAAGCCAAGGTTCCGTTGAACTGTAAGACAAGACACAGCGAAGCAGGCAAGGCAAGGCAGGACAGGCAATATAAAGTGTTTGCGACCTGCACGTCGTCACAAGTAAAGTATATCTATGCTCAGCCAAATTGCAGCAGCAATAGCTGAGCATACAGTATAAAGGGAGAATAGCGAACAGCTGAGGAGTACAGCAGCAGAAGCTGCTGCAAGAATCAGCCCCCTGATTCATTGCTGAGTGAGATCAGCACAACAAGCACTGATGAAAAACAGCAGCAGTCAGTTAGTGTCCAACTCTGGAGCGGAGTCTGCTGCTGATGCTGCAATCTCGAGGGTGACCCCTGCACCCGATTCCCACAGATAAAAATGAATCCATAGCATCTATTCTTGAAATTACTTAAATGTGGGCATTGAGTAAATTAACTAGATGGACTGTACAATATATATATATATATATATGTGTGTGTGTGTGTACTTGCCTGTGTAGGATGGAAAAATGACTCCTGAGGTAACTGGACGCAGCAAAACACGTAGAGTCAGAGCCAAGGATGTGTCACATTGGAAGAGGAACTGCTGTTTGATTCCCGGAGGGTCCTGGATGCCATTAGAGGGAACACCAGCAGAGAGACAATCAGCTGACTACACCAGCATCATGCTGCGGAGGTGGTGAGGTTGTCGTCCGTATAACTATCTGATTTTATGTCACACTGCTTAAAAGAATAGCCCTATAGGAGAGGATATTTTATATTTTGCATAAAGTTTTTTTTAATTTTTCATATTGCGCTATAGTGTTTTTCTTCTCTTCTTCCTGAGATCGCTTATGTCCTCCACACAGAAAACACTGTCACTGATTGTGATGGGGCTAATGTTAACAGTATGTGGGTACAACCATTGAAGGTCACTGCAGATTTTTTCATGTGAGAGTCCCAATGATATTATTCCATTGTTTCTCTTTTTGTCCTCTCTCAGACATGCCTGGTGCCATCCTTCGCTCCCTCATTTTATCCTAGAAGAATATTGTCTGAAGAAACTGTGAAACTATTTCTAACTAGAAGGTTGGGTAGAGCATTTTTTCACACAAATGTTTTCTTTTCACTTGCACCTGCACTTTATGTTGTTTTCACAGAAGTCACTTTAAATCGAGTTTGAGTACATACATCACTTTGATTGTTTATTTTACTGTACTTAGTATATCACAAGATTTTGCTGGTTTTATCGCTCTGCACATTTGTTATTTTATTTATTTACTTAATTGGTTAATTTCATGTATGAGAGCAACATCCTGGAATTTTGTGTTTATTAACTTGTTTGACCCAGATAGGCCTGGTCTCAGCATAATATGTTCACTGGGGCATACAGTATATAAGTTACAAGATATGATATCAAATGAATATGCATATTTTGCCATAAGAAGTGCAACAAGACAGGAAGTGTCAATGCAGCTGTTCGAACAAAACCATCAAGATCTTGCTGTTAGCCTTAGCATGTCAACCATGACTTTGTGAATTAAGGATTACTCTTCTAACTTAGAAACAAAATGGAAATGTAGTTATTTTGTATTAGAGTGTCCTTCATTAGCAAAAAATGTTGGCCAGGGAGTCAGCAAAGAGCATCACATGCTATCGCATCCAAATCGACGACATCTGCCTTTGCCTTTAATAGCAGGTATCGCCGATTTGGTCGCAATAGCGTGATGATTCCTGGCGAATGTGTTACTATTGCATTTAAAATGAGAATAGTAACTTCAGCAGGTAAAATTCAAACATACATAATGCTTTAGAAACAAAAATAGTTTTTTTTTAACAGAACATCGTATGCAAAAGAAATACATTACATAACATTTCCCTAAATACCACATACTGTACTGTGCATCACAAAATATTAAAACTGCAGCCTATTCAATATAACATGTAATATTATTAACCAAGAGTCCCAGAAAAAAAACTGTATTCACAGTTACAACCTGACTTACAGTATCTGCTCCTTATTCCTTTTACTCGTTAAATAACGAGAGGGGAAGCAAGACAAACACCAAATCTTATTTACAAGGGATCTGCCATGTTCTAAATATATCCCAGTATACAATAAGCACAGGTTCTATTTTTTGCTTAATGTATGAGGCTTTAATCAAAAAGAAACAAAGGAAAAACGCGCTCTTTATTTTGATTGCAGACTATATAACGTGTTTCCTGCAGTTCTGCTGCCAAAAATGCAAATTCCCCAGGAACAACAGAATAGCTTCTTGACAGTGAATTAATTCTAAACACCTCAAATAATGGGAATAAACAATATTTTGTACTAAAGCAGTAGAAAATGATCAGAAAAAAACAGAGTGGTACTTACCATAGTGAAATTCATAACCTTCAAAATCCATATTGTCATTGCTAAGTTAACAATCATGGTAACCAACAGCAGGAGAACAAAGAAGTATAAGCACCTCTTTCGCCATCCGTAAATTCCTACTGGATAAAACTGTGTATTTTCAGTCCGTAGATTGTTTTGCTGTGTGGCCAATATGTACTGTTCTCGTGTCATCTAAAAAAAAAAAGAGGCAGATAAACATTCATTCATAATTGTGCTGAATGTACAACTATTTAACATACAAGTGTTAAGTGATGAGCCTAAAAAAAATCTGAATTTGTTATTTGTCAATCTATATATTTTCTCTACAAAGCCCGAAGAGATGACAGAGCACAACTGAAGTAGTGAAGAAAAAGGTATGTATTGTACTGTAGTCCAAACTGAACATCAACGTTTCGGTTGTCTATGGCAGTGGTTCTCAACTCTAGTCATCAAGTCTATCAACAGGTCAGGTTTTAAGGATATACCTGCTTAAAAACAGGTTGCTCAATCAGTGGCTTAGTCATTTTGATTGAGCAGGGATATCCTTAAAACCTGAGATGTTAGTAGGACTTGAGGACTGGAGTTGAGAACCACTGGTCTTCTGATTACTGCTTCTGTGTTTCATCCAAAATAGAGGTGATGCTCTACAATAGGCAGACAAATAGACACACAAATACACAAATACAAACATGGTAGACCCTATATAGACCAGTGCATTAACTTTATTGACTGGTCGATTTTTCCTATTTAGTTTGAGTGAATGTATATCATTAACCTCTGAAGATTAATTACTAAACTATTTAGGTTATTTTATTTCTTTTATAAGTGTATTCTCCCTTTTTATTAGTTTTTTAAAAACAATTTTTCTACTACATATTTCACTTTCTTTTTTATATATTGAATACTTTTGGAAGTTAGAAGATCTGCCCTATCTTTTTTTTCAAAATGTAAACATGCTTTATTTAATTAATTTACTGCTTCTATTGACGTAAGTTAAAGTAAGTAAAAGTTTTTTTTTCAGTAGTAACCACATGGCTGCCTGTGCTTTTCCTGATGTTACTGTAAGTTTATTCATTGGGAAAAAAATCAGAACGTGCATTTAGCATGGCCCACCACAGGAATGGCCATGCTCCATACCAAGCTTGAAGATATCTATCCCTGTACAGATATATTAACAACATATCCTAGCAAATTAACCCTAAACATCCTGAGGGGCTGCTAATATGAAAAAAAAAAGTGTGCTGTGACTAGAAATATTAGGGGGGCAACCTCTATAAGGTGGGGCTCAGGTTCTGAATATAACATCAAAAAAAATAGCAAAAAGGTATCCAGCTCGACGACAATTTAGATTTTTGTAGGAGTACAACAGCTGTGACTGCCCGCCAGATCGAAATGTATTCTCATTATTTAAGGAGCAATTCATGTGGTTTTTTTTTCATTATGATTTTCTTAGATAGGCCTTAAGCAGGGGGTCTCCCCAGATACTGAACTCCAACGGGGATGCTGGTACTGTATCTTGGAAAAGTTAAAGCTTCCATGCTATGCAGGCCAATAGATAGCCGAAACTGATGACTTCACCGCTTCTTATTGGCCCGCAGGATGCAGGAACTTTGAAACTCTGCCATTACATGAGCCCTGCAAGCCGAGTCGAGCGGCTACTGGCACACCCTATGGATATATATATCTCCGAAAGCAGGGGGTTTGCATAGATTAAATTAATGGCTTTGAGCTCTGGAGACCCCCTGCTAACTATGCAGCTGAAATTAAAATGGGTTGCATCTAGTTTGGAAGCATATGTGAAGTCATAGATGATAACTAGAGGTTTAAGATTAAGTTAAATCATGGTACCAAATTAGAAGAGGGAAATGTTATAAAACGATGTCAACAGATTCTTACTTGATGTTTATTAGAGATGATGCAAATTATAACTGAGGAAGAAAATAAATGACTGTTTAAACTTAAGCATGCTTACATTCAGAGTGAGGCAGGCTTACATGACTTTTTGAATGTTAATAAATGAATTCCCAATTTAAAAAAAAAAGATTAAGAATCTGCAGAATGAGAGTATGCTTAGGAAGAAAAATAAATATAACTGTGATATGGAGGACAATTAATAACAGAGTGTGCATGTACAGTACAGTATAGAACATATAAAACAGATTCAGAGGTCTGTTGAAACAAGTCAATCAACAGAATTATATTATTCAGGTTCTTTTACTTCTAACAAACACTTGAACAGATAACCACCAGGGATTTAACCTTATGTACTATTAGGTGAGCGACTAGTCACTATGTTTATGTCTTTTACTTCTAAATAAGACAAAACTTATTAGAGTTCGTTCTTGGAATAACAGGATCCAACATAAACAGAAGAAAACCAGATCAGGAAAAAGGGGAGCTAAGAGTAAAGGATATGGGAAAGAATTGGACAAATAAGGGATTAAGGAACACAAGAACATTTGAAAAATTATCACTTTAATCTTATAAACCTTATAAATTTTGTGCTTTCTAAAGCATATTTGCCCGTCTTTGGTAAAGGGTTAATATTTTAACCCACTATAAATGTAGAAGGATTTACTGTTGTAAAAGAGTTGCACTTATCTTAAACTGTATCCTGGGAAGTATGCAAGACAAACTAGCAACATCCGACTTGGTGGATTTATTATTGGATAGCCTTTCGATAGATGACAGGAATTTATAAATATTAGTGGATTTATAAAAGAAAGGTTCTAATGTGATAAGGATATTGGGTATATAGATCTAAGGTCAAATATAAATTCTAGAGATGTGCAAAACACATTTGCAAATGTTTTTTTATTTTATTTCGTAATCGATTCCTGGTAAAATATTTTGCAGAACTTTAAAGGGCTAAAAGTGTCTGCAATATCAAGCATTTCCCACCATCAAGTTACTGTTTTGCCAATAAATTCACAAGTGATTTGCCCAGCATTTTCTCCTCTACTCTCAGAGTATACTTCATATATATAAAGAGGAGTCATTGATGACCATTGATGATACAGTACAACACAGAAAACAATAGTAAGAACCTGAGAAATGCTATCTGCACCAGTTGAGCCTCTTAATAAAACACAGTGCCTCCCAAGACTTGCAGCTTCACATCAGTGGATGGATAAATATCTACTTTGGAATTCCGTTTATTTTGTCTATCTCCTAATTGGATTTTCATTTGGTGGACTGTTATGTATACATGTTTGCCTCAAGCTTTAATGATAATTATCAGAGCATATTGAACTGAACTTTAGGACATAAGATCTATCACTGCAGCATTCAATATGGTACATCGTTGTTGGACTGCTTATGAAAATTGGATTTTTAATGTTATGATCAATTGACAATACCTTTGATTATGAATAATATGATAGATGGACATGCACCTTTTATATCAATTGAACAACCAGAATTATTTTATTCTTTGTACTATTGTATTATAATGTCCGTGATCCTTACCAAGTCGGCGCTATAAGAATATACATTCAGGTTCTTTTTACAAAGCTCATTTTTTGGAGAATATAATTAATAAAATAATGTTGATTATTATTTTTTTATTTATAGTAATTCTTGTAAACTTCTATATGATCCTTCCTAACCCAAGTTGGGTAATTGCATAAACTATTTCAACAAATCATAAAAAAAGAAACAATGTACAGCATTTTATACTACATTGCCATTTATCCTCTTCGCTCTTTACAACTATATTAGATACACCTAACCCAGCTCAGTAACCCCTAAGTACAATAAAAATTACAAGTGTGGCCCTCTCATGCTCCTATTTGACACACTAGCCTGGGAAATCCCTTAAAATCAGTGTATTAACCATGACCCAGTCAGAACAAATTCGCTGCTGTGCTTTCAATCACATCTATACTGGTAACCTATAATAAATTAGTTATTCAACAAAAAGGATAAGGAAAATGGGAAACATATTCTGTGCTTGTGACTTTACTCTCTATTAGATCCTGGGGCTCAACCAGAGAAGGTACCGAACTGAGCAGAAGTTGAAATAGATATAGGAGACCATGGTTTCAGATGTGGCATTAGAAGAGCATACCCGAGACACCCTTTATAATGGTTCTTCATACTATTGGATTCTTTAGTGTGCAATTTATTTGTTTATAAAATGTTTCACCAGGAAGTAATACATTGAGAGTAACCTCTCGTTTTTAAGTATGTCCTGGGCATAGAGTTATGATAACAAATAATACATGCTTACAAATACATAGTTACATAAGTGAACAGGGTATACATTATATACAAGACATTGCATGCACAGTTAAAGATAATATATATTATAGGTGTATGTAACAGTTACAGACCAGATTAAAATGTGAGACAGCTTTAGTTTTGAAAGAGTTTAGACTGGTGCTGGCTGTGAGAGACTCCGGTAGATTGTTCCAGTTTTGGGGTGCATGGTAACAGAAGGAGGAGTGGCCAGATACTTTGCTGAACCTTGGGACCATGAACAGTCTTTTATTTATTTATTTATAAAATATTTTACCAGGAAGTAATACATTGAGAGTTACCTCTCGTTTTCAAGTATGTCCTGGGCACAGAGTAAAACAAATAATACATGGTTACAAGTACAGTTACATCAATGAACAGGGTATACATTATATACAAGACATTGCGTGCACAGTTAAAGAAAATATATATTATGAGCGTATGATCTTTTGGAGTAAGATCTCAGATGATAAGTGCTACAAGTGGTAGGGGTGAGGAGCGTGTTCAGATAAACGTTTAGCTTGCCCAGAAAGTATTTGAAGGCAAGACAGGAAAGATGAACTTTGCGCCTAGACTCAAGTGATGACCAATCTAGTTCTTTGAGCATTTTGCAGTGATGTGTGTTGTAGATGCATTGGAAAACAAAGCGGCATATTTAATTGTAGAGGTATCAAGTTTGCTAAGGTGGGTTTGGGGTGCCATGCCATAAAGTATGTTATGTCCACATAGTCGATAATTGGCATTAAAATCTACTGCACGATACGCTTTATGACCAGCAGACTTAGGGAGGATTTGTTCATATAAAGTACACCTAGTTTGGCGTAGATTTTGGATGTAAGGGTATCAATGTGCATCCCAAATGTTAAATGGGGGTCAAACCATATGCCCAAGTATTTAAAACTAGTAACAGGAGTTAGGGTGGTATTAGTGTTGGTTCTGATCTAGAGCTCAGTCATTGGAAACTTTAAAAATGTAGCCTTGGTCCCAAATACCATTAGTACGCTCTTGTCAGTATTTGAAAAACAGTTTGTTTTGGGAAATCCAATTTTCAAGTCTCAAAAAGTCAGATTGAAGTATGTGTTGAAGGTTGGAGAGGCTAGGGCTGTGTGCATATAAGATTGTGACATCTGCATACATGTGTATTGAAGCTCCCTTACAAGCTGCAAGAAGATCATTGATGAACACTGAGAAGAGTAGGGGCCCCAGAACAGAGCCTTCCGGGACACCACAAGTGATATCCAAGGGGTTCGAGCCTGAGATAGACACATGTTGAGTTCTACCTGATAGGTAGGAATGAACCCAGTTTAAAGCATGCTTCCCTATTCAAGGGCACTGGAGTTTGTTAAGCAAAATAACATGCTTAATAGTATCAAAAGCCTTTGCAAAATCTATGAATATTGCATCAGTGAGTTGTCCCAGTTCCATTCCACACTGCATTTAATTGCAAACTTTTATCAGGGTAGTTACCGTGGAGTGTTTTGGGCGAAAGCCAGATTGAAATTGGCTTTGAAAATTTGTCGTGGTATAGTAATCGCTTAATTGGGAGTGAACAAATGTTTCCATGACTGGATAGTATTGGGAGAAGCGAGTTTGGCCTGTAGTTCCAGACAGTGTTTTTGTCCCCACTTTTGAAGATTGGGACAACTCTGGCAGTTTTCCAGGTCTTAGGGAAAACCTTAGGGGTCCATGGCCTGCAGACAGAATAGAGTTGACTGTGGAAGCAATTGGTTTGGCAATAGCTGGGGCACCAAGTCTTAGGAACTTAGATTGCAGTAAGTCAGGACCACATTGGCTGCTTAGTTTTATTTGATGAGCACTTGTGTAATCTCCTCTTTAGATGATGGGACAAATTGAAAATTGTGAGCAGTGTTCGGAGAGGGTGGGGATATAGGGGTACTCTCAGAATGAGGTTCATGTTTGTGGTTTGGGGTGCATTTCATTAATACGTTAGTAGCACACCCCACAAAGTATTCATTGAATGCATTTGCAATCTCAGTGGGATTTGTCAGATTAATATCCTCCTTAGTAATATTACTTTGTTGTTGATGGCTAGAAGACTGGAATATATTATGGATAACCTTCCAGAAGTTAGCTGGGTTTGATGTATTCTTGCGAAGATTGTCAGAGTAATATTGTTCTTTTGCATGTGTTGTTTGCTTTGTGCACATTCTCCACAGGCATCTGTAGTTATTAAGATCCTTGTTAGTGCCAGTAACTTTGTAGCTTTTCCACAAGGAATCCCTGAACTGGTAGAGTGCTATAAGATCAGTTGTAACCCATGGAAGGTGGGCCCCCTGTACCCTTATTCAGCGTAGTGGAGCATGGTATCACAGAGTTGTAAGAACCCGGATTGGAAATAGTCAAGCGAAGAATCGGTGTCGGGAATTAAGTCGATTCTGTACCAACGGCAGTTGGTAAGGTCAGCCAGAAACTGTTGTGGGTCAAAGTTTCTAAATGTTCTAGTGAGGAGAACTTTAGGGCTTGTTTGGGATGGTTTCATTTTCCTTAGAGAGTACATTATTGGGAAATGAGTTGTGTTAGGTTAAGTGACTTGAGTTGTATCTGGATTTTGTGGTTTTTAGGGTTGAGCAAATTGTAGTTGAAATCCCCAAGAACTAGCAGCTCACGCTTCAGATTCAGAGAGGAAATGTAGCTAATAAACTGGTGATATCAGTCAGGGACTGTAGAGGGGTGGTAGATGCCAGCAAGCAGGATGGTCTTAGAAAAGGGAGGCAGATTTTGCCAACTAGGATTTCAAAAGAGGGTGGGCCTGGTGGGCAATTTAACAGTGTAAATTGAAAGGTGTCTGTAATATAAAATAACACCCCTCGTCCTCTCTGCGACCTATCTTTCCTAGAAATGGAGTATCCCTAATTGGCTATATTTGCATTGAGGGTTTTAGGGGTTAGCCATGTTTCTGTGAGAATTATGGCTTTGGGTATATGCATAAGGCACCATGCCCTTAGTTCATCCAGTTTGGGCAGCAGGCTCCGGATATTTATATGGGAGACAGACAGACTTTTTTTTGGATTTTGAAGGGGGTATTCTCAGACGTATGGGACAGAGTTGAAATGGGAGGGCCTGGGTTAAATTCAATATCACCTGCTAAAGAGAGTAACAGTATGAGTAGATATTTGAGTAGTTATTTGCAAGTTGTAAATTTGTGACGTTTGCCATTAGAGTAAGTGGTGGTTGGTGTGGTGGTTTTCCGTGTTCTCCACCAAAATTCAGAAGATAGTGCCAGGTTTTAGAGTAATCCAGGTTGTATAATGATATTGGGTCTGAGCCAGGAGGGAGGGGATTGTAATGGATAAAGAGAGTAACATTTCCATGAGGACACAAGAAAGCACACATTTGAGATACTGTACATAGCTGGTTAATTATCACAGAAGTAGGTAATGTTACATGAAGCTGTTATGAGCCAAGTGAATGTGTGCAGAATTAACAGCAGAGATGTGCCTTTGCTTGCCAAAATGTTTTGCTGCATTGCAATGCTAGGGCCTATTCAGGGTTTGCTGAGGGAGTTGGTTGGGGGGTGAGGGGTTCATTGCAGTCTCTTGGGAGAGGCAGCAATAAATAAGGTGTAGGGGGGGTGTGGTTAAAAGTACAGGCTGACAAGCATTGGATCACAGTGTGGTCAGATAAGCTCACCATTTGCTGCCTTGTGTAGAAGAGTTTGCAGAAAGATGCAGTCCCCAATCCACCTCTAGTCAAACTATTGTCAAACGATATATTCTCACTTAAAGATGATCACGTAAGATGCATCATTTAAGATGCAAATGCTACCCTGCCATTGATTTCCCTTAAACTGGTATTACAGTACATTTATACATCTAAGCACACATGACCGTCCCCTAATAAATCTGCCTGTTAAAAGTTGGACGCTTTTACAAAACAACTTTTGCTATTCAAAACATAACAGAGATAAATGATAAAGGCAGGGTGGGGTATTTCTTTTAAAACAGGGGGTTGCAGATCAATCAGTGGGTTTAAACATACTAGAGATCAATAATAAAGGCAGGGTGGGGTATATCTATAATGCTATCTATGTCCTGGCTTCTTCTCTGCTAAACTGAGTTCGATAGCCTCCCTTTCTTTTTGGTTGCTAAAATGCCATTGCAGATAATAATATAAAACTGGAACACAAACAGAGCTAGGAAAACAAATTAATGGGTGCCACAGTACATCTGTGTATACATATATATATACACAGTCATGTGAAAAAGAAAGTACACCCTCGTTGAATTCCATGGTTTTACATATCAGGACATAATAACAATCATATGTTGCTTAAAAGGTCTTAAAATTAGGTAAATACAACCTCAGATGAACAACAACACATGACATATTACACCGTGTCATAATTTATTTAACAAAAATAAAGCCAAAATGGAGAAGCCATGTGTGAAAAACTAAGTACACCTTATGATTCAATAGCTTGTAGAACCACCATTAGCAGCAATAACTTGAAGTAATCATTTTCTGTATGACTTTATCAGTCTCCCACATCATTGTGGAGGAATTTTGGCCCGCTCTTCTTTACAACGTTGCTTCAGTTCATTGAGGTTTGCGGGCATTTATTTATGCACAGCTCTCTTAAGGTCCAGCCACAGCATTTCAATCGGGTTGAGGTCTGGACTTTGACTGGGTCATTTCAATACCTTTATTCTTTTTCAGCCATTCTGTTGTAGATTTGCTGGTATGCTTGGGATCATTATCCTGTTGCATGACCAAATTTCGCCAAGCTTTAGCTGTCAGACAGATGGCCTCACATTTGCCCCTAAAATACTTTGGTATACAGAGGAGTTCATGGTTGACTCAATGACTGAAAGGTTCCCAGGTCCTGTGGCTGCAAAAACATACCCAAATCATCACCCCTCCACCACCGTGCTTGACATATGGTATGAGGTGTTTGTGCTGATATGCTGTGTTTGGTTTTCACCAAACGTGGCGCTGTGCATTATGGCCAAACATCTCCACTTTGGTCTCGTCTGTCCAAAGGACATTGTTCCAGAAGTCTTTTGGTTTGTTCAGATGCAACTTTGCAAAGCTAAGCCGTGATGCCATGTTCTTTTTAGAGAGAAGAGGCTTTCTCCTGGCCACCCTTCCAAACAAACCAAACTTGTTCAGTCTTTTTCTAAGGGTAAAAGGGGACGATAGACAGCACTCTGATAGTGTTAAATTTATGCAATTGCAGGGTGCACGGAACAAAAGGGGACCCTTATTCCCCTGTATAGTACTAACAAATCTTTGTAAGTACCAGCACTCACTGTCTAAGAGCTAAATGATGAAAACAGTTGTAATGCAGAATAAACATTTAATAATAAAACGAACCAGAAATAAATCAAATGTGTTTGCAGAAACCAGTATCACAAATGGGCATGTCACAAAGTGAGGGGTGGGGGGTGGGAGGAAAGGAAAAGGGGAAAAAACATGAAACACAAGGAATATACACAAAAAACGGAGAACGGCAAGTATGCAAGGGGGGCGACGTTTCGAGGGACTACCTCTTCATCTGGCCCATTCCCCCTGGTCCAAAAGGTTCCAGAGGTACTTCCCTAAGCCTCCCTTCCCCTATAACTGGTCAAATCAGACACCCCTGAAAATAGATAGCAAACATACAGTGTAGGCTAAATACAGCTAAACAGCTAATAGCAAGGCAGCAAGAATCCACTAAAGTCAATGCCAGTAGTTCAAGTACCACAAGAAACTGTGGGCAATGGTACAGTAAAGGCTGAACACGAGCACAAGGAGCAGAGCCACACAGGGTTTGATTACTGTCTTCATTTGCTATTCCCATTAACCTTTCATTGACTGTTGTGGACTCCTGGTGCTTCTTTGCAAGCTGAGCAGAAAGCAGCACACAGATGAGAGGGGATACTCTCTAAATTATCCACTGCCTGCAAACCTATTCCATCTGGTGAGTAGGCATTGCTATCATCATCCTTGGTGCTACGGAGTGCAAGAACCATCTATTCGGTTTTTTATTGTTCAATAATATATGTCCATGTAAATTGTGCATTATAATAATTATTAATTGTTATTAAATGATTATACTGTCCTAAAATACCAATCCTGTTTTCAGCTGTTATATGTTGTCTTAAATTTTGTTTGTTTAACTTTTTTACAGTATTACGCTATGCGCTGTGCTTTTTCTTTGTTTTTAAGCTCATCGTGAGGATCTACGTTTCTTCACAGCCAACAGGCTTGGCTTTCGTATATCCTTTAATAGTAGTAGAATATATAGGCGCCCACGGAACTATTCCCTGTCTATTGTGTTAACACACACCTGAATGCTCCAGACCAGCAAACTGCAAAACTTTGGCTTTTATAGAGGTGGTCACACTTGCTGATGATCAATTAATCAAGGGCATTTGATATGCAGCACCTGTCTGCTAGTTAGCATCTTAATTCCTATGGAAGCAGTAAGGGTGTACTTAGTTTTTCACACATAGCTTCTCCATTATGACACAGTGTAATATGTCATGTGTTGTTGTTCATCTGAGGTTGTATTTACCTAATTTTAAGATCTGCTAAGGAACAGATGATTGTTATTATGTCCTGATATGTAAAACCATGGAATTCAAAGAGGGTGTACTTTCTTTTTCACATGACTGTATATATATATATAAAAAAAAGAGAAAGCGCGCAGCCCATAGCGAAAAAAGCGTATACATTTAATAAAAAGGTTGAGGAGAGGGAAACAAGCTCACTCACAAACAAAGATATAAAACAGGCATTGTAATATCACCACCACGGGAACAGCACGGAGTATATTCCACAGCAGAAGTGTAACAAACACTACCAGCTGCCAGCCCAAGATGTCAGACCTCGTGGAATAGAGTGAAAGTATATCAAACAGAAGTCCTTAATAGTCAGTCCTTCTAGACCAGGTTGGTTCCCGTCTGAAACAACATTGAGGCTCCGTGCAGCAGGAATGGAGGCTCGCCACAAACTTTCCGTCCCGGAATGATGGAATGTCGTCGCTGCTATCCTGACGCGTTTCGTCAGTCATCCTGACTTTATCAAAGGATCATGTAACCTGAACCCAGACGGATGTATTATATACCAAAAACAGGTTGCCTAGCAGCCAGTAACCAATAAGTAAACGTCCCCTAGTAAATTAGACTGCAAATTGCATACACAGATTTGCATTGAGACGCATATCAAAACTGATAAGAGAAGAAAATAAACATTAGTTAATGTGGAGTTTCTTTTTCTTGTAGCTAATAAGACCCTTCTGGAATTTTTCATGGAATGTTTGGAGTCCTCACATGTGTCTGTGTGTATTTGTTGTGTGTTCAGGATGCAGTCTATCATCTCTTTTGTCTTTCTCCTGTTGCTGTAACAGAGGCTAATCAGATGTTTCCTTAATCTTTCAGAGATCCTGGTGCACAGTTGTTGGTAGAATTTTGTGTTGTATGAGTTCGCAAATGGGTTTTTGAAGGTGAGTTCTTCTGGGATCAGATGTTTCTTTGTGCATTTGCTGAGTAAGATGATATCACTGTCTAGTTGTGCCTGTTTTTTCAGTATATCCTTTAGCTTCATTTGAGTGCAGTACAATGTGGTATCTTCCATATTTTGATGTGGTTTTGTAGGGGTATCTGTACTGTGTTGGCCAAACGTAATAATTAAAAAACGAATAGACGATATCATTCTATAGCTAACGAAATGCTTTTATTTGTGCGAGCTTTTGAGATACACTGATCTCTTCTTCCGGTGCTGTTACAATGGATAAAGCAAGAAAGGTTTTTATTTTAAAAAGTGCATCATGGAATGTATCTGTGACTGAAGCCTATCCTTCCCCCTGTGCAGTATGTGATTTATGACTTAAGGTGTTACATGGTCTCTGAATGTTAGTGATGTAAGAGTGTGTGTGTGTGTGTGTGTGTATGTGTGTGTGTGTGTGTGTGTGTGTGTGTGTGTGTGTGTGTGTGTGTGTGTGTGTGTGTGTGTGTGTGTGTGTGTGTGTGTGTGTGTGTGTGTGTGTGTGTGTGTGGTGTATGTACTGTGAGTGTGTGTATGTGTGTACATATAAATTTATAAAGCGCACAAATTGTATACAGTGCTTTACAAAAAGGTGTGTGGAGTGGAAGTGTATACCAATGGTGTGGGTAGGTGTAGAAATGTAAGAGGGTGTTGAATTACTATTAATGTGTGTCTGCAATGTGATGTTTATTGTATGGTAAAATTATCCCTAGAATGTGTGAATCAGCTACTTTGTCATTCTCAATTTTCAGTCTTTTCATTGTAAATTGGTGTTGTATGCTCTGAAGATAGTTCAAAGTGTATGATCTACAGTAATTACATTTCTTAATATACAATCAGTTACGTTCTCAATCTCCCTCTCCAGCCTTCTTATTGCAATGTGGTGCTGTGTATATGTTCCTATGAGACGCTGAAGAACTCCTGTTTAAAATCCCCCAGACCGGTACCGTGAAGACGGGCGAGTTAACAGACGGAAGTAGAGGCAGGCTAGACCCTCGCCCCATTTCTCCCCCTCCCTCGCAATTGCGTTCTACAGTACACTACTGCACTGCTAGCAAGCAGTTTTGCCCCAGACCCACCACCCAGATCATCATCATAGCGGGTAAGGTGAACAACTGAAATTCATATTCACTATACACCTCACGTGTAAGGAGCTGTGTCTAAAGGATATAATCAGTCTTTTTAAAGACTTACATTTTTCATTGAGACATTATCTCCATATACAGCTCAGCATCAGTGATCCTCTCTCGATGACTGCATAATTTGCATGTTTTACTATGGTTATACACCAGTTGTTGGTTACATAAGGTTTTTAATAAATATTCAAAAGATAATATCTTTCTCAGCCCTGCACTGATTATACTACTATATCAAGCCTGTATATTTGATATACGAACCAGGGGTTTGATCATTATATTCTACGGATGCAACATTGTTTACTAGCCAATTGAGATCGAATATTCAATATAGAGACAAGTGTATTTAAATTCCAACCAGCTGCGAGTGTCTCTCCGTTATATTTATGGTGTGGGATACACAATTTACAAAATATTTTTTCCTCCTGCCTGCATGTTTTTCTTTTGCGCCTAGGTCATCTACACCAATTCTTCAATCTCGGCTGTGGTGGGGTCATGGACCTAATTGGATGCATTATAAACAGGGAAAGTAGTCACTGGTAGCACCTCCTCCAGTCTTATATATTGAGTCACTGTTGTCAGTATATTGTATTGATAATACAATTTTGTTTGTGCTTATTGTTCTTTTTCAATATATATATATATATATATATATATATATATATGTTCAATTGCAAAAAAACGTTGTTAAAGTGTAGTTAAGTTTTGTAAGCAAACACTTCAAGTCTGGAAATGTCTATATATATTTTTCCAAACGTTTTTATTAGGCAGATATTTATTAGACAAACATAATAGATTATATATAGCCTAATACAAAAATGATTTTTAAGATACAAGAGATAGAATAGAAAATAACATCACCAAGTGAGGTGAGGCCTCTGGACCACATTGTGGACCAAAAAGAAAGAGGCTAGAACAAGAGAGGGGAAGAAAAGGGGGAGGGAAGAAATAGGAGGAGGGGAAAACAAGAGAGGGGGAGGGGCAGAGGGGAACTGACCCTCTTGCTAGTTGCCGAAGGCCGAGATCCACCAATTTGGATTCAGGGAAGTCCTATTCACCGAAGCCTGATTCACCTCATCACTCGAGAGGGGTGAACATTAGACTTCAACTATAGAATCAACCATGGCTCCCAGATTTTATAGAAAGCTACTGTAGTTTGTTTAACGAAAGCAGTCAGCTTTTCCATAAGCATTACCTCATTGAACCTCTTTTTTATCATTTGCTTGGAGGGGGAGATACCTTCTAACAGGAGACCGTAACTGCATATCTCGCCGCTGTGAGAATGAAGGAGATTAATTTCCTCACTGGTCGGTCAATTTCCTCTATTGAAGGGAAAGGGAAGAGAAGGGTGCTCCTCCGTTGAATAACTTCATCCAATGATAAATCAATCTTAAAGGGCCCCAAATAGACTATGACGGAGTGGTATATGTAAATGGCCTGTGAGTCACTCATGGAATCAATAATCATAAAGAAACATACTTGCATTAACGATCCAGGTAAGAGTACTCGGCTATAAAGGTCATAAAGAATGAGCTTCTTACCCACTCCTGTAGTCTCTGGTGGTCCACTGTGGCATGCCAGCCATTGAGATAGAGATCCAGAACAAGAGAAAACAAAAAGGAAACAGCGCACTGCCAGGGAGTCAGGTGGTGAAAAAAAGTTGATCCTATTTATTTCAATACATCACCGATAAAAACATCACCCCAGGAGGGGAACAAAAAGCCTCCTACGTGTTTCGGACGGGTAGGTCCTTTATCAAGGAGTATAAGGCATGGAGCAAACTGGGTGTCTTATATACCCCTCTCTTAATTACAAATGATTGAGGTCAATTGGAAAAATGAGTGCACACCCTTACTGCGCATGCTCATGACGTCAAGCGAGGCGCCACCATCTCGGATAGAATGCCGGTAGGTAGACACGCCCTCCCGTCCGCCCGCGCATGCCCAATGGGGTGACACATAATTATAAACCTCATCATGGGCCTGTCAGTGCGCACTACATCTCCGCCCCCCAGGTCGTACCTTCAGGCCACCGATTGGTGCGTGCGCGCCGCATCTCAGCCAATGAAAAATAGGTCTGAGATAGCTACACGCCCACCCGTCGGTGCCATTCCGGAAGGCCCCGAGAACTCGGAACCGCGATCCCTGGCAGGGCCACCCTGCAAATAAACACAATAAGTGCAAGAAGAAACAAGTCTCCCTACCACTGTGTATATAAAAGCAGGGTGACGTCACCACTGGCAACCACCCTCCATTGCTCCAAGTCCCACACATTCAATATACAAAAATACAATGTAAACACATCCCCTGTCACTATAATCATACCTAGATGACAGGGGAGCTTAAAAAGCAGTACATAGTCAGAAAACATCACAACACCTTATAACATTATTATTAAAAAAAATTAACCATCGTTCTGCTATATTGTACATATGGTCATCCTTCTAGAGTGATGAACTGATGACACCACAATGCAATTTTATAATAATCCATAACAATTCCATAACAATTATATTTCAATGAATATCACATTAATAAAAGTTGTGAGGTAAAGGACGATGGTGATAAGAAATCTACAGACCAAAATATCAAACATAGGCTAAATAAACTCCTCAAATCGGTAAACCATATAAGAGAGAAATAATGACCAATGCATAACAATCATAACCTCTCACAGAATTCAATACAAGTTTACCGATTTAAAAAGTGACTCAGATTCCACTCCACATTCAGACTGCAGGGGGCTCTAGTTTGTAGCATAAATATCCAGTATGCCTCCCTGCGGTCCAATAAATTGAGCAGATCCCCTTTTCTCTCATTCGCAAATACTTTTTCAATCCCTCTCACTGTTAACCCTTTAATCGGAATTTTTAAATCGGTAAACTTGTATTGAATTCTGTGAGAGGTTATGATTGTTATGCATTGTTCATTATTTCTCTCTTTTATGGTTTACCGATTTGAGGAGTTTATTTAGCCTATGTTTGACATTTTGGTCTGTAGATTTCTTATCACCATCATCCTTTACCTCATATCTTTTATAAATGTGATATTCATTGAAATATAACTGTTATGGAATTGTTATGGATTATTATAAAATTGCATTGTGGTGTCATCAGTTCATCACTCTAGAAGGATGAACATATGTACAATATAGCAGAATGATTGTTAATTTTTTTAATAATAATGTTATAATGTGTTGTGATGTTTTTTGACTATGTACTGCTTTTTAAGTTCCCCTGTCATCTAGGTATGATTATAGTGACAGGAGAGGTGTTTACATTGTATTTTTGTATATTGAATGTGTGGGACTTGGAGCAATGGAGGGTGGTTGCCAGTGGTGACGTCACCCTGCTTTTATATACACAGTGGTAGGGAGACGTGTTTCTTCTTGCACTTATTGTGTTTATTTGCAGGGTGGCCCTGCCAGGGATCGCGGTTCCGAGTACTCGGGGCCGTCCGGAACGGCACCGACGGGTGGGCGTGTAGCTATCTCAGACCTATTTTTCATTGGCTGAGATGCGGCGCGCACGCACCAATCGGTGGCTTGAAGGTACGTCCTGGGGGGCAGAGATGTAGTGCGCACTGACAGGCCCATGATGAGGTTTATAATTATGTGGCACCCCATTGGGCATGCGTGGGCGGATGGGAGGGCGTGTCACCTATTGGCATTCTGTCCGAGATGGTGACGCCTCGCGTGACGTCATGAGCATGCGCAATAAGGGTATGCACTCATTTTTCCAATTGACCTCAATCATTTGTAATTAAGAGAGGGGTATATAAGACACCCAGTTTGCTCCATGCCCTATACTCCTTGATAAAGGACCTACCCGTATGAAATGCGTAGGAGGCTTTTTGTTCCCCTCCTGGGGTGATATTTTTATCGGTGATGTACTGAAATAAATAGGATCAACTTTTTTTCACCACCTGACTCCCTGGCAGTGCGCTGTTTGCTTCTTGTTTTCTCCAATTTCTCCAATTTCCTCTATTGGCCTGGCCAGTAGGAAGGTCAGTGGATCAATCTAATCTCACTGGGGTAAGATACCAGTGAAATAATATTTTAAAGATATTTTCCTTCGTCGTGATACATATAGAAGTTCCTGAGGCAGAATCCAATATATCTTCCCAATCCTCTCTGTCAATAACTATGTTCAATTCCGCTGCCCATTTGAGCATGTACTCATGAACAGGAGGGTCAGCTGATATCTCCATTCCAGCGTAAATTTTGGTTATTAGACCTTTTTGATGGGTGCCATTCTAACACAACATCTCAAAGTTAGTGAGAGGGGGAAATTCTAATTTCGGGGATATTTTTTGTAGAAAATGCCTAATTTGGAGATATTTAAACGTGTCCAATTCTGGAATTTCATATTTAGTACACTACCGACACGCTTTATCACTCTGCGGCCAGATCCGCAAGCCGGGAGATTTCCCGGCTTGCAAGTGGCCGCCCCGCGGCGTGCCGCGCGTCATAGACGCGCGGTCACGCGTCTTCGGGAGCGTGCGCCCCCTGCACGCGCGTCCAGGGGCTCTCCGAGGGACAGCGGCAGGGGGTTCCGGGGGACCCGGCGGACCCGGCAGCGGTAGGGAGAGCGCCCCGATCGGAGGGCGCTCTTCCGCTGCTTCGGCGCGCGCCCGTCACTCTCGGGCGCGCGCCAGGCTACTGCTGCGGCCAAGAACGGGCAAATGCTCGAATAAACTTGGCCGCAGCAGTACGTAAATCTTGAAAGCTCAAGAACTTTCTGGGGCTCAGTAGGTCAACAATTGTCCCGATCCCCTTTCATTTGAATTGATCAAATTGATTAGATTCACATCCAGGGGGAAAATTAGGGTTATTAAGAGTTGGGGTAAGTTGTATATTAAGGAGACACACAACCTTAATTCCTTCTGCATGCCTTGCTGATGTAATCATACATAACATTACTTCACATATGACATGATCCCATCCCATCAGAAAATGTGGAATGCTGCCCAAAAGAACCAGGCTTTTAATGTCCATTTCTCCCCCAGCCCACTCTTCAAACATCAAACTTTTCTGTACCCTTCTTCCCCAGCTCCTTAAGCATCCCACATCTTTGATTCCTGTCTCCTCCCACTCCTGCTCTCCAATCCCTTTTCTCCCCAAGCATATGGTTTCTCTGATTCTTTTCTCCTCTCACCCCATAAGCATTAGGTTTCTCAGGTGCCTTTCTCCACCCGCCAACCAGAAGCATGATGCTTGTCCAATCATTTTCTGTTCCTTATATTAGGCTACTCAGGTGTCTTTCTCCCTCCAACCCCACAGATGCACGAGGCTTCTGTGATCCCTTTGTTCCCCATGCCTCTCCAAGTATCTGCGGACCATTTATCCCTCCCCCCCACAAGTATGTATGTATATACATATATATTTATGTATGTGTGTGTGAGTACCTCAATAACTGCCCCTTGCTGTCTGGAACCAATTGGCTTATGTACAGAGTGAGCTGAGTGAAGAGCAGATGATGTGCAGTGCGGACAGATCCTTCGAACATCGGGTCTGGGGGAGGGGGAGAGGGGGGTGGGGTGGGGGGAGATCTCTTGTCTGAACCTGCATTTGTGGAGAGAGTTGTGAATGTGCAGGTTTCAGATTCCCCCAAAAATCAGCGGTTAATGGTGCGGCCTGGGACATTTTTTTATCTTTAACTTTACATTTCTCCAAAATATTTTATCCTTTTAAAAAGCAACCTCCCAAAGGGTCTTCTACCCCAAAAGCTACTAATACCACACCAAATTTCACGCAAATCCATTCTTTCCTCTTTGATTTACAAGAAACACAACTTTCCATGTTAAAATAAGGCGACAACCCTTTAACACACCTAATTTTGTCTCCCCTGTAACTCAAAAATGACAAAATGGATTGTGCTCAAACTTTCAGCAAACATTCACCTTACAAATCTGACCTTAAATCCATTACGGTCTTCAGACAGATTGGTGAATTTTTGAGAGCGCTGTGAGCAACTGAAAATGGTGTGTTATAATGGAAGTCTCGATCAAATCTTAACTATGTTTGCGCTACTGCGTTATCGATGATTTCATGTTACCACGGTCGTGAGTTTAATTGGGTAATTTGACTTATCAGGTGATTTGCACTGCAATTCAATGGAGTTGCATGTTGCTAAAGGTCACGATATACTAACAGTAATGCACCAATTCGTGCCTTAACATGCGATAATGTAGAATGTCTCCTACATCTGTATGTATACTATGTGCCTAAAATATGCTGCTATCAGCATCTTTGCAACCTTTAAAATGGTTGTACTCCTGCTAGCAATAAGTACATAAACTAGATCTTTATATACTATATGTAGGCCCTTTTTTTAACTATGGGGAAAACATGTTGATAGATTTGTAAAATTATTTTGTATAAGTTAAATATTTTGCATGAGGAAATTCTTACTGTAGATTTTAAGACACTTTGTGGCAATGTTTTAATTTAGAATATATTTAAAATACTTTTTTTAAATGGTGCTAAAAAGTTAAACATAATTAAGATAGATATGAACTGTCACTTTTGTTATTTTTCTGTACCTTATTTGTCATACATACAATGGTTGCATACTACATGTCTCATTCATCATTGACCCATGTTCATTTCTGGCATGTATTTTTGACCCTTTGACAGCTTTCAAACTGATCACAACGTGTTCAAATGAGATGCATGCTGTGAACCTAATACATTCATTTAGTTTATAGTAACTGCACAGGATTTTATGGAGGCTTTCAAAATAATAAAATGCAGAATACTGCATCGCTGAAGAGCCATGCAACAATAAATAAACTCTGTCTGTAACACTGCATAAACAGGAAAAGTCTTTGAGGTTAATAAAATAGATTAAGGTATTTACTGCATTCTGCATCCTTTTCAACAGTCTGCATCTACTGTTAATTCTGTTTCTTTCATTTCTCTACCAGTTGTTTCTTGACATACAGTATGTCTCATTTAATTTTCTTTTAACCCTTTTGCCCAGATGCATCAAGCAGCTGTAAATAAAAAATGCGGTATTATTGGCATGCAATGCTTTACTAAGCGCTAAGGTACTGAGTACTAATGACCAAAATGCTGATTATCCAAATATGGATAAAACGGCTTATGCCCATAACCAAATATACATACTAATATATTAAGCACGTTTGAACAAATAAAAATGTGAAAACAACTTGGCTACTTTTAATCCATTGATTAAAAATGTGCCTACCCAGGCCCTCTCAATGGGGGGCTATATAGCCAAATTGGCAATGTTAGGAAGTGCTATGCTAGAATTGCAATGCTAGGAATTGAAGTACTTAGCCCAGCATGGGTGAAGGCTCTTCTCATCTGAATGACTAAAACCACAAGAATTTCTGCACATAACGTTTACCTGAATCATGACCAATGCTCATAAGCATTATTATAGGCTAAAGCAGTAAAATTCCGGGCATTACTGAAATCCCTGCTCTCTGAATGGTCAAAATTCTGGGCATTATTCATTCAATATTGCCCGGAATTTTTGACAACTTGCCAACTCACATCAAAGCAGTGATGCAGGGGCTAGTCCTGTCAGAAGCTGTCGTGTCCCAACTGGTAACTTATTATAATATTTATAATATTTCTCCACCCACCTCTCCCCCTCCATTCCCCCCAATTCTTCCCTCATCCCCTCAACTCTCTCTTTTCTCCCCTCTCCCCCCCAATCTCTCCCCCCCTCACCTCTCTCCCCCTCACCTCTCTTCCCCCCCTTATCTCCTCTTACCCCTCACTTCTGTCCATCCTCCACCACCACTTCTCTCTTCCCCCTCCTTCACTTCTCTCTTTCCCCCTCCTCCACTTCTCTCCCCCCTCACCTCTCTTCCCCCCCCCTCGCCTCCTTCTTCCCCTTCGACTCCCTCTTCCCCCCCCCTCGCCTCCCTCTCCCCCCCCCCGCCTCCCTCGGCTTCGCCTCGGGCCTTCAACTCTTCCAGCCAGGGCATTTTTGGCCAGTAATGCCCTGTTTTTCTGGGATTATTACTTAAATATATACTTACATGTATTTTGCACAATTAACACTTATGAGATATATACAATATGCAAATATGTTCATTTGACTATTTCACATGTGTAACAGGTATTCCCCACCCCCTCTGGGAGATTTCACTATTACACAGTGTGTTGTGCTGCTCACCAACTAGCTCACAGAATACTGAGCATCCGCCGATGGTAGTGAGGACGAACAGGACAGGTTTTAGGGTTCTTTCTCACTTCTTTACTCGGTGCAGCACCTCCATTCCCCGCAGGCCCCATCAGAAGTGTTTGCAGTCCCTGCAGGAAAATTCTTTGGTACCCCCCCTGAATAACTGCACTCTCAAGCAGGAGTAAAATAAACAGTAACAGCTATGTTCTTCAACAGCAAGTACCGCATACAACTGGATGGTCCCTAGACTACACCCAGGAGGCTTGAGGCCCCAAGGGTCTATTCTCAGCTCTTCCGCTATTCCCTCATGAAATAAGGGGTAGTTGTCCCACCCCCTTAAGAGAGGGGAAGGAAGGTGGTCAGAGCCCTGACTCCACACTCCCTAGCACTCTCTAAATTTGGCTGTGCAGCCCCTTTTGTACCCAGAGGGAGGATCCAAGGTCTGAGCCCCTAATTGTGCAGTACACAGGCCTTAGCCCGCCCCCGTCACTCAAGGGAGCTGCTTACTGCAGGGGAAAACCCGGATTAACCATAACACTGTCTGCGCTCGTACCAGGGTTTATGTGTTAGGTTGGGGCAGATTAGTAGCAAAGAGGATACATTAAATTGAGACTTCATGTAGACACTTTTCATGTTGACTTGGTTTAGTCAAGTATTTATGACTTGTATGTGTGGTAACTATTAAGTACATTATTTTTTAGGATTTTTAATTATGAATATTTTATGTGACTATATGTATGTCTTCATAATACTATGTTGTAGAATTCTTTATTGTTCTGACTATTTTTAATCATGTCTACCTTTATTAGTATAATATTCCATTAAGCTGAAAAATGATTCTGCAACAATTGCATTGTCTATAATATTTGAAGTGTTCTCATGTTGCAACTATTGTCAGATATGTCCTAATTTTTCCGGTATTAAGGCATATCTTTTTCTTTTTACGGAACGCAGTAATAACGCTATGTTATAGAGATTGATGTATCTTCGCCTTTCAGTGATGGATGGGCTATGGCACCAGAGTGGCTCGGCCCCTATTGCAAAGCATGGTCACGTGTACTCTCTTGAAAGTGGTCATGTGATCAAGGTGGCGCTTTGCCCAGAAACGGAAGAGAGGTTTTTCTCTTCCATTTCCCTGCGCGGCAGATCACGTCCTGCACTCCATGGGAATTCAAGAAGCGAGTCACGCTGAAAAAAGCTTCCCGTGGGTCCTTGGAGTGCCTACATCTTGGGGCACCCGATAGGTTAAATCTGTTTAAAGATCTTATTTTCATATATCAAGAAAATCAAGCATTATATAATTGTATTCATTATATGAATAAATTAAACATTATATAATTGTATTCATTAGATTAATACAAAAATTAAACATGTTGATAGAAAACATTATTATGGGATAAATGTTGCCAAGCTTGTACTATTTATACGAAATGTCATATGTCCTTCAAATAATTATAACAATAATATTAATAATACACATGCATAACAATACATAATAGCAATAGTGATATAAGTAAAAATGTAACCTTTTCGGTTAGGAATGTTTGAACGGAAAACATTTGAAATTATTTTTGAAATAAAAACAAGAGGACTTAATGCTTATAATGTTTTTCTTACACCCAGCTGCTTTGAATCCTATACAGAGCAATGCACCCCATTCCGTTCACACTGCTGATGGATGCTTGGTCCCAAATCTCACTGTCACTTTCATCCATTTATTGCCCTGTCCATTGATTTATTATTCTCTCTGCCATTCCTTCCCTACTGTACTTACAGTATCTGTCTTAGGGGTCTATTCAGGTACACTAGCTTGATACGTGGCTTATCCACAGTTTTGAGCACTTTTTGAGCGAGTTTGCGTGTGTAGCTATTGAAAAAGCTCTGATAACTTGTCAAACTTGCTTGAAAACTGCTTCTTCCCAATCGGTAGAGCTCCCGCTCAGACAAACCGTGCAGTAGATTGTAAGCTTTTCGGGACAGGGACTCCTTGTCCTAAATGTTTCTTCTATGACTGAAGTGCTTTTTCCCATTATGTGTTATTTGTATTATATATTATTTATATTATTATGTCATGCGTATTACTGCTGTGAAGTGCTATGTACATTAATGGTGCTATATACAGTAAATAAAACTCGCATTTTTGACAGATCGAGCTATTCAAGTAGTTCCGAAATTCATAGCGCGGCTGCAACTCGCACATTGTGATCTCGTCACCTGAAGGGTGTGGAGATGGGATTCGTGATGTGACTGATGGAAAAACTGTATTCTTACTACAGTACATTGGATTGAATCTGGTTGTTTCCGGAGCTGACCCCCATTAATATCAGCTCATATCAGAGACCCCCTGTTTTAATCCTATGTAATAAAAGTAAATTTACAGTCAGCTTCATTACCTTGGCAGCTAACCGCTAAGGTAATAAAATGGTTAAATACCAGTTCCTCGATTTGTTGGGGGTAGAGGGAGTGGGTGAAGTTTGAAGTTGCCCCAAGGTGGGTGGTTAGGCCTACCGGGAGGGTTGTGGGAGGAGTTAACCCCTTCATTAGCTTAGCAGTAGTAACCGTTAAGGTAATGAAGGGGTTAACACATCCTGCAACCTTCTGGTAGGCCTAACCACCCACCCAGTATTGTGACCTGAGGAAGAGGAGAACTCTTGAAAGCTTGTCTTATAATATCAATTTTTAGTCCAAATAAAAAAGGTAAATCTAGTGCAGTTTTTATTATTTCAATAATTCCCTAGTTTTGCAGCTTGAATACTTTGATATATAGATTTGATGTAACCCATAGATTACTACATGTTACAGAGATTTTTTTTAAAACCTTACTGGCTATGTTGCACAGAATTATCATAATTTAAGCCATACGAAGATAATGGACAGTCATGGTACTGTACTGTACATCATTAACTAAAACACAAATCCTGGTGCCCTTAATTATTGCATATCTCATAAATCAAATCAATGTTTTGGTGAATTTTCCAGACGAGGACAACATAGCAAGATCTCTTAGGTGCATATTGAAGCACTTGAATATCCCAACTAATATGTAAGCATATATGAGAAACAAAAAAGATATATCAGTAATATTGTGTATTTGTGTACACCAACTACCACCAGGTAATAATATTAAAAACTTAAGCTAAGTTATTGCAATTATACCATCCATACAATAGTAATATGTTGTGGCAATGTTATATAAAGCAGAAAATATACCGGAGCAAAATTAAATAATGCAGCATTTACTGTATATCTTTTGAAAACTGCAGCTAGGAAATCGCCTTTAAAATTTGTAAAACCCGATTAAAACTTTTTTTTTTCCTCATGGTCATATGATAGTTTGGGTTACTGCATACAGTATAATGTAAACGGGTGCTCAATAAGAAGAATCCTCAACAAAAACAATAAACTTCTCTTGCGTTTAATGGCATTGCCAGTCAAAGCAACACAGTCAATAGTTGGCTACATGCAAACCAGGCGAGGAGAGTGTATACAGTAAATCAGAAAACAGCTTGAGGTTGGGCTACTGTAGCATTCCAGTGTATTTAATGAAGATCCAGATCAGGCCATGAGGATAGAAATATGAAATATGACTGACTGACTGACTGACTGAGGACTCAGAGATTTTATAGGCAAAGCAGACTGAAAGCTCAATAACAATTGCAGGCTTTAGGCTTCCAACTTGTCTCCAAGGAGAGAATTGAAGGCATAGGGGAAGATAAATCATTGTAAAGAAAGTGTGAACAGAAGCTTATTTTGATGCATTGCTCCATTTTCTATTTGCGTCGAATATTAGAAAGTGGTTCTTATATTTACACAAAATTGTTAGCCAGAAACGTTTATGCTACCTAAGACCTCTACATAATTTGTGCTCCAAATTGTACTTGATACAGATGTAGCAGATGTTATTGCACTGTTACCACATTATTCAATGTTTTAAAACAAGTACCTAATTTGTATTCCGCATGTCTGCTGGTGCAGTGTACAGTACAGTACCTACAGTATGAGCATTATCGGCAATCACAAATATACTCCAATATTGGGTATGAACTCTAGCTGTTTTAAGACCTATATTATTGAGCTGTACAAAGGACACTCAGATTGTAATCTGTTGAACAATATTGATAATATTTAAAGTTTTCAATAAGACAAGGCAAGCCACGGAACCATGCCTTCTCATGTTCCGGATTATTGCTGCAGAGAGATGAATCCGGAAGGAAGCATGGACCCCCCTACAGTGTGATTGTGGAAGTACTTACTCCAGAGCCCAGGCTTAAAGCTTTTCAGTCATGGCTCCGGAACTATTAGCTCTTGCTACGTCTGTATACACTGTACATTTATACAACATATGCATATTTATATGCATGTACACAACAAATTATATATTTGAATTATTATTGTTATTATTTTTATTTAAACAAAACTTTTTTTTAGCCTCTCTTGTCTTTATCCCCCTTCCACCACCTGCCCACCCATCCTCCCCCTTCTTGAATCCTTGAGTACTACTATTGTACTGAATCCTCAATGATAACAGAATGGCCCATTGTGTAAGAGGGTCTGTATGGTTTATTAGTCATTTGTTTTATTATGGACAGAATTACACATTTATTATAGTTTATGTATTTTTGTGTATTTATTATATGTTATGTACAGGTGATGTTACTTATAAATGTTTAATTTTCATCCCTAAAAAACACAACACCCCCCACCCCCTCAGAACATTCATATACTGTATATTATAATACACACAATAAATCAAAGCATGGAAAAAATGTTATATTATTTTGGTTTAAAGAATATTATTAATTATTAATAACAACCACACTGCAAACCTGTCCTCCCTCCCACCCCCACAACACATACACACTGTACATTTTAATATACACATAACATCAAAGAATTTGACAGAAACTGTTTTTATTGTTCTCTACAAAAAATGGACCCCTTACAACACTTTTACCAAACACTCATCAGAGAAGGAGAATACACTACACAGGTAAAACAGCACACACCAAATACCAAGACCTTCATACTGTAGTGGATAAGGACTAGAGGAAAAAAGCTTTGCATGTAAAGGATTTTTGTTTAGTGAGAGCATAGCCTTGACGTCTGGTTTGGAGCAGTACATCATCACATCAGGACCAGGAACTGGCCTATGAAAGCATCCCAGAGGCCCCTCCAGAAGTCCCCATGAGGAAGAAAGCTTTTCAGCAGCCTCTGGTGACAGTGATATGGACATTACAATCAGGTCTTTCCCCAGTGCGGCTTCAAAGAAGATATAAAATAACTACATGTATAGCATGTAGAATTACAGGAACTATTGGATTTTAAAAGCATTGTTTTAAGTGCTATCAGCTAGTTAAAATCTATGCTCAGTGAGGCACTAAATTGACATGGGATTACCAAATCAGGATTAGGAGAGGCAAAGCACAACTGCAGTCCACTGCTATTTGATGAGTATGTCCCCATGACACCTCTGTGGCCAAGCAGGGACATTGACAGCACTTCCAATGGCACCATTGGAACATAACTCCCAAGGTTACAAGAGGGGAAAATATAACTGCATGGGAAGTCAGACTCATCCTGTCCCTGGGGAAAGCATTAGAAGACCTTCTATTGGCTGTACTTTCAAACATCCAAATTAATTGATTGCAGCAGCACAGTCAATAGATTGACCAGCAGCTTTTCCAGCAACATGTTCCCTATGAGCTATACAAGATCTGGACGCACAAATTATCTCTATGTTAACTATGATGGGTTAAGGGAAAAGAGAGCTCTGCTGCTGAACTTAATGAGAGATGAGAGATATTATTTCTGTCACACAGAAATAGTAAAAACTCTAAGAGCCTCCAAACAAATGAAAGGCACATTGAATGGCCTACTAAGAATGCCACACTCTGCAAAATGGAGATACAAATGTTTAAAAGCAATGTGCTGTTTTGTACTTACCATCCTATTTAAAGTCAGTGCTACCAGTGATAGTTTTTGTTAAAAAATGTAAATGTTTTGTATAAAGTGTATGCATTACAACTATTATACAATATTATGTTTCAAATTATTTATTTAATTCTTTGTGCAAAGAAAAGAGATCATTAGGTAACATAATAATTTGAAGGGATATTGTTACAGTACATATTGCAATCACTAAGTACGAATTAAAAGTGCATGTAAAAGTGTCTTTTTGTGTAAGAGGGCACAAAGACAAAGAAGCAATCATCACCTGATTAATAAATTAATGTCAATGATCAGAAATCTTCACTGATAATTAAGGCACATTTGCAGTTAAGCCCTCTGAAACAACAAAGAATGACATAACATGGACACCCAATGCAGTTGTTGAATATGCAAAAAAATGAAGTTACTGTATCAGTATTACATTTGAAATGTATATAGTACATCATACTGTTTAGACATTATTTATACATACTTATAGTATGGATTATTATACATGTGCACAGTATATATTTATTGATATATTTATATATTGTGTATATTACACACATTGAGTATACTGTATGCATAATAATGTTTGTTGTTAAAAGAAGCAGGGCAATATATTTTATTTGTGAAAACTTGGTATGTACAGTATGATATTGTGAAAAAACTACTGTATTTGGTAAGACAGTCTAATTGTAGAAGCTAGTGACTGCTCTTACAGTATGGGTATACTATAATTGTCACGTGCTTTGATAGATTAAGAACAAAACCAATGCATGCGCAAAGACAGTAACAGTACTAGTACTGTATATGGAAAGTGTTCGGACATGTGACCTCTTCCTGTACAGAGAAGTTTGGTGTCCTGATACAACTGTAAGGATTATACACCGTACAATGGATGACGCCATAAAATAATTGCATGCATGTTCACTAGAGTTGATGAACCAGTGCTTCCTTATGTGAATAATGATGTATAGCAACACTTAATTCGTAACGGGCTATATTACATGATGCACACAACATTTCATGAACGCGGCTGAAAAGAGCAGAGCGGGTAATGCTTGTCTCATTTTCTCACATAAGCAGGTGCAGTAACCATATGTACATCATGGTTTGCTACCATATGTACATCACCTCCATTCCCTCCAAACGTATGTTTAATACTTTCATTGTTGTCATAAATGAACAACTTAGGAATGCATAATGTTGGTATTTGCCATCACGGTTGCAGCCTTGGGAGAATAGGGATGTCCATTCATCGGTACACAAAATTGAAAGTATGGCTGAAGTTGTCCCTTGATCATAAAAGCTGTTCAGTAGCTCCAGTACTTTGTACAGGTTATCTAAATGCTCATGTGGGAAGAAGTTAAGGAGAGGCACTGTAACAGAATAATTTGAAACAATATGGATGTATTTATTCAGCTAAATGCAGCACAGATAATCAGCACATATTGTAGCCGATGCCTGATAAAGTCAAAGTCTTTGGTAAGATTACTTTTATTAAAGTTACAATTCATTTTTGAGGTGTAACATATTCCTCTGTGCAAGTAACATAGAAGTGAGAGACATGACATAACAAATTATACAAAATATTTCTAAGTATACACACAGATGTAGCATGATTCAACTTTACCTTTCATGTTAATTGGAGCGGGTAGACCATGGCCCAAGTGCATGACGGCCAAGCGCAGTGTGAATTGCCCATAACGATTAATGCAACAGGGTCCCTGCTTCTGAATTGGACTCCCGGTGTTAATCCTACCTGGCTGCGCCCAGTCTGGAATAACTGTGCAGAGAGAGGTGATCCATCTCTCTACGTCTGCCTGCACAGCTCTTACAGGCGATTGTGCTGTTTTTATTAGTATTATTGGTATAAAGGATTGAAGAAGGGGGTCTTCAGAGCTGAAACACATTAATTTCAGATCTGGAGACCCCCTGCTTCCCAAGGTACAAACCCCAGTATGGGACGCCGATATCTTTTGCAATTTTAAAAGTCCCGTGACCGGGATGAAGCTCTGATTTTATTACATACAGTAGGATTGGAGCAGATCTCCAGAACTAAACCACATTACTTTCAGGTCTGGGGAGCCCTGCTTCCTGAGTGTCAGGACTCGGGGCACACGCCGCCCTCGGCGCTGCCCTTCCCTACCTGTACCGCTGGCTGCGACCTCCTCCATTCCTGCTGGGCACTTCGGCCCGTTCCTCTGCCCCCCCATGGCTCACACGCACGCCACCGACGCCCGACTCACGCCCGCTCCGCTTATAGGGCGCACACCGCGCAACTTAGTTTATGCACTGCATCAGCTGGGTAACTCCACCCCCCGGCCATCTCCGCTCTCAGGCTCAGCTCCTCCCACCATCCTCCGGCAAAAAACCAGGCCATTTAACCCTACCCTATCACAAAGGGCTCCTGGGCGCGCCTCTGCTCAGCCTCTTCCTCCCATTGGTCCTTCTCACTTTATAACCCCAGTGATTCCTCTCCAGCCTCGCTCTGCATAGTTCTTCTGCCTTGTGCTGTTACTCACTGTGCCTAGCTCTCTCTCTGTTTCAGCTTCGTTACCAAATCGGCTTGTCTTCCTCCCCACTCTGGCTCTACGACCTCGGCTTCCACATGACCACCGCTTACCTCTCGGACCCCTTGATCTCAGCACCTGGACCCCTACTTCCCGGACCTCTGTAATCCTCGACCTCTGGCTTCGGACCTTACTACGGCACCTTCTCTACGCCCGGATCTGGCAAGTACTCTATCTACCCTGGTACCCCTGGCCTTGTCCATGCAACCAATCCACACTCCGGGCACGCTCTCACTACTGCGGGTGAGTGGTTACTCACTTTCCACCTCAGTATTGGGGGTTAGTCTGGTCTGCGGGCAGAACAGCGTGATACTGATGTACAGGCCCCAGTATGGGGTGCCGTTATTTCCTGCAAGTTTAAATATCCCCGTCATGAGACAGGGACATTTAAATTTGCAGAAAAAAACGGCACTTGATACAGAGGCCTGTATTTCAGGAAGCAGAGGGTCCCTGGACCTGAGTAATTGTCGTTTAGCTCCGGAGAGCCCTTGTTTCAATCCGACTGTATTTATTAAAAATAAAAATGTAATTTTAAATTTTTTAAATAGCTGTGCAGGGAGACACAAAAAGAGGGTCCGCTTCTCTCTGCGCAGACTGGTAGGATTAACACAACGGGAGCCTCATTCATAAACTTGGCCCCGCATTGCATTAATCCTTATGGGAAATTAGTGTACTGATTTTTGGGGGGCGTGAGGAAGTCTCAATCGGGCCATGGTCAGGCTCCGTTCAGCTGCAGTTTTCTTGCACCCAAAATTAACATAAATGATACTCCATCTGTACTGACAAAAAAGGCAATGCTGATTTTATGAAAATTATGTGGATCAAACAAGGCCCGGTATACATTATTTCAGTCTTCTGCCTTAAATGATTTAGTATAACAAATATAGAAAAATTAGGTATAAATCAGAGAGGGATGATTTCAAATATATATGCTGTTCTGAGTTCTATGGATAAGAATGAAAAACACTTGTATATCACTCTGTGAGAGAAAGATGTAGGAAAATACATTTCTGGGGAGGATTGGACAGAGTGGACAGAGATATGGGAAGCCTCAGCGAGTTCGTCTGTCTGTACTATAATTAAGGAAAACAGATATAAGATTATGATGAGGTGGTATTTAACACCAGACAGATTAGCACATATTTATAAAGAAGCAAGTGCTCTGTGCGAGAAATTGTGTGGTGTAGAGCTACATTATATCATATTTTCTGGACATGTCCAAAGGCTGGCCCTTTCTGGAGGAAAATTAAGAGAGAAATCACAAGGCATTGGGGTTGTTGTGCCATCCTTTGGTAATGATTTTGAGAAAATCTGTACCAAATGTATCATATGCTACGAACAAATTAATTGTACATCTTTTGACAGCAGCAAGGTGTACAATAGCACTTCAATGAAACAGATAAATGTACCGTCCTATCAGATCTTTCAGGAAAATGTAGACATGGTCTAGAAATTGAAAACCTCATTGCATTTATGAACAACGCTACGGAATGATTTGAAAAGGTCTGGAGTCCCTGGATTAGGGCCTTTCCAGAGGATATAGCGGCAATACAAGATTAACAAATCTAAACAAATTCAGGCAGAAAAATTATTAAGACTAGTGACACTAGTGCCTCTTGCCGTCTCCCCTTTCCCTCCCAAATATTTTGTTATTAGTCCGGTGAACTATTATTTAGACTGTTAATATTAATATTATTTTTTTGTACGGGTTGATTTAATTTTGTTGGCTTTATTGTTCCCCTTCCGCCTTTTCCCTCTTTTGTTCTTTCCCCTCCCCACCCTGAAAATGATTGAAAATAAAATAAAAATAGTTTGAAAAAAAAGAAAAGAATAATGAGGTATTTAATATTTAGGTATAATAAGAAGTGGTACGCAATAGGTACGGGTTTAAGCATCCTATACACAACTTAGTAACTCCTATCGCTTGTTGTTATGAGCAAATACGCTGTCTAATTAAAGAAATGTATGGAGTTTCTGATGAAGTTTGTGAATCAGATTAAATTAGCACTTTTTATGTCAAGCTCTGTAATACAAAATTGCAAAGCTTTCAAAGTCATGGTGTAAGTTCATGTGGTCCTTTATACTGTATATGGCCATTATCACCAAATTGTAACACAATCTGGCAAAATCCTAATGACATTCTGGCAAAATGTGTGAAGTTGGCAAAACATTGAGCATTGTAAACTTTTGTAAAATACAAGAGAAACTTGTGAAAAGTTTTGTGAAGCAAAACTAAAGACATTCACACTACTGTACATGCAGTGTGTGCGAATAACTTGCATACATTCAACTTGGCCAGATATATGGTTTTTGCTTTTCACAGCTCAATCTCCAACTGGGCAGATTTGCCTCTTTAAAAAAAAAAATAGTGATCGAATGTTATAAAATTCACAAAAAGGGAAGGCGAACCAAATATGGTGGTGGGTTTAGGTATTTGCACCCAAATTTTGACATGCCAAATTTGAGATCGAATATTTGACTGTGAATCGAATTTTGTCAACACCACAAAGAATTTGCAATCAAATATTGACACATTTACCCATCTCCAATTAGTACATCGCTACTCACAATTTCAAGCACTAGTAAAAAAATGAGTTACAGAGTGAAAAAATCTTGCAAAAGGCAATAGATCTGCAGAGCAATGAAGATTCATTAAGAGAAGGAGGAATAAGGCAAACAGTGATAAAAAAAAACACTTCTGCACAAACCTGTCCTGGGGAGTGAAGATAGAAAACCATTTAAACTCGGCAAAAATCCACTATGATTTATCTGAAGATAAAGAGAGTTTATCTTAGCAGCATTGAACCAAGGGGCTAGCATTTCTGAAATTTACTAGCTCCAGGATCTGAAAACATTGGATTTTTTAGGTTGTAATGCAGATTAAATTGATTAGATTGTTGCAGCAGTCAACTAGATTAAACTGGAGTCTCTATTCAAGCCACGTGCAAACAAAAGCTTTAGTCCCCAGTTCTCTAGATATTTAAAAAATGTTGTTCCAGTGTTTTGATTCTCTTTCGAGACATTAAAATGGCACACAAATTGGCCTCTCTCTCTGGGAGAACATTGTGGCTTCCTATTGGACCACCACAGTGGTCATATTGGATTTTACATGAAGAATATTGGCATAAAAAGGGAAAGTAAATACATTGGAACCAAAGTTGTCTACAGGGTTAAAAAGAACACTGTTTATCTCCTGAGTAGAGATGGGTGAATCAGCCCAAATCTGTTTGCTGGAATTTCATGGATTTTCCCCCCAAATCCATTTTGTGGTGTAAAATCCACAAGCGGAATTGGTCGGTTTAAATCCACAGGGATAAATCAAAAACTGCGATTGAATACAATCCGTTGTTGGATTTGAAGAATCCAATGCACAGATTCAGCAATCTGTTGGTGGATTCGTAAAAATTTGTAAAAATCCACCAATGGATTGCTGAATTCATGGATTGGATTCTAAAAATCCATTAAATGAATTGTGGAAACCAAGAGTGGATTGGTAATAATAATAAAAATCTGCAAATCGTGAAACACCCCTTTTGACAATGATTCGTTTAAATAAGACCAAAGGAACAGGCTGTTCCATTGCGGATCCAAGTCTGCCAAAAACATGTTCCCATCTCTACTCCTCAAGACCACCCAGTTCAACTGTTGTATCAAAAGTATCAATAGGGAATATACAGTAGTGGAGGGCAGGTGGGGCTGCTTCATGTTCTGACCATCTGCAAAATCTGATTTTCACTGTAATTCTGTCAATTGAAGTTTATTCCCACATAGCTTTTATGAACATATCTGGCGTTTCAGACTTTTTAAGTTGTGAACACATTTTTTACATTGACAACATTTTGGACACTAACCTTCTCAGTTCATCAGGTAATATGTGTGATTCCTTTCATATTACTACAGCATTTATAGTACAAATTCAAAAATACCTGGCACCAAAACTTTCATCTGCACTCCAGACCCCAGACTTTGAATGCTCCTCAGCAAAATAGTTCTGAAAGCCTTTCAATTTAATATATCTAGATAGAGCACATCATTGTCCTTTGCTATGTCACATTAATCTTTTTTCCTGTTGTGGCCAATGAAACTACTGTACTATTCATCTTGGTAAGTTTGTTAACTTGACATATCATAGGACGTTTCTATTTCTTTTTCTTCTCCTTATGTTTCCCCTGTTGCTCTACAGCTAAAACACTAACCAATAACCTTATTCGCTCTTGTTTTAGGTGACTAAAACCCTTATTTTTAATGAAGTACTGTATACCAATAGCTCACTAGCATGACTGTGCTACCCTTGGAAAATTAAACCAATCTTACTAACTAGAAGAATAATTAGAAAAGTCTCTACTACTGACTCTCTAAAACTGGCCACTTAAAGTACAGATGTAACAGATGTTATTATCCCTGTTAACGTGATATAAGGTACAAAATAACATGTTAAATAACACACACGTTATCTCCTTAACCAATGGTTTCTATAGCCCTACTGCCAGCTACGTAACATAACTACGTAACATAACTACGTAACAGATATAATGGGTATAATAACTTCTACTGCATCTGTAATGCCCCCCGGAATCTCAATCTGGCAATAAAATTATTCTGGCACAAACAAAAATGGTGAACAGTCACCTAGATCCCTGTTAGCATGCACTCATGTATATTAGCAAGGATGATTATCCACTGATTTAATAAGTGTTCCACTACCCCAATGAAGGTATAACAACAATGACAGACAAGAAGTCTGTGCAAAAACAAAAAATAACAAAACTTTAATGTTGACAAGTAGTCACGCCGAAACAAGTGTAAGTATGTACATGTGAATTAAAAGAGGAATAAAAAATGATCCCCTGAGAGGAGGGTGCAGGTAAGAAACAGTGCAGTGACATCACGGATGTTGCGCCTGCGAGCGGAACGGTACTCAGGACGCTGGTAGCGGGAGATCCTCTCACCCTGCTTGGGGATACGGTTGTATACTCATACACTGCTGACATTGTGGTGCTGCGGCTGCAGCTTTTTGCTGGTATTAACCTCGAGGTTGAGCGCTGGGGTGCTCATAGGCAGTGGCATCTTGACGTGTATAGGTGTCTGTGATTGTTATATCCAACACTGCCTGCACACATAGTGTGCATGCGGTTATAAACCGTACACGTAATTATACCTACCTGTGCTATTGCTGCAGCTGATTATATACCACATGTGCATTCAGCTAGTGGAGTGTACACCTTATCAGGGCTATATCAATTGTATATACCGCACCACCACATTATTTTGAGTAATTGGTAGTGATGCTATGGAAATCATAATATAGCTATTAAGCTGATTAATCTCACCACCAGTTTCTTACCTGCACCCTCCCCTCAGGGGATCATTTTTTATTCCTCTTTTATTTCACATGTACATACTTACACTTGTTTCGGCGTGACTACTTGTCAACATTAAAGTTTTGTTATATTTTTTTCTTACACAGACTTCTTGTCTGTCATTGTTGTTATACCCTCATTGGGGTAGTGGGGCACTTGTTAAATCAGTGGATAATCATCCTTGCTAATATACTTGTGCACCATGAGTGCGTGCTAACAGGGATCTAGGTGACTCTGTTCACCATTTTTGTTTGTGTCTCAAATTCTCCCAAACACCTGGAGCCTAATACTAATTTGTATGTTTTGGGTATTGAGCGATAACTGTATGTTTGCATGTTCAAGAAAATTATTCTCACTGATGTGTTTGACAAAATAAATTGCAGTTGTTCTGGCTCAAGCACACACTGTTTGGTGGGTAGAGAGAGGCAGTTTAACTCAATTCCATATATCAAGCAAGGGGACCTTCTTACTTGCTGAAGTGTTTATTTAAGGGTAACCACAATACAAATAAAAAGGGGGAAAGGGTATTGAGGGAACACTGGAGCATGGGAGCAATGTAGGAGAAGGGGGGCAATGGGGGCAGGGGGATAATGCAAGATATACAGAAAGGTAAAATTCAATAACTTTACCAGGAGTAGGAGAGATGACGGCTCAAGATGGCTGCGGGTTCTTAATTGGCTGCTGGTTCTTAAAGGGCAGCATGCTGGTCTGGGCTGATGGGAAATCAAACTGGGACTAAACCAACTTGTAAGGGGATGAAGAGTAGTCTAACCTATTGTAAAAGGCAGGGGTGTTGCCAAGGCATCTGGATAGGAAGCCACAGGAGGAGCAACAATGTTGCAAAATTAGATTGAGAAGTGCTGGCAGCTTGAGAACAGAGAACTGTGCAACTTGTTCCAGGACAGTAGCCAATTACATAAGTTAGCCAATCTTAAACTTGAAATGATCCTAAATCTCTAACACAATGTAGTTTATTATTGTATCATACTCTGAGGATCATATTTACTAATCAGTCATCTGCCAGAAGAAACCAAATTGTCTATTCCAGTGCAATACATTTTCTTTGTTTATAAGGCTTAGAATCCTAATATGGATAAAGGGAGATGTTCATGAATCTCCAGTAACAGAGCTCACTCAAAATGTATTTCAATTGACTTGAATGTTGTCAATAAAGCTCTGATACCCATTATTGGAGCTTCATCAACCTTTCCCCTCCCCCAAAGGTATGTTCCCACATTTGATAGAGAGTAGAGATATTTCAAACACATTCATGAAGTTGGTGAATTTTAAATCGCTCACTCAAAAACACATAAAGTTGCCAATTTTTGTAGATATTTGCCAGTAGAAAAAGACATGGGGCTGCCCAGACTGCCTATGGCTGTCATAATCCTAAAGAATGTGCTACTCTGCAGCACTACTTAACAGATATATTAAACTATTGGTCTATCTTTTTCTTCTCAGCCTATTTTTTATTTTTATGTAATTTGTAGTTTGTTATATTTTGTGAGTCTCTGTTGGGTTTGTTTTGTCTGTCCAATATTGTTGCAGAGTAGCACACTCTTTAGGCTTTGTCCCCGCTGGCGCTGAGCGCGCTCATGCTTGGAGAGCTCTCCAAGCATTAGCGCCAGATGCCCTTTAAATTTTCGCAAGCGCTAGCAGGGGGGGAGGGGGGCGGGGGAACGGGGGGGACGCTGCAGGGGAAGCTGAGCGCGCAAGAAAGTTGAACAAATGTGTTTACCTAAGCGCCGAGCGCCGGTGAGCGTGTGTTCCTGCGCATACGCGGGCGCACATCGTGTGAGCAGAGACTTGCATATATATATATATAAGTATATATATATATGCAAGTTATCTCACCAAGCCCCGCCCGCTAAGCGAGCTCAGCGCTACCGGGGACGCAGCCTTAGGCTTATGTGGACATTGGACCTTTTTTGCTCATTTGTAGAGCATATCAGAGTGCTGTACCAGTGGTGTAATGTAGATTTACATTTTATAAATTGGTTGTATATTTGATAGCTACGGATTTATGTTGCTTCACTGTTGTTGTTGTTTTTGTTTTCTTCACTATTGTTACTTAGGCACGTAGCCAGCTTTATTTAGATACTGTAGTTTCTGTAGAGTAGCACTGTGAATGTTTTTTTTCTTGTGTGCCTATGGCTGTCACCTTCCACAGAGCTGCAGGAAAAAACAACAGGACACAAGATAAAAAAATGTACATGCTGCAAAACGCTACTAAAAAATAAGAAATGTATAATAGAAGAAAATGCATTAAATCCAAGAGAATTAAAGACCTCCACGGCTTTCTGATGCATTTTTCAATTTTTCATCAAACCTTTTTTTTTTGTCTATGTCAGCTCTGCTGCATTTGTAGAGATTATGCAATTGTGACATTTTTGTATCTTAAAATTCCTTTTAAGTCAATTTGGAATAATGCCAGCCTGAGCAAGAGAACAAGTAAGACCAAACATATTTTAATCATAAATAGCAAATTCCTCTAACTACTAATAGAAGTCAATTACTGTATATTACTATTGGAACTAGGAGACACCATTCACTTGATGTACAGTATATGAAATGAGCAGGGCAGAATAATCTCCCAACTATGTAGACAAGGCTAAAATACTCTAGCGTTGTCCTAAACCTTGGAAATGACTGGCATGTTGCCGAAATAATCTTGCACGGTTACAGATAACCTCTGAGACTACTTACAGTATATTGGCCAGCCACAAGTAAAATACAATTAAGAAAAACAAAAGTGCAGAAAACATAAAAATACACATGCTGCAAAAAACTGCCAAAATATCAAAATATATTAAATAGAAAAAAATGCATACATGCTAAGAACATTACAGACCCACCTGGGATTCCTGCGACTTTTTTCATTAAATCAAAGTTTAATCAAAGTTTAATCAAAAGTCATGAAAAAAGAAGATTGAGACAAACTCCAAATTTGCCCTGAGAATGATTATTTACTAAATGTAGCATACATACATACATGTAGCATACCATACAGTAGGTTGTAAATATGGAAAAACGGCTAAATAATTCATATCACATGCCGAGATTAATAGATAAACAAATGATCACAGGCCAATCAATAAAGTACCTGGTGCTATATGCAGACTGTATCTATAAAGTGTTACTGTAAATGTCAACATGTTACAAACATGCATGTACAGTGGCGGCCGCCTTTAACCTCCTGCGGCCACCACCACGGGATTTTTAAAACGCGGAGGGCGCGCTGCTTTTTTTTTTTTAGGTTTCCCGCGCCGTGGGCGCTTTCAATGATAAGCGCCATTAGCGCTTATTTGATGAATGTGGCCGCCGCGCGGGAAACTCCGCTAGAAACGGAGAAATCCCATGCATTTATCCGGGCAAGTAGGAGGATAAAGGCGGCTGCAGCAGTATAGACAAATCAGAAGGGGACCCAGAGGTTCCTTTCTAGTAGATAATATAAAAGCTGTTTCAATATTAGACTTAATGCACAGATAAATCCAGCACTTACAAATGTAGCCAGACTAACTGTTACAGCTGCTGGGGAAAGCCATATAATTCTGGATGCATCATCACCTGGGAGGTACAAATCTCTCTGTGGAGGATGCAATTTGGAAGAACGGACCCCCTGTGGCATTTTGCTTTATTTCCTCTAGCTCTGGGGACAGTGAGTCTGGCTTCATCTGTAGAAACTAAAATGTACTCATATGCAGCACTTATTCCTATTACATTCCCAACACTAGGAAAAAGGTAAATAAAGTTAAGCTATCTGAATAACACAAGGACTCAGTTTGTGCCTCAAATCTTTTGGTGGCACAATCTTTTACAGAAGCACCTTACAGATACAGTTTGTACATCTACTGTATTTATCTAATAACTTCTGCAACATATATTTATTTTGCAATTTTTCCATATTTTGATACAACAACCTCTTCACTTTATTGCATTTTTTAAACCTTGCTCTGCTCAAAGCAGAAGTGCAGTACCCACTCAGTGGAACTCAACCACATAAATGAGCAGCAGGAAGCAATTGATGATTACATCATGCCAAACTCCAGGTTCATAGAGGATTATATTTGTTGACCAATCAGTGGCATATGATGAGGGAGACATATGGGTTACTGGAGCTGTTTGAAGAGGCTATAATTCAGTTCAAAAAAAAGAAAAAAAGATGGCAGTGCACAACCGAAATGAGTTGCGAGGCGAGACTGAAGAGATATGAAAAAGTTTTTATGGAACAAAATACATGCAGCAGCATGTAAAAAGTCCTTTGACGCATTTTGCACTGGCTAGTGCTTTATCAAAGAGTGACTAAAGAGTGCAAAATCCACCCTTAAGTAATGGTTTACAGGTGATCACCTAAATAGGTAAGAGCGGAGATCAAAGGCGTCCGCCTCATTCAGGGATACAATGTATCCAACAAGAAAGTAATCAGCACTGGAACGCACCACTTTAGGGGGAAGTTGATACATGAAACACACAAAATAAAAATTTTAAAAATTAAAACCATGTACACATCTAGAATGTGACCATGTATTAAAACCATGTGTACCTGCAAGTGTATATATACAGCGAGACACTATATTCCTGAGTTAAACACTGTAACAACCATATTACATGATTGTCACGTGTATTTCTACTGTGATGCGCTATGTACATTAATGGCGCTATATAAATATAGACATACAGTACATACATACAACAACAAAATTCAAAAATGCTTGATGCATTTGCCTATTCAGGTATCTTTGATAACTTTGCTGCCATCTCGAAAAGTCCCTGCCAGCTGGGTTTGAGCAGGGGGTTTCAATTCAATTTAAACTTGTCACTTTATTGTCACGTTTTTGTATGAGTTAATATTTTGTAATCACTGGATTATTAAGTTTATTCACTGTATATTTTTAGTGATCACTATTAGTGTTAGCGCCTTTCTTTCACTATAACACAGCACGTATCTCGAACATTTTGGCATGTTTCCACCGAACGGTTTGTCATTTGTGTTATCACGGTATTCAGAAAGAATCTGAAAACATTTACACAATTCTCAAACTGTGAGGTAGGAAAATGTCAATACCGTACAGGACTTCAGCAATGGTATCTTGGCTTCTCTCAAAGTTCTCCCTTGTGTGATCTGACCGTAGTCTATAAGAGCTGCATAGAGAGCTGCACAGAGAGCTTCATCTCCCTGCAGAGCTCTCACAGGCGGTCACACTGCTTTTATTTAAATTTGAATAATATTGTACTGTAGCAGGGGTCTCCGGAACTGAACCGTATTAATTTCAGGTCCGGAGAGCCTCTGCTTCTCGAGTTACAGGCCCTGGTATGGGGTGCCAATATGGGGTGCAGCTTCATTACCTTAGTGCTAACTGTTACGGCAATGAAGGGGTTACATACTAGTGCCTGGTTTATTTTGGGTACTGGGGTGGGTGAAGGTGGTATTTGGCCCATGGTGGGTGTTTAGGCCTTGCGGGAGGGTTGCGGGAGGAGTTAACACATTTATTACCTTAGTGGTTACTGCCGCTATAGTGATGAATGGGTTAATCCCCCCACTACCAACCTGGTAGGCATAAACAACAACCATGGGCCAAATTCCACTTTCATCCACCCCCACTATCCACGATAAACATTAAAACCCAATACTAGCCAATATACCCATTGATTGCCAGTGTGGTTACCTCTGCCCTCAATGGGAGCAAAGATAACCCCAATGGCAATGATGGGCACCCCCTCTATCCCCAAACCCTCCCCAACACATACAGCACAGTAATTGGAAAAATTACTATTATCCAGATAATAGCTCATTAACCAATTAAAAATAAAACATTATCCAGCCAGCATAATGTAAATTAAAGTTTCACTTACCCCTGCCAGGATGAATGCCATCCTCGTCTTCCTCCCCGTCCTCTGTGGCAGCAACATAACAATAAAACACAAACTAATGGCCCTATATTTTGCATAAAGCCAAAATCAATGGCTTTACTGTGAAATGCTTGTTTTATTTAAATGTAATGTGGTTTTTTTTGTGTATGTTTTTTTTATCTTGTCCAATCATTACTATAGTGACAAACCATGTCCATATTATGGGCATGGTGTACCACTGTGCCAATTAATTGGTTTATTTACATTTTTATCAAATATTTACCAGTAAGTAATACATTGAGAGTTACCTCTCATTTTCAAGTATGTCCTAGGCACAGAGTTATGATGACAAATAATACACGGTTACATTAAATGAGCAGGGTAATACATAATATTTAAAGACATTTCATGAACAGTTACATATAATATATGATTATAAGCTTATGAAACAGTTACAGACCAGATTAAAATGTGAGAAAGTTTTTGTTTTGAAATAACTTAGACAGTTACTTTGAAATATATACTTTAGTATATGCTGTAGATATAGCAACAACAAAAAAACTACTTAGTCTCCTTTGGATAACTTTGAGAGCTAATACAGAAAACCTCAGATGAAATATTCTGCAGACTGTAATACACAGATTAGGTACTGTACAAATGGTTGATTTATTTTAAATAAAAGTTTGGTGAATATAGCCATTGTTAGATTAGACATTAACAATTATTTTGGGAAAAACAAAACATTTGAGTTTTCCTCCATAAGCTTAGAGCAAAAAAAATGATAGGCAAATCCTTTCCTATGTGTTAAAAAAAAAATCATGTTCATACTTTCCTTGCTGACAAATTAGAGAGAGAGAGAGGCAGGAGGTTTAAAGGATAAGGGAGAAGAAAGCTATGGGAGCATAAATCATAATATATTCACCTAATACGGTGCCTTATTATCTTCACTAGAAACATATGTAATCAATATGAATACTTAAATATGAAGCACAAAACAGCCCCAGAATATAATTGTTTTTTATCCCATTTTTCTCATAATACAAAACCAAAGTCCACAAAAAATAAGCAAAACCAACCCCCAACAATTTTTATATGAAAATCCAAGACTAAAACAAAAGAACCTGTGGCCATTTTTACTTGTAACTTAAATACCCCTTTTTAGACAACACATAGTAGTCACTTTTGGCAGTGACAAGGGTTAAATGAGTTCTTGAAACATTTTTAGGATGGTAATGAAATAGCCTTTTTCTGTATGCCACAATTTTGAAAATGAAAAAATCTTGGTATTTTCAGATTGAATGTATTATACTTTAGTGCTGCCCTTGCACCGAAATGTTAATCACTGAAAAAACATATGACAGAAATGGTACTGCACACCTATATAATGCAAATATGTAGCAATATGATAATTGCGTTTTAGAACCGGTGAACCTGGTTCAGGGATAACCTATCTGAAGCAATCCTGTATATCGAGGTAAGAAGGTGATAAGTGAAATAAGCAAAGCCCACCCCCCCAACAACACTAATCACCCCATGTGAGTCCAATGCAGCAAGTCCAATCCTCTCCCGGGCTGTACTTGGAACGCAGATGCGTTCCGGCACCTGGTGACATCATCATATCCTCAGTTGTATGTATGTATGTATGTCTTTATTTATATAGCGCCATTAGTGTACATAGCGCTTCACAGTAGTAATACATGTGGTAATCAAATAAATAACAGATAATATAAATAACAGATCATGGGAATAAGTGCTTCAGACATAAAAGTAACATTTCGGAAGAGGAGTCCCTGCCCCGAGGAGCTTACAGTCTAATTGGTAGGTAGGGAGAACGTACAGAGACAGGAGGAGGGAGTTCTGGTAAGTGCGTCTGCAGGGGGCCAAGCATTATGTATCGTGTTTAGAATATCCACAGTGCTATTCACATGCTTCTTTAAGCAAGTGTGTCTTAAGGTGGTTCTTAAAGGTGGATAGAGAGGGTGCTAGTCGGGTACTGAGGGGAAGGGCATTCCAGAGGTGTGGGGCAGTCAGTGAAAAAGGTTTAAGGCGGGAGAGGGCTTTAGATACAAAGGGGGTAGAAAAAAGACATCCTTGAGAAGAACGCAAGAGTCTGGATGGTGCATACCGAGAAATTAGGGCTGAGATGTAAGGAGGGGCAGAAGAATGTAAAGCTTTAAAAGTGAGGAGAAGAATGGAGTGTGAGATGCGGGATTTGATCGGAAGCCAGGAGAGGGATTTCATGAGGGGAGATGCTGAGACAGATCTAGGAAAGAGTAGAGTGATTCTGGCAGCAGCATTTAGGATAGATTGTAGGGGAGACAGGTGAGAGGCAGGAAGGCCGGACAGCAGGAGGTTACAGTAATCAAGACGGGAGAGAATGAGGGCCTGAGTCAGAGTTTTAGCAGTCGAACAACAGAGGAAAGGGCGTACCTTAGTTATATTGCGGAGGAAAAAGCGACAAGTTTTAGAAATGTTTTGAATGTGAGGGGCGAATGTGAGAGAGGAGTCGAACGTGACCCCTAGGCAGCGTGCTTGGGCTAGTGGGTGAATGATTGTAGTTCCAACAGTAATGTGGAAGGAGGTAGTAGGGCCAGGTTTGGGAGGAAGTATGAGGAGCTCTGTTTTAGCCATGTTGAGTTTAAGGCGTCGGAGGGCCATCCAGGATGATATAGCAGAGAGACATTCAGAAACTTTGGTTTGTACAGCAGGTGTAAGGTCAGGTGTTGAAAAGTATATTTGTGTGTCGTCGGCATAGAGGTGATAATTAAACCCAAAAGATGTTATTAGGTCACCTAGAGAGAGTGTGTACAGAGAAAAGAGAAGAGGTCCCAGGACAGAGCCCTGGGGTACCCCCACAGAGAGATCAATAGAGGAGGAGGAGGTGTTAGCAGAAGAGACACTAAAAGTACGATGGGAGAGGTAGGATGAGATCCAGGATAGAGCTTTGTTCCGAATACCTAGAGTATGGAGAATGTGGAGGAGAAGAGGGTGGTCCACGGTGTCAAATGCTGCAGAGAGGTCGAGTAATATGAGCAGAGTGTAATGACCTCTGTCTTTGGCAGCATGGAGGTCGTCAGTTATTTTGGTGAGGGCTGTTTCGGTGGAGTGAGCAGTGCGGAAGCCAGATTGTAGACGGTCTAGGAGAGAATAGGTGTTGAGAAAATGGAGCAAGCGAGAGAATACAAGACGTTCAAGTAGTTTAGAGGCAAAAGGCAGGAGGGAGACAGGTCGATAGTTAGAAAGACAGGTAGGGTCAAGCTTGCTGTTTTTGAGTAATGGTATGACTGTTGCATGTTTGAAGGAGGATGGAAAGGTTCCAGAGCAGAGGGAGGAGTTAAAAATGTGTGTAAGCGTAGGGATTATAGTAGGAGCTAGAGGTTTTAGGAGATGGGAGGGAATGGGGTCAAGAGGGCAAGTGGTAGAGGGAGAAGAGGAGATCAACAGCGACACATCCTCCTCTGAGACTCAAGGAAGGCAGGAGGAGAGTTAGGAAGAGGTGTAGGATGGGGGGAAGAAACAGAGGGGATGTTCTGCCGTATGGATTCCACCTTTTCCTTAAAATAGTCAGCAAAGTCCTGAGCGGAGATGGAGGAAGGAGAGGCAGCTGAGGGTGGTTTGAGTAGAGTATCAAAGACAGAGAACAGTCGGCGTGGGTTAGACTTGTGCATGTTGATTAGTGCAGAAAAGTAGGCTTGTTTAGCTTGCGAGAGGGCAGAGTTGAAACAGTATAGCATAAATTTGTAGTGAAGGAAGTCTGCGAGAGTGTGAGACTTCCTCCAGAGGCGTTCAGAGGAATGAGTGGAGGAACGCAGCATGCGCGTGTGGGAATTTAGCCAGGGTCTAGGGTTAGAAGGGCGAGGGCGGCAGAGAGAAAGTGGGGCATGTAGATCAAGAGACGAGGACAAGACAGAGTTGTACTTTCTGACCAGGTTGTCAGTTGATCCTGATTGGTCCCTGCAGTATCGCGAGACATCAGTCAGCATCAGTGTCATCATGGGCAGTCCCTTGTGGCTCCGATCGTTTGTGGGATTTCCTCCTTTGCAGTTATTTTCGTCCGTTTTGGCTCCTATTACCCGTGTAGTCCCTCGAAGTGTTTCCATGTGTTAGGGCATCATCACTGTGGGGATCACATGGGGGGATAAGTAACACCACATACCGGTCCCAGAGCAATATAGTAATATATGGAAGAGAGAGAACAATCAGAGAACTCATATGGGGTAGTATACAATACCAAGTCATAATTTTAAAACACTTAGACAGCTTGAGGATAAATGCTGTTACACCACTCTTAACCGAGACCCTACCATTACCTACCAGCAGGAGATCAATAAGATCCTTGCATTAGAAATTGGTAATTCCTGGATTACAGAGGATGAGTTGGACTTTTTAACCATGACCAATACAAGACGCCCGGTTTTCTACCTATTGCCAAAAGTTTACAAAGTCTACATAATCCCCCTGGTAGGCCAATTATATCTGCCACCTATTCTATCAATCAGTCCCTAGCCATTTTCATTGATACATTTCTACAGCCTATAGTCATCAAAGCTCGATCATACATTAGAGATACTTTTGACTTTCTTGATAAAGTCAGGTCTCTAATTGTAACTAATAAAAAAATTATCTTAGTTACGATGGATGTAACAAGCTTGTACACCATCATCCCACATGTGGAAGGAATGTTGGCAGTAACGAGTTTTTTTAGAGAAAGAGCATACCACACAACCTCCGGTTGATTACATTAGGCTTCTGTTGCATTTTGTGCTACATAAACATTATTATAAATTTGAAAACACCTACTACCTGCAAACAACGGGCACCGCCATGGGCAGTAATGTAGCGCCCACTTACGCTAATCTCTACATGGCTAAATCTGAGGACCAGTACATCTTTAACACTGAGTACTATAATAGGATGTGTTTTTACTGCCGTTATATCGATGAACAGTTCTTCATCTGGGCTGGAACAGATGAAGCACTGGTTGATTTTTTTTGCCTACCTAGACTTGTTGCCCACTCCAGTGCACTTTACTAAGAACTGGAGCAGCACACAGATAGCATTTCTGGACGTGTTGGTTTCCTTTGATGGTAAGAATTTACATACAGACTTATAACGTAAACCGACGGATAGAAACTCGATGTTACATGCATTAAGCTTTCATCCTATTCCACTCAAAAAAAGTTTCCATTTTCCCAGAAAATTAGAGCAACCAGAATTGTCGATAGACCTGATAGACTTCAGGAGACATTAAATTACATAAAACAAAGATTCACAACATGTGGACACAAGACCTCTGATGTAGAACAATCCTTTAATACAGATGTCACATTAATGCCACCTAAGGATGACTCTGAGTGAGACAACTTTGTAAGCAGATATACTACTGCGAGCAGGTGCATTCAAAATAGTATTCGTAGACATTTAGGAATACTATAGATGGAGAAGTCATTAAACTCAGTCTGCAGGAGTCAGCCAAGATTTGCATTTAAAAGAGGACAAAACCTCAGAGATATGCTGCTCTCAGCTGATGACAATAAAAACTATACCACAAAAACATTTTTTGAGTAGTGTAAAACCCGGATGTTACAAATGTTTCGGATGTTCGGTATGCAATAGTCTGAACACTGGTGATGAATATCATCACCCACGCACTGGCCAGAAATATAATATCAGGAGTAGAATTACTTGTACCTCTACTAATATTATTTACATCATTAAATGCCCTTGTGGGCTCATCTATGTGGGTAAAACTAATAGAATGTTAAAACCTAGGTACATTGAACACCGCAGTAAAATCAATAGCCAAAAAGAGGAAACTGCCCTTATTTCACATTGTACACTTTTTAAACACATTTTATCATCCTTGAGATTAATGGGCATCGATCAGGTAAACAAATCCCATCCAGGTTCTGATAAGGAAAAAGCCCTTCTACAGAGAGGCATTTTGGATGTTTACGTTAGATACGGTATTCCCTAAAGGCCTGAATGATATTCTGTCCCTGAATTGTTTCCTAGATAGGAGATAATTGTGCTTGGTTTGAAGAATTAGAATGCAATTTTGCATTGAATTATGTACATGTTGTACATGTACATGTTGCAGTTGCATATTATCTCTGTGCTACTATGCTGACCTCAAGCTAGTTCTCTCTATACTGTATGGATTAGATTGCTATTCTCTTCCATCATTATGTTTATGTTTTTATTAGTCTTCTGTTTTTAAAATTATCACTTGGTATTTTATACTACCCCATATGAGTTCTCTGATTGTTCTTTCTCTTCCATATGTGATGTTACCTATCCCCCCCGTGATCCCCACAGTGATGATGCCCTAACATATGGGAATACTTCGAGGGACCAGACGGGTAATAGGAGCCAAAACAGATGAAAATAACTGCAAAGGAGGAAATCCCATGAGATGTACATGCTAAAGACCATGGGAGGATGACATCGCTACGCTCAGAGCCACGAGGGACTGCCCATGATGATGCCGATGCTGACGGATGTCTCGCGAGACTGCAGTGACCAATCAGGATCAACGGAGGATATGATGACGTCACCAGGTGCCGGAACGCATCTGCATTCCAAGTACATCCCGGAAGAGGATTGGACTTGCTTCATTGGATTGACATGGGGTGATTAGTGTTGTTGGGGGGCGTTTGCTTATTTCACTGATTTGGAGTACTATTTATATTGGACTTTTATCTTAGTATCACATACCAGTCACATGATAACGGCCTTTTCAGGCTGAAGCGTCGTGTTATGACAAAATACATTTCTCTTTTTGCTGAAATCTGCTGTGCCCTGAATCACTGAATACATACATTTGATTTGGCTGATGAAAACAGAGCAATATTCTGTTAATCGGTGCTACCAATGTATGGTTCCAAAATGTCAGTATATAAACTGTTGATACAATAAACTTGCTTGAAGAAAGGATTATTACGGCATCATGAGGTCTGGTACATATTCAGAGATAAATGCTCAAAATAGGGGAAGGTTTAGTATAAATGTCCTGGTTGATAATACAGATAGTAGCTGTAATGTCCAGCCCTCTCTGAATTACTTCCTAAATGGACACCCTCCCTAGAGCTTGCAATAGTAATGTCCAGCAAAATTACTTACACTGTATTCACAATTGTGTGGTAAGTAAATATTAGTACTCACGATAAGATGCCATTCCTTCCACGTGTGTGTGCCTCACGTTGTGAAGTACTGTAGATGCAGGTAATCCGGTCAGAGAAAAACGGAGCACAGCAGCAAAAGAAGGGCTACATTACTAGGGCTATATTAAAATATTAAAATAATATAGCCCTAGTATTGTAGCCCTTCTTTTGCTGCTGTGCTCCGTTTGTTCTCTGACCGGATTACCTACTGTACATTAAATTTGGAGTTGCTAAGCCTATCAATGCTCTACTGTGTTGTAATTGGAATAATGCTCAGTGCCCCAGCATTGATAATTCAGAACTTAATGTACAGTATATATTTTGGGATAGCAATATCTATACCACAATACCAGGAGTGTAACTTTGTTAACTGAAGTAAACATCAATGAAAATGGTTCAATATAAATTTGGGAGCTCATCTTAAAAAAATAAAATACATGTGAAATAAGAGTTGTTACAAAGCATAGTGATACATTATACATTCAAGGGAAGCTTATATACATTCACATACTGTATGATATAGTCTTGTATTTTAATTAACTTTCTAATTTAAATTTATTGAAGTTTAATAATTTAGAAGAACTCCGCTTTTCTCTTAAACCACAAGTAATAGTTTTGACATCAATGCCAACTAGGCTTAAGTCAGCAAGTTCTGCAATTTACTTGGCTTTATATTGTCAATTAGAATTCCACATTCCTGCTAAGTCAATACAATTAGATTACTACAGAGACTTCATTACAGACAAAAGCAGGACCGCAGCTGAGGTGTATACAATTTTCTCCCTATGATGCTAACACAGCTAACAGCTATTGGAACAATTGCCTATAAAATGACAATAAATCTTGTTGTCTCAAATATTGTTCCTTATAAATGCCATCAAACAAAGTGGGTGGATAGAGCAAAATAATGATTTTCATAACCATTTCTCCATTTGTAAAACATATTATTATTCTAGAAGATACTACAACTTACAGTGCTTGACTGTTCTGCCAAGTCTGATTTTAGACATAAGCAATATACTTTATTATGTTCAAAATTCAATAAAAAAGCCAATATTGTGCAATTTTTTTTTTTTTTTGCAACTATGCTATTTCACATTTCATTTTTATTTTCTCCAATAACGTTGGATCCCCTTTAGCCTTTTCAGTTATGTTGTCCTATAATTATTCGATCTTTGTACTCTGCTTGAGAGCTGACATTTTACATTGACACACCAAGAACATATTTCCTAATTTCTTTTGTTATCACATTTAAACCTTTCTTTTGGCTTTGACCAAATAATTGCTGCCCAGTGCTTCAAACCCCTTTGATGAACATGAAAGCTCTCTGTGTGCACTGACAATACACCAGCCATTCTCTTTTTGTGACATTCAGTAAGGTTTGATGTTAAATTTAATGCATAAATATGTATTTGTCTATACAGTAGATGAACACTTTTCTTTTATCTTCTATGAAACATTGCCATTCTTCAGCTTTTCTGGCCTACTGTTAGATCACGTTTATCTCTCTCTCTATCTCATTTTTGTCAATGCCATCTTTTGTGTACTCAAAAAGCTAAATTCAACCTATTCTCATAAATCTATAAAACTAATGTGAAATCCCAGCGTTTTATATAAATATCATAAAATTCAGTTTTTTTTCCCTGATAAATCACTTCTCCTACTGTGGGGCTTATGCAGAGAGCAACGCGAGTTACAGGGAAAACGGCAATAAAATAGCCACAGAATTTGCGTTACTTATGGGCGTATGCAGAAAACGGCTTTACCTTCTTTTTGCAGATGGTAGCAAAATTGCCAAGTATTTCTGGCGACCTGGAACACGCCATATTATAGGGCAGAATGGCGCGTTCCAGCGCTTCGATGCTACTGGCATACCACCCTATCTGAACATGGCGAATTTACCGTTCTCGCCATGTGTTTGGCTAATTTTAAAGTAAACAAACCTGCTGTGGCGGATTTTGTGAATCTCGCCATGTTCTCGGCAGGACAAGCTTCTCAGGTGCGTATTTTCGCCAAAAGATGGCACTATTTCCATTCTCTATCCTCTCTGCATAAGCCCCTGTATGTGCAATATACCGTAGATAAATATATTTTACCCTAGCACTATACCATACATAAACACAATAGGGTATGTTTGCTAAAGTTGACATTGTTTAGTACTAATACTGTGGTGTCTATGTACAGGTATGGGACTTGGAGTCTACTACAGATGTAGCCTGTTTATATCCGTGGTGTTCCTGAACCGAGCCTGTCCCTTACATGAGATTTTCCAAGAAATTTACACGAGTTATCCGTGATTTACCTAGGTGAAGTGAGACCTAAAGGTGGGCAGAAATTCTATATGAGGCGTTATATGCAATACCAGACAGAATCTCAAGTCGGCGATCGCGAGTTATTGTGTCACCTCCCATCTAGCTGTAGGAAAAACATGCTGACAAGGGCTAGGCTGAATGTGTACTGCATATTACATGCTGACAAGGGCTAGGTTGAGTGACCCTCACTGTACCGCATGCTACATGCTGACAAGGGCTATGCTGAATGTGTACTGCATGTTACATGCTGACAAGGGCTTGGCTGACTGTGTACTGCATATTACATGCTGGCAGGGGCTAGCCTGAATGTGTACTGCATGTTAAATGCTGAAAAGGGCTAGGTTGAGTGACACTCACTGCACTGCATATTACATGTTGACAAGGGCTTGAAAACCATAGTACTTTATGTACAGTACTACTGTAAGTGTATTAAATTTACGGCTAAAAGTAAAAACGTCTTAAAACAATTAAACCAGTGAACACTTTATAAAACAAAACTAAGTTTTTTATTATATGAAAAACAATCCCAGTACATTTCTAGTTGATTATTGTGAAATTAATTAAACAAGTGTTCGTCCCCATAGCCGTTGCTGTTCCAGGGAAGACGTCTTGTATGCCTTAAAAGGGCATTTATGTTGTCTTTCACTGCTCGAAAAAGAACCAGGTTCATAATGAAATTCCTTTTTATTTCGTCCATAATATTTCTGCACAAATTTCAAGGCAGTGCTTTCTTGCCCATATTGCCACCATAATTAACCACCTTAAACCACTGAAGATACAGCTCCTAACTGACATGGTGTTTCATAATGAGAAGGGATAGTATGGTAACTTTTCCAGCGCTTCTCGAAAAGTTTTTTTCCCATATGCTCTGCGGGAGGTCTGTTAGCGTTTTGTCTGGGATCATGCATGTATCGAGTTGCTTTTGAAGCTGTACTCTACTGGGTGCTGCGTGTTATGCAGGAAGTGTGCTTGTAATTCATGGGGCGAGGATAGATGGTTTGTAGGGCTTCACATTTGCACCAGTTCATCTCTGGGTGCAGTGGGTGTTTGTGGAAGAGGTGTGCTTCTGTCAGTGGGTGAGGGTAGAGTGTCTGGCAGGATACTTTCCTCCGGTGTTGTGCGTTGTCTTGGCGGCATGCAGGCCAATTCTGGTGAAGAAGAAGGTGCAGGTGGTGGATGGCATTCCTCCAGGTCACCCTCCTGCTCCTGCATTGGACATACAGGGAGAGGGACAGAAACAAAATAATATAGCCCAGCAATGTCATTGGCAATGTTGCCCATGCTCCTTTCCATCACCTCCATTCTCTCCAAAAGTGAATCCAACTTTGCCTCCATTCTTTCCCTACATTGCTGTATAGCCATGCATAATAATGGTATATTGCTTTCCTCTCTTTTGGCAGTAAGTCCTGGTAAGAACAGGTATGCCAGCAGTAGTTATGGAGGTTTTCCCTCATCCAATGGTGATGTGCCCTATATATGAAGGGGAGTGGCTGTATGCTCTGAGTCCCTGGATAGTGACATCAGGGATGCGCCTGCCTCCTGAAGTATATAAGGCACAACACAGTTAGTTCTAGCAGTGTGTTCTAGCAGTGTGTTCTAGCAGCAATGGAAAGCTGTTAGGAAGTTGTATTGTCCTGCATAAGGGATTGTAGGAACACTTTGTGACCCTAGTGAAGTAACTAGCGGCTCAGGTTGACCAATCAGCCTGTCTAAGCCACTCTGTGTCCAGGGACCTGGCACAGAGAGGATCTCCCTAGGAGAAGAGGGGATCCCACTCCAATTTGGGAGGGCGTACATTGCGAAGGGACAGCATGGAGAGATTTGCGGCTAGAGCCGGCAGCTGCATGGGGCAGTCTGCTACATCACCGTCTACAATAAAGATGACCTTGTTAAAGATACCCCCACTGTGTGAGTGTGAAATTACTCCGCAGTGGATGGCACCACCAAGAAGAAGTTCCTCACCAGGACCATCTCCCTGCGGAAGCATAGACCCTGATGAGGTGGAGGCGCTGCCCATGATGTAAGTTGAACTCGCACCCACTACCTCAGCTACCTATCCTGTTGGATATCCCCTACTAAGATCAAGCGGGAGACTCAGGAGTTCTGTTGCCTTCAGGTGCACCACCAAACACACACGTAATGGGGGTTGGTTATTAAAGTACCCGGGCCAATGTGAGATTGGGGGGGGGGGAACCCGTTACAATTGGAGGCGCTGCTGAGAGATATATATCTGTTCAACCGGACAGGCTTTTGCTAGGCACACGCTAGGAAACAGGGAAAGTGTATGCTGCCACTTTGTGCTGCGTTGGGATGGAACCGCAGGGATACCCTGGGAACCTGAGAGGAGTTAGTGGTCTGGAGAGGGGCTATAGCTGTCCGAGTCACCTTGAGGTCGCGCTAGGGGTATGACACCAGAAGGGAGAGCTTGTTAACTAGGTCAGGTGTCCTGGAGATGGTCTGCACTAGGCTGACTAAGAGAGGTAAACGCCTAAGTACTGCATGGAAGCCCCAGAGTACTCTAGCCATTCCAGATCACTTAGCGAAGGGAGCACAGACTGGGAGGAAGGGGATACAGTAGACACTGAGATAGTGAGCCTAGCCTGAGGTAGTGCAAAAACGAGTTAGACGTATGTTAGGTACACAAGGTGGTGCACAAGGCATGTTTATTGTACGGATGTGGTAGCTGCCCCACAGAGCGCAGCTCCATGTACAGTAATCCAGTATACCGTGAGCAAGAAGCGACCGTCAGAATGGATGATTTGCAAAGAGCAGAAGGTCCAGGATGCCGGGACGAGGAAGGAGAACAAGCTACAGGAGAGACTCTTGTGTGTTTGTTATGGAATGGAGTGAAAGCCGTGGCTGCGCCGTGTTTGTCATGCCTATGTTCTCGGGATGATACCCCTGAGAATAGTGAGGACGACAGCCTTGCGAGATGGGAGGAACGAAATGGACTTTGTTACACACCAATTAACAAACAGCCAGACACTACCTCAAATACAAAGAAGGAAAGTGCTTACCAAAATGGCGGTTCCCGCGTTCCCGGGACACCGCGTGGGCCAGCTGCAGAAAGTCTTGCAACTCTGTGATTTGCAAATTGTTGGCCGGGATTGGCGGCAACGAGAAAACTCCACCCAGTTGGGGAGTTTGGCGCGAAAGCTGGAGCCGCGCCCTCATGGACTATGACTCACTCTGCCCCTGTGCTGGGTCAGCCTACAAAGCGGCGAGACTTCCCCCTAGTTTCAACCAGGGGGAGTGGTCTAAAGATCCACCGGATGTCGATGGAGGAAGTGGGGGGAAGGACAGCGCAACCCTCCTCTACCCTTCAGTTGCGAGGAGCCATTGATCAATACAGACCGCTCGGACGAGTGCTTCCGTTGGTGACCATGGCTGAGCAAACGGAGAAAATGGAACTGAGTCCCTTGATCTCTACCCATCCCTATTCGGCTCCAGGAGGCTTCCTGATCATCCGAGTAGAGGGTGTGGAGACAGTGGTCTGTCTCTGCATGCAGTGCAGACTGCCTGGCGGAGCTGTGGGCAGTGAGGCTCGATGCCCTCATTGTGGACTGCAATATATGTGGCCCATGACCACCTTTGTGCCGGTACAAGCCGGGAGGATGAGAAATCCTACCCCGACGTTGGCAACGGATATTCCGGATGCACTGTGGAATGCAAGTGCAGGTCCCACGGAGCCGGAGTCCAGCCGAATTCTCAAGCAGGAGAAACTCAGTCATCGGAGAGGTGACCGGAAAGGAGCCCATAGACGGTCCCCTACTGGAATAACCCGACCGAACTGTAAATTAGAGTCCTCGGACGAGGAGTGTGCCAGGCTGGCAGAGGCACAGGACTTGTTAGAGGAGTACCATACTACTGGTATTCCGTGGCGAGATGCTATTCCTCGTGGTGTGGAGACACGGAGTCGAGTGTCTCCAGTGCCGCGACAACCCGATCGCCGAAGTCCCACTGCCGTGGTGACTAGCGGGTCGGAAGGAGGTCGATCCACCCCGACCCTGCAGAGCAGTAGGTTAACTCCGTGCTCACCGCAGATTCCGGGGGTGGAGGTGAGCGAAGAGCGGAACCAGGGTCAAGCTGGACCGCGCAGCAGAAGGGCGTTGCCGGATATCCTCGTGGAGGAAGAGGTCTCGCTTGGGGACCCAACCCAAGATGGCGTCGCAGCACGTGCGGATCCTGAGGCAGTTCCGGACGACCTGAGCGGTGTCGAGTGGGAGGCGATTGCGCCTTTACGGTCGAGCAGTGGGAGTCGATCCCCTACGGACAGCAGACGGAGTGGGCGCTCGAATCGGAGAACGAGAGGATCCACTACCGAAGGACAGAACGAACATTGTGGCGAACGTGAGTCTGGTGTTGCGGAGGAGCAGGCCGTGACTCTGCCGGCACCTACCGTCCAGTCCCGTCCCCCAACCCCGTCCATCCCCAGGGTTAGCCCCAAGGCCCTAGTTCAAGCCCCTGTCCCTGTCACATGTTCCTTCGGGTCTACCTCTAGTCTGGGTATGTCAGGGGATTCCTGGGGTCCTATCACGGAACGGACTGGAAGCCTGGACTGGGGAACTTCAGATGATGGATCGGAGGGTGGAGGGAGGATTTCTCGCCGAGGGTCGATAATTAGCGAAAGCTATAGTGCGCTGAGCATTGAGGGCGGACACTGGTCTCAGCGTAAGGAAAGGGTTGCGCGATCTGAGGGTACTTCAGGTGTATCCTCGGGTGGGCCTGATGATGAGGAGGAGCTACTAGAACCTAACTCAGTGGAGGTACGGGAGACTAGGTGGTGGGCACCATTATATGAGGGATATGTCGCCTGGATCGACCGCACCAGCTTTATTCTAGAGAGGGACGGGGTGGTTGACCATTGGTGGGCCCCTGGGGATTTCGACGATGCGGCCTATCTCAAGGAGCTACGAGTACGGTGGGACCGAATACAAGTAGGTATTATTACCCCAAAAGGATCGGAAGGGTTAGATGATCCGGTGGAGTCAGATGAGCCCCTGTCATGGGTGTTGCCAGGAAGGGCTGGGCAAACTAAGTTGACCAGGGCCTGCCGAGCTGAACAGGCTATTGCGGCTAAATATAAAAGGTTACATGGGCTGGAATACCCCTATGTTCCGGAACCTCTGATGAGGGAAATAGAGGACAATAGAGAAAGGTGGCTGCGTAATGATATTGAATACTATATCGTTAATAAGGGAGGAGCCCTTAAGGGAGTTCAGGCTGAGCAGAGGGTCTCCCAACTCATGCGGGTCTGGAAGATAGGGTGCAGCGTGTATATGCACAAGGTGGTGTACTGCAATGAGAGAGGATTGCCACGTGAGTTTAGTGTAACGGTCCATGATGCAGCGGGGAGGGAGGTGAAGAAACCAGACCCTCGGCACTATTATTAGGTCCGTTAACGAGTGGTCTGCCTTTTTCTTTGCTGCTTACTGCTGGTCAGTGAGGGGATGTTCTGTCATTATTATGAGAAATGATAATGTTTAAATGCTAAGTTTGTGTGTTCTTTTTCAGTGTTTCCTGGAGCAAGGTACACCAAATTTAGGACCCAGCCAGGACGGTGGGGATTCACCAGGGGGAGTATATACCATGCATAATAATGGTATATTGCTTTCCTCTCTGTTGGCAGTAAGTCCTGGTAAGAACAGGTATGCCAGCAGTAGTTATGGAGGTTTTCCCTCATCCAATGGTGATGTGCCCTATGTATGAAGGGGAGTGGCTGTATGCTCTGAGTCCCTGGATAGTGACATCAGGGATGCACCTGCCTCCTGAAATATATAAGGCACAACACAGTTAGTTCTAGCAGTGTGTTCTAGCAGTGTGTTCTAGCAGCAATGGAAAGCTGTTAGGAAGTTGTATTGTCCTGCATAAGGGATTGTAGGAACACTTTGTGACCCTAGTGAAGTAACTAGCGGTTCAGGTTGACCAATCAGCCTGTCTAAGCCACTCTGTGTCCAGGGACCTGGCACAGAGAGAATCTCCCTAGGAGTAGAGGGGATCCCACTCCAATTTGGGAGGGCGTACCTGGCGAAGGGACAGCACAGAGAGATGTGCGGCTAGAGCCGGCAGCTGCATGGGGCAATCTGCTACATCACTGTCTACAATAAAGATGACCTTGTTAAAGATACCCCCACTGTGTGAGTGTGAAGTAACTCCGCAGTGGATGGCACCACCAAGAAGAAGTTCCTCACCAGGACCATCTCCCTGCGGAAGCATAGACCCTGATGAGGTGGAGGCGCTGCACATGATGTAAGTTGAACTCGCACCCACTACCTCAGCTACCTATCCTGTTGGATATCCCCTACTAAGATCAAGCGGGAGACTCAGGAGTTCTGTTGACAACAGGTGCACCACCAAACACACACGTAATGGGGGTTGGTTATTAAAGTACCCGGGCCAATGTGAGATTGGGGGGGGGGGAAACCCGTTACACTGTGTTGTGTTGCAAATTCTTCCATAATCACTTAAAGATTCCAGTATGAGAGGCGCATGCGCGACAGGAAGGAGAATGGAAGCGTAGTGGCAGAGCTCCGTTCCCACCGGCGCCTTTAATTCAAAATATAGCAGCAACAGCGGGCGATAGATATCTATTCCCCCACGAGAGTGTCCCTGAATATATAGTGATGGCAACAAGCAAAGCTCTCCGGAAAAAAACCCAGCCTGTCACCACTTACTTTAAAAGTAAGGAACCAGCAAAGACAGACACAGCAGCGATCCAAGCACCACCACCTTGCTCAGACCCGGAGATGGAGACTGCAGATGAGGATCCTGAACCGGAGGATCTTGAAATCATGCGGCGCAAGGACATGAAAGAATTTTGTTCCCACATGAAGAAATTCTTTAAATCCGAGCTGTGGGCCTTAAGAAAGGACGTGGATGCACTGGGAGAGAGGACTGCGGCCCTGGAGTCCAAATCGGACGAGACGGCGGGGGCTCTGACACATACCCAAACACAAGTTAACACACTAATAGATCAAGTCAGAAGCCTGGAGGACAAAATAGAGGATGGCGAGAATAGGGATCGGAGGTGCAATATTAGACTGCGGGGAGTACCCGAATCTGTCACCGATCCTGAAGCATTCTCATCAAGCTGGCTTGAACATCTCTTCCCAGACAAAACTGGAGGGGATCTTATATTGGACAGATGTCACCGAGCGCATGCGGGAGACCCCAAAAAGGAGACCCTCCCAGGGATATAGTGATGCGCTTCCATCATTATTGTGTCAATTGTAGAATCTCAAAGGAAAACAAAGTCATGGAGTTCCAGGAGATTAAATTCCAAGTTTTCCAGGATCTGTCCCTGCTACAAATGCTAAAATGCGTACTCTAACCCACGTAACAAGATCCCTAAGAGACCAGAACATACGTTACCTGTGGTTGTTCCCCTGTGCACTGCTTGTGCTAAAAAATGGGGTAGCCCACACCCTCAAAAATGCGGACGACGGCGAGGATTTCCTCAAACGTGTGGGTGTTTCGGAGCCTTGTCTAAGCCCCCCTAGGCTAACGGCAGCCAAAGATGGCGTCCCGGCCCCCACGTGGAACAGAGCAGGTACCGCTCATATGGAGGCTCGGGCTACAGAGTCAGCTGCCAGCTCCCCTTGAGAGGACTGCACAATACACCAGTACCTCAACGACTCGGACAATATCATCTAAAAAGAGACGATGAGAACTAACCGGCTGAAATAAATCTCCCCCTCTGAGCACTGGCAGTAGTTAATTAACTCAATAACCTCCCCTGCGACCCGCATGCGTTTTTTGAGCGGCGCCCATCTTACCTTGCTCCTTCCTCACGAAGAGCGGGAGTTCCTCTGACTTTCACAGGCTTTCTGGATGACGTCGGCGAGATGCTCCGCAATCTCGCGAGACTTGGACTCCGGCTCTCAGGGCAGCGCGCCTGCTATTGACGTCACAGCGCCGGAAGGCACAAGAGAAGCTAGCACAGGGAGCTCTATCTATTGCAGCGCATGGCCCCGGAGAGGATACAGTGGCAGACGACGGGGGTCTATTTTGCGGACATGAGGCGATCGCTGTGGCACTCCTCATATAACATAGGGCCGACTCTACCGTCACGGGGCCCCCGCCGCCCCCTAATAACCTTTAGCCAATGAGGAGGGGCGAGAGAGAGGAGCAGAGGGAAATGGAAGGGGGGGAGGAGAGGAAGAAATTTGGGGGGGAGTGACGAGGGAAATGTGGAGGGCAAAAGAAAGAAAAGGGGAGGAAGAGAAAAAAGGAATGAAAGAGAGAGGAGTTTGAAACGAAGTTGATTTAAGGTCAGGGTTGACGGAATAAATTAGTCCTGGGCAATCCATATTAAGAGCGGTAGCTACAAAACCATTACTCCCAGCCTATTACCACATACTCACCTCACAGTCCCATTAGTAGATATAGATACAATATAGCTAGAAATTTTAGTAATATAGGAAGTTAAACACATCTCCCCCTCCGTAAAACACATGCTAGGCACTAGGATTGAGTAATTCATTGTAGTTCATTACCATCAGCACACTCAGGGTAAAGGGTTGGTTAAATATAGGTTCTCAGCCAGGTTAAAGTTGATTCTCATTACTTCTGTTAATTGTTCCCATGGTTTACACTGTTTGTACTGTTATCTCCAAGAGTTGCTCTCAAGCGATGGAGGAAAGCTCTCTAATGTTGATTCTGTTTTAGACCTCGTTATAGTTACCAGAGAAAAGCCGCACAGAAAGACTGCTGTTGTGGATACGTACGAAACAGCGCCGGTGGGATTACCCATGTCGGCGCGCATGTGTTTCTCGTTTCGGTCCTTGAAAACAGGGGATCGCTTACAAGTCCCAGGGAGGGCAGACTCCGGCAGGACAAGATTGCTGGGTCAGCTGCATACTCCCTCGGGCAGAAGAGCAGCACTCGGGGGCCCCCGAGTCGGGCTCTTATTTTCATTTGTTTTTTGTGTTTTTATATTTGATCTGTTTCTTTGGTTTAATACAAGTTTTCTTCCTTTTGTTTTTTCCTGTGTTTTGTCTTGCCTCCCTGCCCCCTCCGCCCTCCCCACCATCCCCCCTCCCTCTCCACACAGCTGGAGATATCAATCTAGATGCGAAAGAGGTGTTATAGATCAGGAGCATAGCTCAGGCACGGTCATGCTCGGTTCGAAAGAAGACTTCTCAGGTGATTGGTCGAATGTTAAGCTGCTACTACACACAAATACTAATTGATGGCTTTAACACTGATATCCCATAATGTTAAGGGCTTCAACAACCCCATCAAAAGGAAGATAGCATTCTCAGATTATAAGAGGAAACAAGCAGACATCTTACTACTACAAGAGACGCATTTCAGTAGACAAAATACCCCTACATTCCTAGATAGGGAGTTCTCCCAGGTTTACCTGTCCTCGGCCTCCGTTAAAAAGCGGGGGGTGGCCATATTGATTAGAAATAAGACCCTGTTCATCTTGCAATCCACCAAACGGTATGCAGATGGCCGGTACATAATTATTACTGGCACAATCCGAGGCAAATATATCACCTTGGCCTCGGTATATGCCCCTTGTGAGCAGGATGCGTCCTTCTTCGATCATTTCTTTAAGATCCTAAACTACGCAGCTAAGGGGAGCGTCCTGCTCGCGGGAGATATCAATATGGTCATGCAACCACATATAGACAGATCAGGGGGGACAGGTGCAGATAACAGGGGAGCTGGGATCTCTCTCCGCAGAGGCCTCAAAGCTAATCAGTTAACTGACATCTGGAGAGAGTTGCACCCGACGGATAGAGACTACACGTTTTACTCCCATCCTCATGGCTCATACAGCAGAATTGATTACTTTTTTATCTCATGTCAACTGGTTCCTATGTTCTCCCTAGCCAGGATCCATGATATTTCATGGTCAGAACATGCACCAATAGAGCTAAGGTGCAATAATATTCAGGCTGTTAGACCAGGAGCGAATTGGAAACTCAACGAATCAATACTACAAATCCCTTCAATATGTGAGGCTATCGGTAATGAAATCAAACAATTTTTCCATCTCAATCTACTGTAGGATCGGTCAACTCCCACCTAACATTATGGGAGGCTCATAAAGCAACATTGCGAGGCACACAAATTAATCTTACGGCGAAAAGAAAACGAGAGAGGGACGCCAAAATTATCACGCTCCAATCTAAATTACATTCCCTCTCTTTAAAACACAAAATTAGCCCAGATCCTCAATCCCTACAAGAAGTCAAACACACCAAAATTGAGCTAAATCTACTTTTGACTTCCAGAGCTGATAATTCACTGAGTTGGTCTAAGAGGAAAAGCAAACAGACCGGACACAATGCTGGCGCGTTTGCTAAAAGACAGGCAGTCGAAATATAACATCCCAGCCATACGCCTAAAATCCGGGTCCACCTCAGCCAACCCGATGAAAATAGTCGAAGAATTTGGCTCATTCTATGAATCTCTATATAATGGGGAGAAGGTGGCCCATAATCCTATAATGAGCGGGGCTTTGCGAGATTTCCTTGCCAGCTCAAATCTAAGGAGATTGACAGCTACAGATAGAGAGGCCCTCGGGGCAGATTTCTCTATTGAGGAGCTCTCACAGGCTATCAAAGAGCTGAAACCATCAAAGGCTCCTGGGCCAGATGGCTTTTCGGGGTTATATTACAAAAAAATTGTCAAATTGCTCGCCCGAGGCTGCTCCAAGTGTTCAACGCAATTTTAGCGGGAGCTCCCATCCCAGGGAGATGCTGCAGGTATCTATATCTCTAATTTATAAGCCTGGTAAGGATCCGCTGGACTGCAAAAGCTACAGGCCAATTTCGCTAATTAATACAGACATTAAATTGTATGCCAAATTACTGGCTAATAGACTTTGTCATATCCTACCCAGACTTATACACCCAGATCAAGTCAGATTTATTAAAGGCAGGCAGCAGATAATACCCAACGATTTATTGATCTGATAGAATTGGCTAATAAAACAAACACTCAAAGTATGTTACTAAGTCTGGATGCAGAAAAAGCTTTTGATAGGATAGACTGGCCTTATCTGAAGGAGACGCTTGCGGCATTTGTCTTTGGAGATCGGATGACTGAGGCGATTCTTGCGCTTTACTCTGGCCCTACAGCCAGGGTTATACATCAGGGCTACCCCTCACTGCCATTTCAAATAAAGAGTGGCACGAGACAGGGTTGCCCACTTTCGCCTCTCTTATTCGCCCTATGTATTGAACCACTGGCGGCACAAATCAGAGGCAACCCAGACATCTCGGGGTTGAGCGCTTACTCACAATCTCACAAAGCGGCCCTATATGCAGATGACATCCTCTTGATTGTTACAAAACCCCTCACCTCCGTGCCAAATCTATTTGACCTGTTAGACAGATTCTCGAGGATCTCAGGGTTCAAAATAAACCAGTCTAAATCTGAAGCTCTTAGCATCAACCTCCCTAGACATACTGAGAAACTACTTCAACTGAATTTCAAATTTAATTGGCAAAAGAAGAGTATCAAATACTTGGGAGTCCACATCACTAAAGATAATACTGGCATCTATAAAGCAAATTATCCCAATCTGATTCGGACTCTAAAATCTGATTTACATAGATGGACCTCCCAGAGAATTTCCAGGATAGGTAAGATACATAGCGTTAAAATGAATCTACTCCCCCGTATCCTCTACCTCTTCCAAACGCTGCCTACACCACTCAAGATGAAGGATGTACTCAACCTTCAATCTGAGATATCCAATTTTATATGGGGAGGAAAAAAACAAGAGTTAACAAATTGAATATGATAAGACCTGTATTGGCGGGCGGGCTAGCGGTGCCCTGTTTGTTATCATACTACAAAGCGGCACAATTATGCCAAATTGTTCAATGGCAATCCAACCCAAATTCGAAACACTGTGTGGAGCTTGAAAGTGCTGCTTGTTCCCCATTGGAACTTCGCAGCTTGATTTGGATGCCCAAAACAGCGCAAAAATTCGCTGTCACACCGCTCTCCTCGATGACCAACTCACTGGCAGTCTGGGAGGCAAATAAGATGAGGCATTCCTCACGACAAAACATACCATGATGACCCCCTTATGGAACAATCCTTTATTCGCTCCGGGCCTAATAGGTAGTTATATCTCAATCTGGAAGCAAAAAGGTTACAAACATATTAAAGACCTGGAGGGTTATAATCGGAGGATCAAAACATTCGATCATATCAGATTAGAAAAGGATATGTCCCACTCAGAATTTTTTAGATATCTCCAGGTCAGAGCGTTCCACAATAAATTTGCCCCATATCCCCCATTGACTTCCTTCGAAAAGCTCTGTCTGGCAGAAACAGATACTAAGGGACTTATCTCACAGTTATATAGAGAAGTGATCGGTTTGGCTGCACAGGGGCAACAAGCACCCTCCTTCAGGTCCCAATGATCTGGTGGAGATCCTTGAGGATGAGGAGTGGAATGCTATATTTTTAGCTACAGCAAAGAGTTCCATTTGCTCCACTCTCAAGGAGAACACATATAAAGTCCTTATGAGATGGTATCTCACTCCGCTGAAATTATCAAGGTTCGTGCCGGGTTCCTCCCCGCTGTGTCCAAGACAGTGTGGAGGAACAGCAGACCTGTTACATATGCTGTGGTCCTGCTCGCGGATCTCCCCGCTGTGGGAATCAATTAGGAATTGGATTCAGAGGATTTTCAACCTTGAAATACTACCGGACCCACGGATGTTCCTTCTGAACAGACCATGAACGGGCCTTACCAAAGCAAATAATAAACTAATTGCACATTTTGCACTAGCCACGCAGTGCGAGATCGCAGCATTATGGAAACGCCCCGACATCCCAAATATCCCAAAGATTACGGAATCGAATGTGGTTTATATGCCAGATGGAGAAGTTAATGAGTTTAGTTAATGACACTGGCACCAATTTCCTAAAAGTCTGGATGCCTTGGCTGGCTCAGACAGACATCCCAGGGGTTGAGAGAGAATCAATTTGGCTCTGATAGAAACAGATGCGCTCTCCTTGGGAGGGGGTAATTATCTCCATCCTAGAAACACAGGACATAGTCCAACAGCACCCCAGAGGTATCACAGTGACGTTGAAGTGGAACCGCTTACAATAAGCTCGACCGCAGCCTTGGCCGTCTCATACGAAGAATGAGGAGAAATACCACAGACACTATCTATCATACTGTACCTCCCTCCCACCTTCTTTTCTTCCCCCCTCCCCCCCTTTTTTTGATGTGTGTGTATATGTGTTCGATGATATATCTTTAATTATTATTTTACTACCTTATCGGTTATACCATTCAAAAGCTTGTTCAGTTAATCTAATAGACCATAGTACGCTGTCCGGCCAAGTAGGGCTCGAAAAGCCGGGCGGACTCACCCAATATATGTCATAAGTTTAAATCTCATGCAGGCATACAACGATTTATATGTCATGTTCTGTTGTATAATATATCTGTAAAACTGAATAAAAATTTAACTTATAAAAAAAAAAAAAAGATTCCAGTATATGACCTACAGAACTCGGGCTCACAAAAGGTGTGAGGGTGGAATCATGTTCTCTCTGTTAGACGCTGGGTGATCGGAGGGGGATGTCGGTGGGACAGGGGAATTGTTGTTCTGCTTCAGTTGTCAGAGGGCCATCTGGTTGTGCATCAGTGTGACAGGGGACATCTGGTTCAGCTTCTGTTGTCAGAGGGCTGTCTGGTTGTGCATCAGTGGGTCAGGGGACGTCTTGTTCGTGTTCTGTGGTCAGAGGGCCTTCTGGTTGTGCATAAGTGTGGCAGGGGATGTCTGGTTCGGCTTCTGCAGTCAGGTGGATGTCTGAATGTGCATAGGTAGTGCTGGGGAACTTCTTGTTCATCTTCAGCTTGGGTAGACCAAGGGTTTTCTGGTTCGGCAACGTTCGCTTGAACCCATTCAATGTCCTTATTTATGACGGTTCCAATTTTCTTCCTGCAAAAGCCCGGTCCAGGATGTTTTGCCTTGGAAACATTTAGTGTCTTTTCTTTAGGCACCGTAGGCTTTCTGCCCATCTTTGCCTTTGGCACGCAGACAGCTGCTGCATTTCTCTTTCTATCCTCAGGGACATCAGTAGTTAGCCGCTTGTTTGCGTGGGTAGAATTTGGACTGATCCATGTCAGAAGATTAAGCACAATACAGTATCTGGACAGAAAGCAGTTGTTTCAGAGACATTTGGTTGACCTTTTACTGTATGCACTGTATCCCCAACTCAATGGTACAGGTGTTAAAAGAGGGTGTAAACATTAACGTTACATGACAAATGCTGTGCATACTGAACTTTATTGTACGTTCGCTGTGCTTTGTTTAATTTCTTTTCAAAAGCAGCAATGCCCAGAACAGTTATTTCAAAGGAGATGAGCATGAGAATACAGCAGATGTACCTGAAAGGACAATAAATAAGCCATATTCAAGCCTGGTTAAATTGCTCAGGCCTCAACGTAACTCATAGCTGTGTCTGCTATCATGCCCATGCAAAGACAAAAGTTATAAAAAGGATTCGCTCAATCAGAACAGGGTAAGTAGTGTACTGTATAGACAGTCTAACTGTATATTATTGAATGAGAATATTATTCTTTCTTTTCCCTCCTTTCTCCATTATCACCTATCCCTCATTTCTCACTCATCCCCTCTTCCTCTTTTTCTCTCATCCTCTTCCCTCTTCCCCTTCTCCCTCGTTTCTTCTAACAATTTTTGGGACAATTATGTAGAAATAAAAAATATTTATCCATTGTCATATTTAACTTCAGTTGTGTGACAAATACGTATGCACACTTGTAATCGTTCCCATTTTGGTACAATTGTAGAGTGGCAAAGCGGCTTGTGGATGAGATCAGAAATTCAAATGATGAACGATGAGCTGCAGCAGTTAACGTTCTGCAGCAGGTTCTTAACCTGACAATGTCCGAGTCGAGCATCAGGAGAATGAGACAAGGATTTGGATTGAAAGTACAAACGTGTCAAGTAAAGTGTTTTGCTGCAATATTGTATAATGCAATAGTGTTGTTGTTCAGTATGCACATGTGGGACTTAACAGTACCTGTACAATTCTATATTGTCATTACAGAGTGTATCCAAGAATAAGGGAGTCCAACAAGATTAAGAGAGTATAGCAAGCGCAAGCTTTGATCGATAGTGGGGAAACTTTTGACAATGTAATATTTTCAGATGAGACGTCAGTTGCCCTAGAAAGATTTGCCACTTTTGCCTTTTACAAAAAAGTCTATCCCTGAAGCCACGTCCCAAGCAGCCACTCAACGTCCATATGTGGGGTGCTATCTCTAGACTAGCAGCAGGGTCCATAATAATATTTGCTGGTAATTCTCAGTTTATCATTTTTTATAATGAAATTGTATATGTCGTAAAAATGTACTGTATGACATTATATCCCTTTTTCTGTACAGGAATCACAGATAAAAAATTTTTTCAAGAAGAGTTTATAGACTCCATAGCTTACCATAGTCAGCCTCAGTTTCCATATGGTCATCGGTTCTTCCCGGATAATGACCCAAAACATAGTGCCTAATTTCACATATTCACGCATGCAGAATTAATTGGGTGAAGACTCCCCTGGAGTAAGTGCTGCATTGTAACTGTTTCTTTTTGATTTTTATGGTGTGGATAATTGCTCTTAAATCCCCTTTTTTGTCCCTGATGTTGCATATCAGCCAATTTAAACCACATAGAACTGGTATGGCATGAGATAAAACATCACATGAGGAAAGTCATCAAACCTGCCAACAAGGAACAACTAGTAAAGGGAATACGAGCTTTCTGAGCAAACACTCTTAATGTACAAAAATGCAACAACTATACACATTGCCAGTGTTTTGCCCATTGTATTACAGTGAAATGGACATGCTAGTGGCATGTAGTAAGAATGTATCGATCGGATTATTAAAAAAAAATAGGCCTTATACTGAATATATGTAATTATTGTTGCTTGCACTGGTGAAAAATGTGAAATACTATACTATAGCCCTTAATGTGTTAAAAGCTGCCCAAAGCAAGGACAGTATCATGGTGACCTTACTGTTGATGTACTGTAATGTGGTGTTGGTATTCAGTCCTATTGTTGTGAGAAATTATACATGTGTTAAATTCTATCATAGTGTATTTTGGCTAACTTTTCATTTATTTGGTGTCTATTTTGGGGGCTAATACTGTATTGGGTTTAGGGGATGAGGGAATAGATCTCTCTCTCTCTGTATACACATAATTTTACACAGGTTTTGTTTCTCACACAGTGCTGTAGGACTGAATTATAGAATACCACATTTTGTATATATATATATATATATATATATATATATATATATATATATATATATATATATATATACATGTAGAGGTATCAGTACCGTGTTAGCCGAGCTTCAATAATCAAAAAATAAATAGATGATACCGTTCTGTGGCTAACGAAATGCTTTTATTTGTGCGAGCTTTCGAGATACACTGATCTCTTCTTCCGGCGATGTTACAATGAATGTTGCTTCATTCATTGTAACATCGCCGGAAGAAGAGATCAGTGTATCTCGAAAGCTCGCACAAATAAAAGCATTTCGTTAGCCACAGAACGGTATCATCTATTTATTTTTTGATTATATATATATATATATATATATATATATATAATTTTATTATTATATATTATATTATTATATATTACTATATCGTTGTTATTATTATTATATTATATGTGTATATATATATATATATATATATATATATATATGCATACAATTGTACATTTTTTCTAACACGGTCCACTTACTGTACAGTGGCGGCCGACTTTATCCTCGTGTGGCCGTATAGGCGCAACTCTGAAAAACGCGGGCAGATGCAGTATTTGATGCGGTATGTTCCGGTATTTTAGCCGCGGCTGCCTTTATCCTAGTGCATTGTATTAGCGCTGTCTCGGCATGAATGCGGCATGAACGCGGTTTAGTGCGTGGCATTCGGGAAAAAAAACCAAACAATTTCGAAGATGTTGGAGAATAAAAGGGGCCGTGACAGTATATCGCAATGTGATTCTTTGGACCCCAAACACAGCATCATAAGGGGGTTGAGCTGTAGTCAGCATGGATTTATGAAGGATAGATAATGCCAAACTAACTTTATTAGTTTTTTTGAGAAGGTAAGTAGGAATCTAGACCAGGGTAATGCAGGTGATGTGGTCTACTTCGATTTTGCAAAGGCTTTTGATATGGTTCCACACAAGAGGTTAGTGTACAAAATAAAGCAAATTGGACTCAGTAAAAATATATGCACCTGGATTGAAAACTGATTGAAGGATAGACAACAGAGAGTAGTCATAAATTGAACTTTTTCAGGTTGGGCCAAATTTGTGAGTGGAGTACCTCAGGGATCGGTACTTGGACCAACGCTTTTTAACTTGTTTATAAATGACCTTGAGGTTGGCATAGAGAGCAAAGTCTCCATCAGTGCACACATACAGTCTTTAGTCATCACTGTAACAATAATGTTCAATTCAAGCCGGGTTTTGCTGCCGTTCGGGTTTTCCTAGTCATCAGTCCTTTCTGTTCACTGTGGCCATTTTGGGTACAGGCAGCCGTTCCTAATGGGAGTCGCCAATCAAAGTTCTAATGTTTGCAGCTCATGTTAGTCTTTGCAGTCACGCTTTACCCTTTGGCATGTTTTGATTCCCCTGTTGCTGACCCCGGCCTGTGAACCCGACCTCGCTGCTTTCTGCCTGCCCTGACCTCTGCCTGTCTCCCGACTTTGCAAATCTGCCGCCAGCCCTGACCCCTGCCTGCTTACCAACTACGGATACTCTTACAGGACTCTGTACTGGGCTCTGGTCGGTTTATTTGCATCCCTACCTCAGCCCTGCAGGTTTACTTCCTGATTTGATACGAGCACTGTCACAGTCATAAACAAACACATTCATCCACCGATGCATTAGTTTATAAAATCTGCGCATGGATATAAAATACATAATCATACATGCACTCATGAGTGACATACATACACTCATGACTGATCTGTTATAAAAACATGTAGATAAACATGTTTGTCATGTGTACATAAAGGATGGATTGGAAACAATTGGTAATAAATTAGTAATTATTGACAGGATTTGGAACTTTGGCTTTATTACCCTGTCGTAGAAGGTGTAGGGACAGAATATAAGAGACCCATACTGAGGAGTATGAAAAGGAGCAGGAGGAGTGGATGGTGGATTCTGATTCTTCTGCTAGCAGTGGAGATTGGAAAATGTCTGACATTTAAAGGCATTGCTCAGCTGGGATTAATTAATCCATCTGCTGTAGCAAGGGATACTGAAAACCGGAACCACAGTTCCTACAGTACTTCCCCACACGCCAAAGCGACAAATACAGGCAATGCCTTCCACTTATCATGTGTATTTAGATAATGGATTCGTAAAGATTGGTAATAACTGGTAACCATTGGGACAGTTGGGAACTTTTTATTTCCATGAAGTAGAAGGTGTAGGGCTGACGGTAAGAGGTAAAAAAATAAATTGTTACAACTGAAACTAACGAGGAGTGAATAGCAGCACTCAAGACAAGAAAAACTCCTGTGGAGGAAACCATGGCTGCTGTGCTGCTCTTCCCCTGGGCATACTAAAGGATGTAACTGTATTATTAAAGATAGGAATTTATGTGGCCAAAAAGTACATTGACAGGTCATCAATGCACACCCACAGCAGTGACCAGGCATGAGAGCAAATCTGGACATCCCGGGGGAAAGGTAAAGCAAGCCAGACATGGGTGAGCTTACCCCTCAAAAGGAGAGAGACCTGGATGCAGGTTAGAGAGGATGGCCAGAGGCATCATACCCAGAGCTAGGATTGAAATAATGGCTGGAGACCTTGTGCCAGGAGCCATGTTAGTGAGCACGGCTGAAGGTGTCGTGCTCGGAGCTTGGAGAAATAAAGACAGGAGAAACAAAGTGTGAAGTGATGCCTGGAAGCCCAGTGGAGTGCAGCAGGCATCCTAAGTGAACCCGGCCTGGAAAGCAGTCATAGATGATGCTGAGCTGAAAGCATGGTAGAGTAGGAACTAGCTTTTGGATTTTATTGCTAGCAATGGAGATTAGGAAGTTTCAGATATTAAAAGACATAACTCAGCTGGTAATAATTCATCAGACTGCTGCAGAGAAGGAGACTGAAAACCAGGATCGGAGTTGCTACTTTCCCACATGGCAACTACAGCACATTGACACACACACACACACACACACACACAAACACACACACACACACACACACACACACACACACACACACACACACACACACACACACACACACACACACACACACACACACACACACACACACACACAGATGCAAACATACTTTGCTTCAAAACTTAGTAGGTTGTGTTTCTCCTATTTCATTTGATGCAGTGCTGTTTCTGTTCCTGCTTTCTTGTTCTTTTCTTGGCTGTTCCTAACACCTGGTTCCAATTTTGGCTCGCATGCTGACTACTCTACTGATCCTGATCCCTCATTTAGACTCCGGCTTGCATCTTGACCACTCTACTGATCCAAATCCTGGATTCAGAACCCAGCTCACAGTAGATTTCTCAGTGGAGCCTGAAAGATTGGGAAACACAAAAATATAAAGAAAATTCTAATCCACCTGGAGAGGAAATTGATAACCTGCAGGAGATCCGAAATATGCTGCAGTTTCTACAGTTGTCACTTTACAGGTGGAAACAAATGCCATTCTCGATGATATCATTCGTGTTCTGAAACAACTTGGGACTCAAGGAGCAATGGTTGCATGCGCTACTGATCCTGATACCTGATCACTTTGATGGGAAACCCAGTAAATGTCAGACCTTTTATAACCAATGCAAGATTAATTTCCATCCAGCCACTTTTATTTCAACCAGACAGCATACAGTAATAGTCTCTTCCCGAACTTCAGCAAGGCTCCAACGATTAATGAACATATATATTTAGGTTTAAGAATTTGATTGGCGAAATGAGGATTAAGAGTAGATCTGAAGGATGAACTGGATTAACCACTTCGTTCAGCTCTACGCTCTGCTGTTAATAGAAGTGAATCCCCCACTACTAGTACTTCACCAGAACTAATGCAGATCGAATCCACAAGGCGTCCCTGACCCCAGAGGAAAGACAATGATGCAGGTCCGACTTGTTATGTTTATACTTTGGTAATTCTGGACACTTCCTTCTAAATTCTACTGCCCCCTTCCCAGCTAGACAGCGAATCAGGAAACGAAGATGCTCAACAGTGAATGGGGAAGTCCTGTTGAGTTGTAATTGTACTTCCCCAAATTTGTCTAACCCCAGTCTATATTCCCTTGATGGATTTACTACATTCCAGCTGTTGATCCGACCAATTATGTTGCATCGCCTAGGTCAGTCTTCATGTTACGTTGTCCCCATGGTTGATTCAGACGCATCAGGAAAGGTTATCGATGGACATTACATGCAGGATCACCAAATTCCTATAATAAACAAGATACAGGCAGAACTAGTAGAGTCAATTGATGAATCACCATTAAAATAGGGACCTATGACAGTTCAGTCGATTCCACTTCCATTTTCTCTTGATCACAAGAATAAGTCTCTTTGGAAATCCTCTCTGCTCCTAATTTTCCTGTATCCTCGAATCATCGTGGGTAATGTTACATAATCCCATTATCAACTGGACATTGAGAAATCTCATATTTTCCTCTATATTCTGTTTACGAAATGTTCTTGTGTGTACAAGAAATTCAACAACCTTTGATCCAGTGCAAAATGTTTTATGTTCTATTCAATATAAGGTGGTGGAAACTCTGCAACCCAAAAAATACTTTGACTTTCGGGGTGTATTGGACCCAAAGGAAGCAGAAACATTACCGCCTCATAGGGAATACGACTGTCCCATTGACCTGCTGCAAATATTCCCTTAGGTCATATATATCCTCTGTCCTGTCCAGAAATGGGGTGATGCTCCAGTATATAATAGAAAGCCTTTAAAATGGCTTCATTAAATCATCGATGTCACCTGCTGGAGCACCTTTGTTTTTTATCTTTAGAAATGAGGAAATCTTGAGATTTTTATAGATTACCATTCTCTGAATGAGGTCACAATAAAGAGCAGATATTCTCTCCCTCTAATCACCAAGCTATTGGAACAAGTAAGAGAAACCACGGTCTCCATGAGATTGGATTTCCGTGGACCTTATAATTTGGTACATAAACGGTCCATTGATAAATGGAAGATATCTTTCCTAACACGGTTTGGCTACTTTGAATATTGGGTCATGCCTTTTGGTCTGTGTAATTTTCCTGACACTTTCCATCATTTCATGAATGATATATATCGGGATATTTTAGAGCAGTTTCTTGTGGTATATTTAGTTTATATACTCATATTCTCAAGTGACCTTCATCAGCCTGAATGCCATGTAAAGGAGGTATTGGAACGTTTTCAACAATATCAATTGTATGCGAAGCTGGAAAATGTCTGTTTCATCAGTCACAAATTTGAATGTCTTGGGTATGTGATCGCGGCCTCCAGAATAACTTTTGATGAAGGAAAGATCCAGGCCATATGGAAGTGGCCATTCCCCACAGATGTGAAATCTCCGCAAATGTTTTTGGGATTTGACAATTGTTATTGCCATTTTATTCAGGACATTTCGCTTACTGTGCTTCCACTTATGCATCTTTAATTAAACACTTTTCCTTTTCTCTGGAAACCAAACCCGAGACTCCCTTTCTGGACTTAAAGAGAACATTTACTACTGCACCTGTATTGATACAGCCCAATCCTCAGCAACCCTTTATTATTGAGGCCGACACCTCGGATTAGACATTGGAGCAGTTTTATCCCAATGATCTCATATAGATTCCATCATCCATCCAGTCACCTTTCTGTTTCAAACTGTCTAGTGCCAAAATAAATTATACTATTAAAGAGAATGTAACTGCTAGCGATCGTGCAGCATTCCTAGAATGTAGACACTTATTGGAGGGTGCCACACATGAGGTATGGACATATAATAAAAAACTAAATTATTTGTGAACTGCCCACTGCACAACCAACGTTTAGTCCTCTGGACCTTATACTTTCTCTTTTTCATGTAAACTATAAACCAGGAAAAATCAATGATAAAGCAAATTCTCTCTCATGCAAAGATCCACCCGCATTTTCACATGCATCTGCTGAGTTTGCTCTACCTACACCTGGTTTACCATCAGCAATTCAAATATGTGTCATATTTCTTTACCAAGTCAAAAGGACTATTGAAAGTGACAGCTTTTCTAGGAAGATATAGCATGACCAGCCATGTACGGTAACTTCAGGACCCAGAGTAAATGCTTATGGTTTAAAGATAGACTCTATATTCCCACTAAAGCATTACATCTGCAAGTTTTTCAGTGGTACCATGGATCACAAGGGTATTACAAAAACTTTGGAATTCCTTAGACAATATTTTTAGTTGCAACAACTACTGTACCACAGGATGTGGCTAGGTTGTTTTTTGTGTACATGTGAAACTGTACGAATTAGGCAAGCAAGATAGAGTCCTATAGGATTGTTACAACCTATTGATAGTCTCTTTAGACTACGAATCAGTATTTGAATGGATTTCATTATATTATTACCCCCATCTGAGTGGTCTACTGTAATTTTTACTTGCATAGATTCATTTTCTAAATTGACTCATGTTGTGCCACTTCCTCTATTACCTACAGCTCAACAGTTGGCCCAGATTTTTTTTTTATAGGTACAGGTATACCGTTGCATGGTCTTCCCAGTAAGATTATTACAGATAGATGATCTCAGTTTTGGTCTTAGATGTGTTGACTACTACGGATTCAACGAGCCCAGTCTTCTGACTACCACCCTCAGTCCAATGGACAGACCGAGCGTGTGCATCAGACCAGGAGCAGTATCTCCGCTGTTTCACTAATGTACACTAATACAACCGGACTACTTTTTTTAGCTACTGCGAAATATTCGTATAATAATTCTATGCATTCATCCACAGATTCTAGTCTGTTTTTTGCCATATATGCCTATCATCCTAAAATGCTTAATTGGAAAATGAGTGGTCTCTCATTGCAGTTATTACCTCCTTTGCAGCAACACTACAGCAGGTTCACCAGAGATTACTGGTACAATTGCGCCAAGCACAGACCAATTACAAGAAATTTGCAGAGTGCCATCGGATTCTGCTCCTAAGTACCAAATAGGTGACAAGGTAAGGCTCTCAACCAAAGAATTACCTTTAATAAACACCCCAAGGAAATCTGAATGTTCACCTGACCTTTCTCCATAATTAAAAGGATGAATTAGGTGGCCTAGTGCCTTCAATTACCTGAATCATGGTGAATACATTCAATATTCCATACATCTCTGCTAAAGCCCACTTATGCTAATTTATATCCAAACAGAGTCTTCAGACCCCCCAGCCTCTATTAATTTAAAGGGTCATCAATAATTTGAGGTACAGGCCATCTGTGACTATAAACGGGTCAGCAGAAACCTATTTTATTTGGTGGTCTGGAGGGGATATAGTCGTAAAGAGAGATCATGGGAACCGGCAACTCAAATCAATGCTAATCTTTTTATAGAGTACTTAGTAGAGTAGGGAGTATGTGTTTGATGTCAACCTCTGATGAATCATGGTAACGTGCAAAACACGTTGTGCTTTACGTCTTATGTTGGAACTGACGGAACCCACCTAGGATTAGAGGCTCGCTGATTGATCCGGAGATCCAGTATACAAGATCTCCGTCACATCCCCACATCAAACTACGGGACCTCCCATGTGTTGAGTGGCTTGTACTGTTCTGAATTGTGAATTTCAGATATCTTGTGTGTATTCCTATTACACTTTTATATACTAACCCGTGGTGCGCTTTCTCTTTTCTGTCTTCGAATATATATGTATTGCAATGATTGTTTGCTGCAGCAAGCACTTTTGAAGAACATTCTATGTAAAAACAACTATTATTTACTTTACTATTTGCATTTTTGGGTCTGCAATGGTGCCAAAAAAAGAGAATGTGATATGCTTATTTTTCTACTTGTGTGAAACTTCCGTAAAATGTTTTTCGAAATTTTACAAAACTGTATTACGAGTTGCATCAGTGGTACACTGATGGAAGAAAATGAGATAATGATGCACATTACAGCCATCTGAGCTTTAAGGAAAAAGTCTATCAGTTCTTACTTCCTAATACGTTTTCTATATAAATAAAAATTCGGAACATAGGCATGATGGAACTTGTTCTAGAAGCAAAAGTATAAGCAATATAATACATTTATAATGTTATGTATAAATGAATAAATAAGCAAATGTTGGTATTTTAAATGAAAAAGAGATTTGCAGTTACGCGCTCCTGACAGATGATGTTTATCATAACTCACCCCACAGGGACATCACAAGGTAGATTAGAATAGTTTTGCTACAATTGACAACATTTCCTTTTAGTAAGATAGAAAACGTTTTTTTTTCCGGAGACATATGGCCATTTGCAATGAAAATTGATATTGAATTTATAGTACTGCTGTGATTTGGACTATGTAGGACAGATTGAAAGACCCTTTAATAACAAACTTCAATGTTCCAATAGACAAAATGATCGCTATAGCCAAATGCTGACTTTTATGGTTCTACTGTGTACAGTAGTACAGACTTATGTGGGCGTATGACAAAAGACTCAGTCACAATAATTTTCTAAGCAGACAGAGAAAGCTCTGATTTATATTAGGTACTTCCCAAAGTCATACTGTAAGTCCAATGAGCACTACTGCCAGATTGCAGTATTGTGTTGGCTCCAGTATCTATATTTGGGCAGGCCATTCCTTAGTTTCTATTTCTTTCTAGGTGCAGTTTATCTTTTTAACATACACTACACATTCATTTTTCACAATTACAATTCTAATTTTATATGTGGTACCTCTTTCCACATTAATATAAAAATCGCATTTTTGAATGTGTTTCTCTTAAAGGTTTATGCTAAGAAAAATGTATTTTTTTCCATATTAATTTACATTATTGGTTTGATCTAATTTATTTTTGTCTTATCCATATGCCCCCTATACTTTTATGAATATAATTGTTGTCCTTTACATTCAGTCTGAGAACTATTTCTTCAGGAATCGCTCCCTTAGTCAGCATTAATCTATTTCTTCGTTGTCAGTATAACTTTGTGAAGAACAAATTGTTTCACACTGATCAGTCAGCATGGCATAGTTCACCTGTCAAAGCTATGCAATGGATTAATTAATTATACCTTTTTACACTGATGGGCAATCAATCACAAGGTAAAATGCACTAACATTAGATTCACCTGAAATGATGCAGTGTTGTTTTTTCCTTTCTTCATCCTAGATGCTATCCTCTTTACCGAATCTTCACAGCTCCTAGCTAACTTTGCTCCTATACTCCTACACTTCAACTATCATAAGAATTATTAGCATCCCCATTGAAAACACAAATGCATTTGATGTTTATAATTCCTTTAATATTTTTCAGTGGATTTACTTTCCTAATCATTATTATATAAGCACACTTATGTTTTCACTTTTCTTCTGCCCCTTTGACTTTTCTAATTCTTTTTACCATTTTTCTGATCAACACCACTATTCAGCCAGCCTACAGTACCTTCCGCCTCTGTAACACATCAGACTCTGTAGACTGTTTCTCTACTCTCCTCCTCTCCTGTGTAGACTTGGCAAACTATATGTAAAAAGTAACAATTCATGTACAATAGGCAAACCAACTTCTGTCACTTTGTGTCCTCACTAAGTACTTATACACTATAAATGACCACATTGGCACACTGACTAAATTAATTATCCACAAAAGTTTTTCGGAACTAGAGGTGTTTAAACACAGCTTGAATTTTTCCAGTCGGAAAAATTATGTAGAAGGTTTTGGAGCACCTAGGTGCAATCAGGAATCGCTTGAATACACCCCTGGCAAATCACATTCAACAGGTCCTTCAAGGCCTATTGTTTATGGGCATAGAACATGTACCCCTAGGCTCAAGATGTGGAACAAAGAGATCCTACAAAAAGAGTTGAGGTAGATCTACAATTTCAGAACATTAGCACCCCAAGGTATACATGAGGGATTTGTTTTTTCACCTTTTATGTGAATTACACCTCATTCCCTTATCCACCGAATGTCCTTTATAAATATCCTACACTTCCTAAGTAATATGTATGTAGCCCCAGTGCCCTCCGGCTCCCAGAGACCCCCTTCCTTTAGGTCAGCGCGGTCGCGGGTGCCGCCGGAGGCAGCGACGGATCCGCCGGCAGTTCCCAAAGGTCGGGGCTGGAGCAGGAAGTGATCCGAGCCGTAGGAGGCTCGGCGGCGCACCCGGCTAGCGGGGGCCGCCATTGTTGTTGCGTGCGCATGCGCCGGGGTCGCGCATGCGCCGGGGTCGCGCATGCGCGGATCAGGTTAGGGAAAAGACCAGGGAGTTGCGGCGGCCCTTGGGGGGTTGCGCATGTGCAGTGCAGTTGCCGGCTGCCCTGAGTAGTCGCGCATGCGCAGTGATAAGCGCGCGAATGCTAGCCTACCAGGGAAGGCTCTTGGAAGGGACTACAAGTCCCATGAGCCTCAGCAGCGCCCCACGTGACGCCAGGGAGCCAATAGGGCTGAAGGATTGCTCTGGAGACCAAAATAAATACATTTCGCGCGCTGAGCCCACGCTAGTCAGTGAGTGCCAGGAGCAGCTAGGGGAAGGAGGTAGGGTGCAGGAGTCAGTGACTCCCTGCACTAGGCCAGCAGCCCCTAGGCCCCAGATAGCCCTGAGTCACCAGTAGTTGGAGTGTTGTAGGGACAGGCCCCTTACTATTAGTGTTAGTTAGGGACTCAGCAGACGCTGCACGTCCGTCCAGGGGGTTGGGCGCAGATCTTCGTTGTTGCTGCAGAGGCCATCCAGGTGGGATCGCCCCGGATGGTAGTACCTGTGTTCATCCGTCATCGGATCCTTTGCGAAGCTCCATTGCAGGACAGAGCACTGGAGTGCTCGGCAGGTAACCCTCATCAAGTGCACCAACGATAATATTAGATTCACACGGGACCAGTGACTGCGCAGTGATACATATCCTCTCACTAGGAAAGGGTGGGAGACGTATTGTGCATGTGGTTACTGGACACGGGGTGGGATCACCTGGTGAAGGCGGTAGCGTCCTGCGAGGCGCATTAGTTAGTGTCTCCTCTAGAGAGGGACACCTGTTGATCTGTTGATTGTTATGCATGAGTATGATTACACTAGTAAAGGTATTGGTTGTTATACATACTGTGTGCTGAGTGATATATATTGTCCTGCGAGGAACCACTCCCCCTCTGGTGGGAACCATCGCAGGTGGAGGCGCTGCACCGAGTACAGGGTTACTCATAATATACTTGCCCCAGGTTCCCCGTGGCGGAAGCTCAGCTCTCCTGGGTGCCTAACAGGTAAAGCACCACACCCGGTAACAGTAGGTTCTCCGCACTCACACTATATCTGCGATTGGGTGGGGGAATACACGTTACATGTATTTTATTAATCTAGAGGTATCCCAATCACAGAGACATCACTACATGCACATACAGCAAAAATCTATTGTAATGGGATAAGAACTCTATTTAGATTATCCTAGCTTCATAATAAGCAATAGTATACCCTGGGTATACCCTGGAGGAATATCAACTTGTATACTGGAATATCTAAATAAGTATGGGCTTAGAATTTCAACATCTTTACCACAGCTAAGATTAAATAAGCAAAATCCATCATCTTTTACTATATGTGTGTATAGTTTTTGATGCATTATTTCTATGCTGCATATTAGGTCTTCTGAAATATGTGATAAGTTTTGTCCTCTGGAATCTCTTCTCAATACTATGATGATGGATCTACTGTTCCTAACCTCACTTGAGCTTCAATAAGCAGTTCCAAACAAGATATGTACTAAATAGTGAAGCTGACATTGAGAGTTCACATTCTTTGTTTAGAAGAATAGAAACCAGCACTCATAAATGTGTTAAACTGTTGTATCTAATCTGAAACACTAAGATTACTATAATTTGAGTTCCAAGTATGGTTTGAAGAGTGTGTTCAAAATGTCCTCCTTCTGCTGAAATGCACGCCCGAAGTGGAGAACACCACTATCTGATTGCATAATTGATAACGTATTGATCCACCTGCTCCCACTCCTGAATGATTTGTTATTTTAAAATGTAACTCTTTTCAGTCCTCCTACCGACCATCCTTTATCAGGAAAAAAATTATGTAAGTGTTTTGGACCCTAATTCTTGCTCTGTCTCAAGCACTTTATAATGTGCTTATCTTTTTCACTACTGTATGCCATCACCAATTCCAAATAATATTTATTAGAACATCAAATAATTCTTAAATGTAATAATCTACTGTGACAGACATATAATTGCTAAAAATGTTCATGAAAACTTTTGTCCAAGATATGATGAAACATAAAAGGGTTTAGCTCAATGCTAGAGCTGCTGCCCTGACTAGCTGAGGTTGTGGGTTCTGATCTTGTTGGGCCAAACACCATTTCCCCATTCATTACAAGGGCTTTTAGACTTGTCACTATTAATACTATATTATGGAAATATTTTAGGAGGGGTGAGGTTTTACTCATTTAAATATACTTTGTATGTCTCATTAGCATATGTCTCAGGTACCTCAGGTGTGCTCCTTTTTTGAGACACTACTACATCGAATTCCTCCTCCTCCCCTCCTCCTTATAACAATGTGAAACTGGTTTTACGAGGACAAACTCGCAGCTACTAGTATATCCGCAGACATGTCTTTGTTTTAGAGTGCCCTTTATTTAAGTATTTTTACTATTGATGTTAAGATAAAAGAATGATCTATAATCCCATGTATATTAGAGATTGTAAACTCCAGTCCTCAAGATCTCCCTGCCCTCCCCCCCCCCCCACAACAGCTCAAGATTTCAGGATATCCCTGCCTCAGCACAGTGAAAGACTGAGCCACTGATTGAGCCAATTGTGCTGAAGCAGGGATATCCTGAAAATATCACCTGTTGGGGGGGTTTGAGGGCTGACATTGAGAACCCCTTATATATACGATTAAAGGCCCCATCACTACTTCACAAAAATCTTGTAATGCTTGGAGAATCATTGAAAATGAAATAATCTTCTGTACCCTTAATTTAAAGACTGAATTGAGTCTAAATAATTATGACTGTGGCCCCTATCTTTGATCTTCAACTGTGAAGACATAAAAATAATTACAGGTATTGAGATGGTTCACTTACCATAGTCTTATAATTCCTTATTTAGTTTTTCTCCTTTCACATCACTTATCCCTCAAAATATTTTATATTCCTTCTTTATTGACTGGGTTATTTTAGTCTTTCCTTGGGCCCTTTCACACCTGATTATTTGCTGTGTCTTCTTATCTGATGTAGTTCTATAGTCTACTCTTCATTTGTGTCTGTCTATATTTTTTTAAAGCTGTCTTTCAACAATTACTTTCCACTTCCTTTGAGAACCCCATTAGTTTTCCTTTTATTGCGCATTTATTAACTTGCCTGACACAAAGGTTTGGTGCTTTTAGAATTGCATCTCAAATACCTCCACTCTGTCATAGAATCCCTTAATTCTTTTCCATCTCTGAAAAGTCAAAACCTCCTAAAATCTAAAATATTTGTTTTTGTGCAATGGCTCAATTTCTATCTTTATACTAAACCACACTGGTTGATCGTCACTGGAAGCTAACCGCTCACCCACAATTACAACTGATATCTGGTCCCCATTTGTTCTGTTTGTATTAAGTCTTGTATTGGTTCTTTGTGAGTGGGCTACCCCACAAACTGCTTGAAAAATGCCCCCTGCGATTAATCAATCTACAATTGAGACATGCCCGTTCCAATCTTGGAGATTGAAGTCTACCATACTAAATACATCTCCTTTAATTTTTATGTCCTCTATTAAAATCTCGTCCAATTCATCTACTTATCCTCGAGGATTACATATCACCCAAGTGTGAATGACAACCATCTCATGAGTGTCTATAATTACCGAAAAGTAACTCTGTCTTTTCTCCAGTACCTTGACTTAAGTAGCTATTATACTGTTCTTCATATGAAGGGCATATTTTCCTATGTTCAATGTGGCCAAGTTGTGTTGCCTTATTCATTCCCTCAGTCTCATAAATAGTAGGTGGTTTATAACAAGTCCTTGCAATTCCCTCCTCTGCAATAATGTAGAACCCTCAAAATGTACTGACCATTTAATTTTGTATTCCACTATGCTACTCTATGCTACCCATATTGCTCTTTACTAGTTTATTTGAGCATTCACAGTACTTAAGGTTACTGTTAGTTATACAATTCATTTACATATTATAATGCTGATCTAACAATTTCTGCAGATATTTTAATGATTTCCTGGACTCAAGACTAGAGATGAGTGAATTAATTTGCAAATTTGGATCTGCCTCGGATTGGCCAACTCCTTTGAGCTGCAAATTTACGTTGTTCAGCCTCAAAAAGACCAATCTGAGAAGTTGATGAGAGAAAGTCAGAAAGATTCAGAGAGAGTAGGGAGTCAGAGGGGGCAGTGAGTCACACAACACACACAGTCTCACTTCTCTACTGCCAATGCTGCTTCCTCCTCCTCTGCTTTGGCCACACCCTGCAGACTCGTGACACCCCCTCCTGATTGGCTTCTGCTGGGTAGTGCAGCCAATAAGGATAGAGGAACCTGCCCTGCTCTCTCCCTGCTCTGGGACACTGAAGAAATCCCACGGCACCCTTTTGATACTCTCACAGAAACCCCAGGGTGTCACATAACCTTGGTTGGGAAAAACTGATGTAAGGGATTAACAAAACAAAGGCAAGGAAACAGTTGGAGAATAAGATCACAATACGATGTCACTTGGAAGAATTTATCAAAAAGAGTATCATTTGCAATTAACAACTCTAATAGTGTACCCTTGTTTCAGAAGGGATGGAGACATCACTTCACAAATACAAGTGTTGTAACAGAAGTTTTAAAATGGCAACTAGAAAATCAGAAATTGAGAATGAGAAATAGATTGCAAGGACTGTCCATACTATTAGGCTTCATACATTTAAGAATGTAAATATAAACCTCCTGAAATTCCCAATTTTTACTTTCTGCAATAATCATAATTTATCATCTGATGCCAAGAGAAAAGAAACATGTTAATGTGAGCAAACGTTAAAAAAAAAAAGAATCATCCACTATGGCCAATACTAATTAAGTAGTGCTATGTCATAAAACACGTTGCTGCACTTTTTCCTGCCCATTCAAGTGAATAAGTTGTGATGGGCCAAATGTACTAGGCAATTGTCTGCCGTAAGACACCTTCAAGCACTCAGTGACACATTACAGCCCATTCAAGCCCCAGATACTGTCTTATGGCAGAAGACTGCTTAGTAAATAGGGGCCATTGCCTTCCAACACCGGAAGATACATGGGCCATTAGGTGTCTGGGATAAAAGGTACCTTATAGAATAGTACAGCTTTGTAAATAGAGGTCATAGACCCATATTAAATATGGGCCATAGGTCAGGAGTCATCAAAGCGCAATCTGAGTTCCAACACCGGAATCAGTGATATTTGCCATTATAGTAAGCAACAAAAACGAATGTAAACAGCTTCAGAAAAAAATAATCTCAAGTTGAAATCCCTTTCTAAATGCTGTACATTACACAGGAATGCTCAAAAAGAATAGTTGCTAGAAGAAGTATCTTATTGCACGTCAGACTAGGAAGTGCCATCCGTCCTCCAAAATGGTAACATGGAAAACAATACAGTGCACAACACAGGTATATTAATGTAACACCCCTACCCCCCCACCCCCCCTCCAGCATGAAGGATAGGGTGTACAGTTAAAAATACAACACAAACAGTCCAAGAGTATTACTACTGTCTCTTTAAGTAGGATTTCTGCTTTAAAGTGTATGGGTAGAACGAGCAAGAGAAAGTAAATAAGTGTAAAAAGTGTATGGGTGCTGTGCAGTTACCTTGCTTCTTCTCAGGGGTACTCATGGATGCGTGCTGGCTATTGACAAGCAGTATAATAAAAGAAAAATGGAACCAGGAACTTTTAAAACATTAGCATTCAAATCAGAGCAGCAACAGGACTGGTTTTAAGATAACATTAGAGCCACAGCATACCGGTGTGTCCTCCACCATGAGATTAATAGACAGCTCAATTCTCTTTTCAAATCTTTTGCTGCTGCCTAGGACAGATCAAGCAACTTGCTGCCTGAAATTCCTAACACTCCTCCAAGGTCTTCCTTTGAACCTTGTGATAGGAATCTATTCTGTACTGTGGTGGTGTTTCCTTGGTTCAGAATCTATAGGGCCATAGCTGGGAAACTTTCCCTAATATAGAAAACAATAAATCTGTTGGTGCCCTATTACATAACTTAAACATATATACATGCGAGATCCCCTCCTCTGGTCCTCCTGGGATCTGAGGGTAAAAGACGTAACCTGCCTTATATAAACTATGTTGAGTACATTACCCCACCCCAGTTACTGGGCAGATTAAGGATGGGTTTAATTGTTACAATTTCTAGAACTAAAGGCAGTGTCAGACACTGACCTTTAAGGTGCAACATTAAATATATAGCTTGTAGCAACAAGGGCCTGTAGGGAAGAAACTCTTAAACTGTCCTGTAGGGACCATGACTCACTTAGCTAATAAAAAATAGCAAGGGTGCTACATTAAAAAGTAGCAGCAGGAAACACAATGTAACACAAGTGAAGTTTCAGGTCACAATGACCCTTTATCAAGCTTGCTATTACGACCTGAAATGACGCTTGTTACATTAAGTTTCCTGCTGCCCATCTGGCGGAATAAATGTGAGTTTTTTGCTACTTTTTAATACAGCAGTGCTGTGGACTTAAAAAAAATATATATATATACTGTAAATACTATATACGGTACGTAGCCTTTGATAAATGAGCATTGCCGTATTGTTGTATTGTAGTTAGAAGATCGCTTCTATGAATTATTCTGAAATAGTAAATTTATTTATCTCCTATTCGAAATCCATTGCCAGCACGTCAAAAAAAGGGCAGGGCTAACATGAAAAAGGACAGGACTAACATGAAAAAGGACAGGACTAACATGAAAAAGGACAGGACTAACATGAAAAGGGGTGTGGCTAACATGGAAAAGGGCAGGGTTAACATGAAAAAGGGGCATGGCTAACATGGAAAAAGGCAGGACTAACATGAAACGGGGCATAGCTAACATGGAAAGGGGCAGGGCTAATATTAAAAAAGGGCATTGCTAACATGAAAAAGGACAAGACTAACATGAAAAAGGGCAGGGCTAACATGAAAAAGGGCAGGACTAACATGAAAAAGGGCAGGACTAACATGAAAAGGGGCATGGCTAACATGGAAAATGGCAGGGCTAACATGAAAAGGGGCATGGCTAACATGAAAAGGGGCATGGCTAACATGGAAAAGGGCAGGACTAACATGAAAAGGGGCATGGCTAACATGGAAAAGGGCAGGGCTAACATGAAAAAGGGCAGGGCTAATATGAAAAAGGGCAGGGCTAGCCTGCAAAAGGGAGTGGCTAACATGGAAAAGGGGCATGGCTAACAGCACGGCTAACACACCAGCAGGTGCAATAATGCCTGCTACGTCTATACATGTCATATCTAGTGATTTATTTATACTTGGTCACATCAATACACAAATATTTTCAGTTCTAAAAAGAAAGGAACTCTCCTGTATGTTGTATGAGTACTTGTACATTTTCAGAATATTTAGCTCACAATTTGTAATCAGGTTGTTTGGAATGTCTCTTGAATTGATAGATAAAAGATTAGCTTTGAGAGTCTCAAATTATGTCTTATCTTTTATTTACAAATGTTTAAAGCACCTACAAACATAACTGTCAAACTACATATGTTGTCATCCATCCTTCCTGCCCATCATTATTTTACTTTGATAGTAACAGAACTATGAAAATATGATTGTAGATGATATAATATACATTTTATTGGAATGTTTAATGAAGATATATAGGATTTACATAATTTAAAAAGGCATATATTGGTAGATTGACACAGGACAAATACAGCAGAGACTGTGACAATTCTAACACAACCCAGTGGCAATCGCCAAAAAGACCCAGGTACACACAGGTACATTCTGGATACATGCCTTAAACTTGCCTTAAACTAGACCCAGCATTTCTGCATTGATTAATGGCCCATCAGATTAACAGCGGGGGTCCCTGGCAGTCCCATTCAAACTGAATGGGACTGCCAGGGACCTCTGCTGTGTTAATCCTATGGGTCATTAGCCAATGAAGAAATGCCTTAAACTTGCCTTAAACTAGCCAGGTTACACCCAGCACATACCCAGAATGTAACCGGGCTAGTTTAAGGCAAGCTTTAGAATAGTTGTGGTCTCGTCTGTACATTGTTTCAAATCTTCAGAGTGCTTTAATACACCGAGGAGCTTAAAAATAGCTGAAAACCCTGCTAGTGATCTTTGGGTAGTGTAAAATAAAGTACATTACTTTGTGACTCTCTCTGGGGCAATATGAGATTGATTACATAATGTAAACATTCATTGTTAAACTGCCGAAGTGGACAGATACTGTTGTATAATTTATAGGGGACTATGTATAAAGTAATATAATTGACCTTTTTCTCAAGGAAAGATCAATTTCCCCTCTTTAATTGACCAAAATTGACAATTAAATAGGCATTATGGAAATGCATCTCTAAATTTTAATTTATCTTTTGAGTCATTATTTTATAGTTATTCTTTAGTAATTCACTCCTTTTGCTCCATTTACGTCAGCAAGTGATCTGCAGTATTGGTTATAGGAGTTACCAGGCACACACATTCTCCTGAGATGTATAAAATTCTATGTTTGGGTACCCCAATATTTTAGTTATGAATGTCAAAATTCTCTGCAAGGTATGACTTTGAATAATCTCTCATACTTAGCTAAGGATCATCCTCTACAGTAATAAACTTGTTTAGCTACTATCTTATGTTTGGTTCATACACAGGAAAAAAAAAAAACATTGTATTTTGTGGTTTATACCTAGATCTAATATATATATATATATATATATATATATATTTGTGTGTGTGTGTGTGTGTGTGTGTGTGTGTGTGTGTGTGTGTGTGTGTGTGTGTGTGTGTGTGTGTGTGTGTGTGTGTGTGTGTGTGTGTGTGTGTGTGTGTGTGTGTGTGTGTGCGTGTGTGCGTGTGTGCGTGTGTGCGTGTGTGCGTGTGTGTGTACAGAATATAGCTCCCATTATTTCCAATTTTTGTCTTTTTATAATCCGTGTTAGATATGTTATTTTGTCATGTGCTGTGTAATCCATAAATAAAATATGTCATTTTGATGTACAAATATTCATTCAAAGCCCTGAAGAGCTTTGTCTACAATGTTTAATAAAGCCATTACTCTAGGGTGTTGATTTACTATTTACTGCCAAGAATATAAATAACAAATATATTGTATCACTATGTAGTTATTAGCATACACATATATCATTTTATAGTACAGTAGGTTATGATATACAGTGCAGTAATTTAGAAATGTTTTCATTGTAGCCGCTGTAAATATTGGTAATGTTACTGAATGCAATATGTCTTCATGACTAAAGAAATGGTTCAGTGGGTGCAATAAAAGCAATCCTAGATGAATAGACTCCGTAATACTGAACCGACGTTTGGGTAATTGTTAATGTAATTAAACTAGTTTGAAAGTAAATAAAGATTTTCTTTTTAATGTCAACTTTGATCAAATTTCTATAGGTACATTTTCATATCCATTTCTTATCTGTAGGAGACCTACAATGTCTTTGAACTAATCAGTTTAAAAAATATCCTACAAAATGTAATTGGTTAGTTTTAAAAGATTATGCTAAAGAAAGCATTAACTACGGTATCTGGATAATGCTTATTGTCCATGTACAGTAAAACCATCAATGAAGCTATCTACTGTACTGTTGAGGTCCCAGTCCTATTGCACAAATTGGCAGTCAATTTAGATTATCTATTCAATCTGTTGGCTTCAGCAAATTGCACTATATAATGCAATAAAGGGACTGTGATTGAATGGTAAGATAGTGTTATTGATCTTAACCTGTAGAATCAATCATCAAGTGAAAGAAAAAGAATACAACAAACACATTACATGCTCACATGCACATTGTAATTGTGTGGCAACAATTAAACAAACTGAACTGTTATCAGTGAAAACTTACAAAATCTAGATGTGTTTCTTTTACCAAAAGCAAACATACACAATCGAGATAAGTTTCTCGGATTCCATTAAGAACATATTAAGGAAAGAGGAAAGGCTATAAATAAATTTAAAAAAAAAAAAGTATTCTTATGTCAAGTCAATTTATAACATAACAGATGATCACTGTGCCCTTCCTGTGAGACTGAGGATGGAGGTCAGATTCAACAACTCTTTTAGGCTCAGTTGTCAGTGTGGGCAGAAAATCCCAGAGGTTGATGTACAAGCGACTCTTCCTGCTGCTATCAATCGCCAGAGTAGCAGGCGTAGTACTGGGCCTGCTTCAACCCTAGTTGTGTGCAGGCCTCAGGAACAGTCTGCTCCTCCGCCTGTACAGCCGTTGTCAGGGGGAATAGGTTGTTATTGAATGTACTGTAGCCCTGTTTTAGAGGAAGCGGGTAATAGAATGCATTTGGGGTCTTCTGACTGTTTGTTTGAGGCTCTCACACATTTATCCCCAGATGTTTTCTCGCTGTAATGACATAATCTAATTATCATACTGATAGACTGTTGAGGCTTCCAACACACAGGTCCACTTGTTGCTTTAACAGGTGTGCGAGGAGCTGATGCAGCCACACATGTTGCTTGTGCTTGCAGTTCAAACTGGTGTCAGGGTTGCACTAGCTAACTCGGCTATGACCAGCACCTCTATGGCTGCTACTGCTGCTCTATCTTGGATAAATGAAGCTTCATCACATGGGAATATGGGGTTTTAGGAGGACAGAACCACAGGCAGGATTAGCAGGTAGTCCTTAAGCAGTCAGGAGGTTGTGACAGCTTTAAGCCCATCTGGTCCAAAACTAAGGGCGACATTGGTGGTGGTGGCTCTTCCGATTAGCTTAGAGAGGAGCGTCTTGAAAAAGGTGAGGCAGAGGAATGCAAACATGCCTCTCGTCAATGTCATGTTGGGAGTCACCAGGCTTGCCCTCCTTGTGTTCCAGACTCCTCCCTTAGCTAGCAGGAATCAGAGAGGTGCAAAGGCCGGCCCAGATTAGCCACATGTATCATGTAGGTATACTTCCAGTTGCTCATCCATGGCTCGGTGACCTTCTCTGAGGTAGTCCATATAGTGCCTTGTCATATAGTGGTGCGTAGTGGCAAGAGTGGAGAATAATTGGGAATGAGAGGTCTCTGCAATATTTGCAGAAAAAGCACTGACATTTGGGAGCATCCTTCTCTTTCCCCCTCTACCCACTTGTGCTATTTGGCTGAAACCCGTTCTTAATTGGCCGCATTAATAAACCAGATCATCAGAGATTAACCTGGCTGGCAGCACTCGTTTGACTTTACCAGAACTTACCTGCATGCAAGTTGTAGGGACCGGGGGCTTTACCCTATCTCTAGGGCACCTAGAAAGTTGTGCATATTGACATATTGCTGGGCTGAATCATTGCAAGGGATGACCAAGAGGTCCCGTTCTCACTTGGGGGAAGGGTGAAGGATTAGAGGAAATCAGCAGGTCTTCATTGAACCTATTATGTACTTTGTTTATATCTGGGAGGACGGGGCTCTTAATATTAAACGCATAGGTCTCTTACTCTCCACTCCCTCTCTGTGGGACCAAGTTTTCTCTGGTGTTCAATTTACATTGGTGGGTATAACAGAATTGAGGACACCAGCAGCGCTTCCAGGGGTTTACGCCCAATTTCAATCTAAGTCCGATCCCTGAAGTCCCTCCTTCTGGACCCTTGTTATGCCTCTCCCAACTCCCATTCTCTCCTCCTTAGGCTCTGTTTCCCCCATCAATCACTTTGTTTTTATTGTACCCAATCTTTGGTTTTGTGTTTTTTGGGAACGCACTTTGTTTCTTTTTGCTATAATAAATATTATTTTTCACAGTTTTATCTCTTCATGTTTCTGATTGTGTTTATTTTCTCCTGTCTTCCCCTCTTCTCTACCTTCCTTCCAATCCAGTCTCTGCCTGTGTATGTCTCTCCATTCCCTCTCTCCCTCTCTTCTTAGACCTTGTCATGGCCTGCAGCTTATCTACCTTGCATATATTAGGAATATACTTTGACAATGAAGATGCTGAGCGATTGCCCTTTTTTAAGCTCTGTGACCTTATAATTCAGAAATTTACACACCTTCACTTCCACCTTTATCACACCGTGTCTATCATCTAATTTAATACGATTTCACCATATTTATAGGTCTCTGAATATTGTACATGTCAGTTACTGAGATTTAACTTTGCCACTGCATTATTTTGGTACTCTTAGGGTGGACTACATAGTTACATAGTTACATAGTAGATGAGGTTGAAAAAAGACGTAGGTCGATCAAGTTCAACCTATGCTAAATTTAGATAACAGATACTTTATCCTATATCTATACTTACTTATTGATCCAGAGGAAGGCAAACAAAAAACCCCATTAAGGGGAAAAAATAATTCCTTCCTGACTCCAAGAATTGGCAATCGGATTAATCCCTGGATCAACATCCTTCCCATGTATACTTATTTGGTATATCCCTGTATACCTTTCCCATCTAAAAAGATGTCCAACCTTTTTTTGAACATATCTATTGTATCTGCCATCACAATCTCCATGGGTAATGAATTTCACATTTTAACTGCCCGTACTGTAAAGAACCCTTTCCTTTGTTGCTGGTGAAATATTCTTCCCTCCAACCTTAAGGGATGGCCCTAGTCCTTTGTACTGCCCGTGGGATGAATAGTTCTTTTGAAAGCTCCTTGTATTGTCCCTGAATATATTTGTATATAGTTATCATATCCCCTCTTAGATGCCTTTTTTCTAATGTAAATAAATCTAATTTAGCTAGCCTCTCCTCATAAGTTAGAATGTCCATCCCCTTTATTAATTTGGTAGCTCTTCTCTGCACTCTCTCTAGTTCCATAATGTCTTTTCTTAGGATTGGTGCCCAAAATTGTACTCCATGTTCAAGGTGTGGTCTTACTAATGCTTTGTAAAGGGGCATAATTATGTTTACTTCCCTTCCATCCATTGCCCGTTTGATGCAAGATAAGATCTTGTTTGCCTTTGCAGCTACTGCATGACATTGGGCACTATTGCTAAGCCTGCAGTCTACAAGCACTCCTAAATCCTTCTCCATCAAGGATTCCCCCAATATATCTCCATTTCATTTGTAAGTCGCCTTTTTATTCTTGCATCCCAAATACATAACCTTACATTAATCTGTATTAAACCTCATTTTCCATTTACCTGCCCACGTTTCCAGTCTCTCCAAGTCCTTCTGAAGAGAAATTACATCCTGCTCTGATTCTATTAGCTTACACAATTTAGTATCATCAGCAAAGATGGAGACTTTGCTCTCGATCCCAACCTCAAGATCATTAATAAACAAGTTAAAAAGCAGGGGTCCCAGTACCGATCCCTGAGGTACTCCACTCACGACTTTAGCCCAACCTGAAAAAGTTCCATTTATGACAACCCTCTGTTGTCTGTCCTTTAACCAGTTTTCAATCTAGGTGCATATATTATTACTGAGTCCAATTTTCTTTATTTTGTACACCAACTCTTGTGTGAAACCGTATCAAAAGCCTTTGCAAAACCTAAGAAGACCACATCAACTGCATTACCCTGGTCTAAATTCCTACTTACCTCCTCAAAGAAACAAATAAGGTTAGTTTGGCAAGATCTATACTTCATAAATCCATGCTGACTATTACTAATAATTTTGTTTTCCATTAGGTATTCCTGAATATTATCCCGTATTAAACCTTCAAGTAGTTTCCCTACTATTGAAGTCAGGCTTACAGGTCTGTAATTTCCCGGTTGTGATCTAGCTCCCTTTTTAAATATAGGCACCACATCTGCTTTACGCCAATCTTGTGGTACTGAGCCTGTGGAAATGGAGTCCTTGAATATTAAATGTAACGGTTTGGCTATTACTGAGCTTAACTCCTTGAGAACTCTTGGATGTATGCCATATGTATGCCATACATTGGGGCCAGGTGCCTTATTTACTTTAATTTTTTCAAGTCGCTTATGAACTTCTTCCTCAGTTAACCAATTGTTCATTAATATAGAGGTTGTGGCTTCCTCCTGCGGCACTACCATTGAACTTGATTCTTCCCTGGTAAACACAGAGTCAAAGAATTTGTTTAATACCTCAGCTTTTTCCTTATCTCAAATAATCTGCCTACCCATCTCACACTGAAAGGGTCTTTAGAGACATGTGTTTTAAAGATATTTTGTGTGTTTTTTCAATCTTGTCACCTTTCATCAAGCTTTTAAAATGGTGCTCCACTCCCTCCGTGCTGAAGGAATCACTCACACTGTAAAGAAACAGTGTCAGAGACTCGGAATGCAAATCTGATGGTGATTACATTTTTGTGCCACTACCTACAATTGTGAGGATGAGGACAGTAAACTAACAGGCTCGTTTTTTAAGGAATGATACTATATAACCTTGTGCCGATCGCACGTCATCAACTGCGACCCATTCGTGTGCCTGAACGATCAACAATTGATGGTGCTTTCTGTGACTAACTGCCCTACAGTTTTTGGCAAATACTTGACATTAAGGCTGCTTGAGAGGACAACATGAGTCACTCATGTCACCCAGGAGTTCCCGAAACAGGTTGGAGTCAGGAAAGGCTGAGTGGCGATTTAAAGTAGAAAAAGGAAATATTTTGAGATTGGAAAGGATAGAACATTTTGGAAAAACATGATATTTGATAATAATTAATATTAGTAATGATTTCATTTTTTGCCACTGATTAAGTGACAAACTCAGTGACAAACTCAGTGGCATGGCATATGCTGACCTGCCTGTGCATTAATACAATCCTGTAACTGTAAGGCAGAGATGTGGACATATAATTTCTGTCAGGATTATATTGGTAGTGTGTTGGATTCCCAGGAAGGATAAGGAATTTATACCTGTCCTGAATGCAGAGCACAGTTTTTGGAGCATGCTGCACTGCAGAAAAACCTGAAGCTGTGTAACATACAGTAAATGAGACATGTCACTCTCTGTGTGAGATGCAGTCAAATTATGCTGGTGCAGTCTTTTGCTAGGTTGATTTCATGTCATCCACAGTCAGCCTCTGTGACCACCAGTTGTGTTAATTATTAATTAATTCATTCATTCATTCTTGTCAGAAAGTCACTCAATGCTACAAGACTTGTTGAAGTTGCAGCCAGGGAAGTGGACAATACATTGATGGATGGGGAATGGGACTGATAATACAGAATAGAGGATTATAGTATATCCTCAGTCACACAACCTTCTCACACTCAGAAGGAACTGGTGCATCAACACCATGGGGCCGGAGGCTTCAGGGTCGCTGACACCCACTGCACTTACTACTTCACCTACCGTTTTCCAAACATACAATTTAAATTGTAAGCTCTGTGTGTCAGGTATCCATGTTTCCTATTGTGTGTTTTATTCAGTTATTGTATCAGAATTCCCTGTATTCCAATGTCAGTTCAGTAACATGCTCCAGACATTACTGTGCAATATAGAGCCAGGGGCAGAGAGTTAGGGTGATCCTTGGAGTTGAGGAAGGGGGGCACTGTGTGCCGGGACCATTGTTAGACTTTTATGGACTTTTGTACAGATTGTGTTGCTCAGACCAAAATAAACACGTTTTGTTCCCGCACTTAAAGGACTCTAGGATAGGAGGTAAGCTCACTTATGGCAGCACCATGCATCTAGTCTGATTAGATGTTCTCCATTGACCCCTTGTGCTGGTACTGTATGGTTGTGCTTATATGTATTGTGTAATTTCACTATTAGCTATGGCTAAATAAACTCTGGTTTATTATACTGTATCTCTATGTTATGTCTGGCAGTTCAAAGATTCTCAGTAGTCTGATAAACCCTGATGGTGCCACCATATACAGGGTGTCCATAAACTATTTACACCATTATAATTTATTAAGGCTTATAATAGGTTGAATAATGTATGGACACCCTATATATATGCTTGCTAATATACAGAGAGATCATTGTAATACTGCATATAGTACTGTATATATACATATATCCGATCACTGATTCGTGGCCCTGTACTTCAAATACCATAACAAGATCTATGGAGGGCAAGTATTGTGCTAATTTTAGCTCCTATATTATATATTAAAGTTCATGTAGTTAGAAAGTTTGCACTTTGATCTTGGTTTTGAGCTGGTGGTTCACTGTGAGGGGAGATAGCATCTGTCTCTGCACCTGTTCCGACTCTCGGGGGTCCGAAACATTTACTTTGAAAAATTATAGTGTTCAAATATGGCTGGTCCCCTGAATATTCCAGCTATTTTACAGTAGGAGTTTGAAACCAAACAAAATAATAGTCTGGTCCCTGGAGGAACTGTACGACCCTCTGGACCGTTATCATGCTATGGCGCAGTGGACCTAGGAATAGGGACTCCTAGTTTCTTAGACTTCATATTAGAGAAAAAAGCACAACCTCATCGCTATACCCCTAAAATGTGCTACACAAGTGCATACAATACAATAATAGTGATATCAAATCAATACATATATAAATGTATATGTAAATGAAGTATTTACCCAAGGATAATATTGATTAAGTGCACAATCCACTACTATACACTGTTTTCTTTTCTCTTGTTTTTTTTATACAAAACACTGAGCACCGTTTGAGAAGAACAGCGCCGAGGAGGACAATTTTTTCTTTATGTTTTTAAATGTATTTATTTTATTTATAAAATGTTTTACTAGGAAGTAATACTGTACATTGTGAGTTATCTCTCATTTTCAAGTACTGTATGCTCCTGGTACAGAGTTATGATGGCAATACATGCTTGCATTAAATGAACATCGTAGAAGTCTGAATGGTTGCATACTGTATTATTGAAAAGGTGTCCCCATGCTATCATACTGTATCTTTTGCCTTTTCAACATCTAACCCTATGATAGAGGCAGATTCATCAGTTGACTGTTGTAGAAAATCTGGATTTTTCTTACAATAATATTGCTATAATAACCTTTTGAATATTGGTTACTGGCTACTTGTCTTTAACAAATCCGGTTTGATCTGCATACTGTATATGATTGTGGGAAGAAATCTACCCAGTCTTTGTGCTAATATTTTCACAACATTTATCATCTTGGTTTTCCAAAGAAATAGGGTGCTATTATGCCACATCTTCTTATCTTGGGGTGTGTGTGGCTGTTTCCAATATTATTTTAATTTTTATTTATCTAGATTGACCGTATCTTGAGAATAAAGATTCGGATAAAACTGCTTTCATTTTTTTAGAGTTGCGAGTTCTCTGCCCATTTTAATCCCTGAGAGCAGGAATAGTATTACTGTATCAGTCAAAATAAGATCACTTAATAATTCCCCTGATTTATTACCATAGTTATAATATTTAGCTTTAGAATAATCTGATTGCGTCTGGTCTATTTCGTCTAGCAGAAGATCTAAATTTTTCATTTTATTGCAATATTCTTGCCATCCATGTCTTGAGATTTCAAACTTTGAGTAGGCCTCTGATACTACTGTATTTAGAAGAATACATTTGTCTTTACTTTTTGTTCCATTTTGTGGCTGAATAAGTCATAATTTTCTTTCTTAACACTACTTTAGCCACTTCCCAAAGAGCAACCGAGCCAGTGTTCTCATTTTTATTTTCTCTTATGTGATGTAGCCACCACTTCAAATGTAAACATTTTAAATGTAGAAGTCCATCCTCCAAAAGCATCAAAGCAAACCAGATAGGGGCATGTTCTGACATGCAGACATGTTTGATATATGCTTTAATAACTTTGGTGAAGAGGTCAGAAAATATTTAAAAAAATGTACCAATCTATCCATACTTCTATATGTCAATGATAAGCATGTAACATCCCTCTCCAAAGGAAAAAAGTTATCCACGGTTTTACAATTCCAAACTCATTTTTCAAGTATAAAATATTTCATGATTGTTTAGTAAGTCTCCCCCCCCCCTTTGATTGTTAAGGGTTGAACATATTTTATGGATAATATGCAGAATTCAGATTCTGCACCCCCCTCGCTAAAATCAAAAGTGAGTTATCCCTTTAGGCAATTTTACGAACAAGAGTATACTGGAACATACTGTATACATGTTGTTGTTTTCAAATCATAGTTCTTGAAGCTTCCTGTAAGATTGCATTAAAACAGCTTTGTCCTATCACTTAATATTGGTCTCTGTACATTTCATCTTTCTTTTCTGATCCCAATCTTCAATATGTGCTCTTTCCATTGTAAATGGAATTAGTTTTGCATCTATTTCAACGGAGACAAATGTGAGGAGATCTTTAGCTTGGATTAATTCAGGGACACCCAGGATTCTAATATTATTTCTTCTTGATCTGTTCTCTAAATTATCCAATTTATTTCTCAGAATGCTATTTTCTTTAGTGAGAAATTAGATTTTTTTTTGAGAGTTTGTATTTGAGGGATTCTTAACTATCGAAATTGTTTGCTGTATCTCTGTAATATTCGTTTGTTGACAAAAAAAAGCTCTTGTTTCATTTAAATAATCTCTTCTTTCAAATTATTCATTCTTTTGTCTAGTATTAAAGTAAGTGAACCCAGAATCTTATCTGCTATTTCTTTAGCCATGTCATTAGATGTACTGTAGAATCCTCTGACACAGTTGCAATTTTGATTGAGTTAACAACACGTGAGCTTTTATTTCCTTATCTATCTTTTCCTGTTGCTGTAACTTGGCTGGCATATTTGTGTTGGAATACTATATGTAAAATATCTTTATATATGTGTAGGATTATAAACCTGCAACAGCAAACAAAATAAAGGTGCACAATAAGTATAAATTAAGCATACACTACGTTCTTGAGTATGGATTCAAAAGAAGATTCTCTTATGTAAAAGATGCTTTTTCAGTGATTGAATGCAAGGAGAGAACAAGGACACTGATTGACAGAGAGCACTCGAATACTGAAATGTAATGATGGGTGCAATTAAAAAAATAGGTTTAATAATTAATAGTTAAAATAAATAGGCTATACAACATAAACACAACGAATAATAGTGGTGAAGAACCAATAATTGGTGGATCACTAGTGTGATTAGCATAAGTAAAGAATCATAATTGATTCCAATCCCCTCAGAAGTATATGCAAGTAATATGCAAGTTGGAGGGGAGATAGTGCTGTAAAGAGCACCTAATGGTGGCTCCGAACCAGAGAACCTGTAATATAGTATGATTAAAAGAGTATTGGTATGGCTAAAGTTGATAGTCACTTGGGTGATCGTTTTAAGTTTACCAATATTAAAAGAGTGAGAGGGGGAGTCTCAAATCCCCATAACACTCCTACACTGTCAGTGTAGGTTGGCTCACTAAGTGTCTGATCAGGACACGACGGTGTGGGCCACTAACCATAAGATAAAGGCTGAATGAGCCAGATATCATAGGATATATCACGGCTTATTAAGGACTTGTCATATGTTTGCACGTAGGTGTGTCCCTATGGTAAGCTTGTAGTTACCTAGAGATATTATCGTGTTTTAGTTTGAGGATAACTCTTCAAGCTCACAGGGCTGCTTAGCATTATAAATAATACACAAATTGAGAATTAGGATACAAAAATAGTCTGTATACTTATGGAGTGAAATAGCTCAACCACGGACTGTTTTGGCAGCCAGAAGTAGCTACAAAGTATGCAGCTGTTACGTAATGGGAGAAAAGGTAAAACCCAGCCAGAGCAACTGCTGGCTAGAACACACCAATAGACCCTAACAGATCCTCGTGAAGACCCTGCTTAAGTAAGTCTAAGAATAGATCACATAGATTAATCCTAGTAAGTAACTATGTCTCTAAATGTAGCTTTTTTAAAGTTACAAAGTTGCAAAATAGCAACCACATTAATAAAAAAATTAAGGTTTGAACTTTTGAGTGAAAGTTTGATCGGCACAACACCATCCTGTCAGCTAACTAGCTGGTTGTAGGCATGTACAGGTAGGAAGAAAGGCAGCTTATAGACAAAAGTATTACATTGTTTTAAATAGATTTTTATAATTTTTAAATTGATATGCATTCTAGCAGGGGGCATTCTGTCCCACCTGTTAAACTGAGGAGGGACTTTTCCAGCTGTAGATGATCGGATAGCACAGAAGTGACAATAGTCTCCGCAACTGTGCTAGTTGCTTTGCTGTAACCAGTATCAGCAGCAGTAGTGCTGTTATGGCCCCCCTCTGTGTATGCCCCAGGATCCCGCTGTTGCTGTTCAGTCTGTGTTAGGGGAACAGGTTGTGGCTGAGATGAGCTTGAAGTCAACTATTCAACCTTCTCACTCTTTGGAAGCAGCTCAGTATTACAATAAGCAGGTCATTGACTTAGACTGATATTTAGATATTTTCGATATAGATATTTTGCAGCAGCAGTCTCATCTATGTCATTATCCTCAACTGATTCTATCTCAATAGGGTCAGAGAGATTCAATGCTTCCGGTTTGGACAGGTATGTGAGCATAAAATGGAGCAAAATGTGTTGCAAGTGGATGCAGGCCTGGGGGGTGAAAGGGAAACTGGTACAGAGCCCAGTTATAGCATATCATAATATGTTTTGAATTGTGTCCCTGTCTCTAGTCTCAGCTGCACCTTTTCTGCTGCCCTTTCTGTTCTATCTGTGAACGAGGATCAATCCACAGGTGATGGTGTTGTGGGGGAGTTTCAGGTAGCACTACAAGAAGGAAAAATGTTAGCGTTGCAGTTTGAAGAACTTCAGGGAGAGATGTGACATTGCTGGAGAACGTGAGGGTTAAATTGGTGGGTATGGTGGCTCTTCTATTAAGCTTAGTGAAGAACCTCTTGGTGAGGTGGAGGAGTGCAGCGGTTCCTCTCTATGATGTATTAGTGTTAGGCCCAAGGCTGCTTTTCCATCCTGCTTCTCCTACACCTTAGGCATCATCTAATGCAGATGTGATCATGCACCCAGCAGAATCACCTCCATGTGTGAGAATAATTTGAATTACCATGCCATGGAAACTCTGTGGTCGTCTACTGCATCTATGTGATATAGCGGCATGGATGGGGCAAGAGAGGGCGCCACCTGGAGACAAATACTCTGCAACACCATCTGCAATACAATCATAATGATACTGTATCTGGGAGAGGCACCATCACAAATCCTTTAGACATGAAGATACTTCTCCAGGTCACCACCACCATCCCATGCAGTAATTGCATCAGCCATTTTTTTCAGTTTCGGATTGTGGCATGATGCACTATAATTTATTTTTTTAACGAACAATGGTGTAAAATGTCATAGAATTCCTTACTATTCTCATTCTCCCAGATACAAATCATCATGTCACTTGCTTTGCTGCTTCATCCATGGCTTCCTCTTCTGAGTTGAACACTGTTCCTTCTGCTGTTTTGCAATATTGCTGTTACTGAACCTCTACTCTATTTATTTTGTTTTAATTTGTTTGTTTGTCATTTAAAAAAAATAAAGAAATAAACAATTGCATATTTTGGCAACACATCTTTTTTTTATAAACTCTCTCACTCTCTCTATCTATCTCTCACACACAGTTCTATTAGTACTAATGTACGAGCTTAGGTATTTACAATTATTTGCCCTTGTTAATGCAAATGCATGCTTACATACAGTATCATTTAGCAAACCATTTTTTAGCACCCGTGGGTGTCAGGGGTTCTCGGGTAGTCCCCGTGGGGACCAACCACAGCAGACAGACACATGTGGGAACCACCTGAGGGCCCCCAAACACCCATGGGGATCACCCGAGGATCTCCAGACACCTGTGGGGACCACCCGGGCACCCATTTGGGCACCTGGACACCCGCAGTGACCACTTGTAGGCCCACGGACCCCACAGGGACAACCCGGGGACCCCCATTGGCCTCTGGTATCAATCCTGTGTATCAAAAATTAAATTTGGTTTTATGTGGGGGCACAGAGGGGTGGGTGGGTTGTGTATTGGTGTTTAGTAGATATTGTAATGTTTAATGAAGGGCCAAGTACCCGCTTCACTCACCCCCTCTGCCCCCAATAAAGCTGCTGTTGTTCCTTAACTCCTTCATTGCCTTAGCGGTTAGCCACTAATTTAGTATTTATTTATTATTTATTTATAAAAACGTTTTACCCGGAAGTAATACAATGAGAGTTACCTCTCGTTTTAAAGTATGTCCTGGGCATAGAGTTAAGATGCCAAATAATACATTGTTACAATACATAGTTACATAAGTGCACAGGGTATATATTATATACGATATTGCATGCAGAGTTAGAGATAATATATATTATAGGCGTATGTAATAATTAAAGACCAGATTAATATGTGAGACAGCTTTAGATTTGAAAGAACTTAGACTGATGGTGGCTGTGAGAGTCGGTAGAATGTTCCCGTTTCAGGGTGCACGGTAAGAAAAGGAGGAACGGCCAAATACTTTGCCTTACCTTGGGACTATGAACAGTCTTTTGGAGTCAGATCTTAGATGATAGGTACTGCATGTGGTTGGGGTGAGGAGCTTGTTCAGGTAGACAGGTAGCTTGCCCAGAAAGTATTTGACGGCTAGACAGGAAAGATGAACTTAGCGCCTAGACTCAAGTGATGACCAATCTAATTCTTTGAGCATTTTGCAGTGATGTGTGTTGTAGTTGCATTGGAGAACAAAATGGCATATTGAATTATAGAGGGTATCAAGTTTAGTAAGGTGAGTTTGGGGTGCTGAGCCGTATACTATGCCCCATAGTCGATAATTGGCATAATCATCTGCTGTGCGATACGCTTTATGACCAGCAGACTTAGGGAGGATTTGTTCCTGTAAAGTACACCTAGTTTGGCATAGGTTTTGGATGTCAGGGTATCAATGTGCATCCCAAATGTTAAATAGGAGTCAAACCATATGCCCAAGTATTTAAAACTAGTAACAGGAGTTAGGATGGTATTAGCATTGATTCTGATCTGGAGTTCAGTCATTGGAAGCTTTAAAAATTTAGACTTGGTCCCAAATACCATTGTTACAGTCTTGTCAGTGTTTAAAACAGTTTGTTTTGGGAAATCCAATTTTCAAGTCTAAAAAAGTCAGATTGAAGTATGTGTTCAAGGTTGGAGAGGCTAGGGTTGGGTGCATATAAGATTGTGTCATCTGCATACATGTGTATTGAAGCTCCCTTACAAGCTGTAGGAAGATCATTGATGAACACTGAGAAGAGTAGGGGCCCCAGAACAGAGCCTTGCGGTATCCAAGGGTTTGGCTAAGGTAATGCAGATGACTCTAAATGCAGTTTTATTGCATCGAATTGATGCCGGGGATTTAAGGTGCTGATATTAATGGATGTCAGCTCTGGAGACTCCCGGCAATCAATCAGATGCAGGAAAAATTCATTATTCTCGCCGGTTATCGGCAACTTCTCACCACTCTTGCCAAATTTTCCTGGCAAGACGATTTTGAGAGGAAATCTCTATTCTGGAGCCGCGATTAGCCTCAATAAGCCAATCGGGGCTGCTAGAATAGCACGAGTTTGAAAACCTGGTGATAAGTAGCTTATCGGTGCACGTTTGGCGAATTTTGTTTTTTTCGGCCCAAAAATTTGCTGAAAAGATCTCTTATTGCCGACCTATCAGGGCTAACTGAATAGCAGTAGGCTTTTTTGGTGATAAGGTGGCGATCAGTGGCTTATCGCTGCATAGTGCATAGGCCCCTACATTTGAACTGAAGGAAATCAGCCAGTGAGTGTGACTTTCTTCAAAGGCATTCAGCAGACCGAGTGCAAGAGCACAGAAAGCATGTCTGTGTTTAGCAAAGCTTGTAGGCTGGAGTGACATGAGTGTTTAAATACAGTAAGAGCATACTGATCAGTTGAGGAGGCAAGGATAGAGTTGTCAGTTGTGACAATGCTGTTTGGCTCAGTGGACGATGGTAGTAAAGAACAGTTAGATCTTTAGGCTGGATTCCAAGGACTGAAGGTTATTGAAACATGGGTTGCAAGTATAGCAAGGAGAGGCTGGAGGTTGAGAGTGAGGAATGTGAGAGAGGTAAAATCATATGAGGTTATAATCAGCGGGAAGGATAGATTGAGAAATCGGATAAGGAACAGTTTTTTTTTAAGATGTGGTCAAGGAAATGGCCTTGTGGGTTCTAGAAGCAGTCCACTGGTGAGGCCGAAGGACAAAGTGAGAGAGAGGGGACGAGATGCCCGGGAATGAGAGAGGTCATCAATGTTGTAGTTAAACTCCCCTGAGAGGAAAGTGGGTGAGTCAGAAGAGAGGATGATGGATAGCCAGTGTTCAAAGTCAGAAAGCAAATTGAAGTGTGAGAATATAGTGTTAAATGGCCTATAGATGACAGTAATCCGCAGAGAGAGTGAAGAGAAAAGACAATTTATATGTTCATAAATCATTCCTGACATATTATTTAAGAAAAATAATTAAGTGACTTTTATACTTTAATTTTATCAACACTTTCATATATTCGCAAAATATATACCATAGGGAGATTTTTCATAGACCAAACACAGTACAAACAATAAAATACAATGTTCTGACTTCTGCATGTATGACAAAGGCAGGTACTTCCTCATGGCTGGGAGAGCTACTGCAGATGGCTAGATTAAATAACTATATTAAATAATATACTGTAGCACCATAGAATGAAGGTTGTTAATTATGCAATACAAATACATAACATTTCCATTTTTTCAACATACATAAAAACAACAACAGTTCCATCTAAATAGACAGGTTTAGGTAGTATCCCCTGATGTGTGTCGTTGGCAATTAACAACTCAATTTTCCACAAATATATGCACAAAGAGATGGATGTCTTGAATCTTACTCTTTTTACTGGATTTGAACATCTCTATGCCGGCAACATTGATAAACTGTCTACGAGACGCTGGTTCCTCCCATGCACAGTACTGTAGTCAAGGCAGGAAAGTAAATGAGAATACAAGATCCTAAGTAACATCTGACTGAATCCAAACCACTTTTTCAATTACGAATGTTGTTACTTATAAGCATACAGTTGATAATTTTTTTAATATAAAGGCACATTTTCAGCACACCATCAAAACATATAAAACAAACAATAAGGACAAGCACTAACCAAGGGATTTTTAGAACACAAGTGATTTTTAGAACACACCGTGCATGGGTGCTGCATGATCTAGACTGTTCCCAATCCAAACAGCAAAACGCTTCCAGTATTGTGTCAAAAATATGTTATTTTTAGTTCTATATAAAATGCAAGGTCTCAAGTGGATTTTAAACATCTGGATATTTTGATGCTGTGGTGGTGTACTACAGTATGTAGTTTTGATTTTCTCATATTTAAAATACCACCTTGACTATACTTTTATATATAATGGGGAACAGGCTGCATAGTAATTACATACTTATTTACCTACCTTGTGTAACTTTTTCCCTTATAACACCTATTTGTAAGGCATTTACAATATTACCACATTACTAAAGCCTACTACATGCCATATGTATCTCTTGCAATACTCTTATAATCCATACTACCAATACTGCACAGGCCTTAACCTTTATTTCTTCGCATTACATTACTACACATGCATTACAAAGGGTCACCCTAATTTTCCTTTCAGTTCATATTTGCCAGGAACTACAGTATAGTACTGTGCTGCAACTATCTTCAAATCTAAGCAGATGAACAACCCCAATGAAAGCTTTTCAGTAGCCTTCCACCTTATGCTAGCTTCATGCCATTGTCTAACTTTCTCCTGTTCACCTGTTGCCCATGCTAATTCAATTTGGTCTCCTTAATTATCATTTCTATAATGACCCTTCCCTCACAAATTGTCTTGTGTTCATTGGGTATTACAGGTTTTTTTTTTAGTTATTTTTTTTTTAATTAAGCCTATAACTGCACAGCATTCTTCTCGGCTTTGGAAAGAAAAAAACATGCATTAGTAATTAAAATATATAAATGCAGTCCAAATCAATTAGTTAGTACCTCATGCCTCATCGACCTGAATCTGTCTTCTTTGTCTTCTTCTTTTACTATTTTATTTGTATAAGTTGAATTGTAAATGACATTTTTGTACAGTAGGTTTTTTACTATTTATGTTGCCACGGCAGTCAGTTTGACAACTTAAATGTCCGCTACTCTGCTTGTGCTTGTCTTATAATCCTTAAAAAGCTTCCCATGAGTGATCTGCGTAAAAAAGCTACCTGATATAAAGTTTACAATTGTGCCATTTTTATTGTTTTTTGATGGGATATATCAGGTGATGTCTGGAATGCAATTTATGCAACAAACATGTCTGAGATGACAATCATGCAATAGAATAATAGATTCCATTTAAAGTTAAATGGTACCACAATCTGTCAGTTGTTAGTTTTTTATGCAGTATGGGGGCAGCAAAAGCTGACTATAAATAATTAAAGTAGTAAATAGCTATTTGATTCCAAAAAACAGCATGATAGTTCTACATACTTTATTTATAAAAAATGTTTTTCCAGGAAGTAATACATTGAGAGTTACCTCTCGTTTTCAAGTATGTCCTGGACATAGAGTTATAACAATACATGGCTACATTAAAAGAACAGAGGTTATAGAGTCAATTCACAGACATTTCATGGACAGATGGAGTTGGAAATTTGGTCACAGGGGATAAAGGTCTGGTGAGATTCAGATTCAAATAGAGAAGCTTTAACATCACCAAACATCAGTGAATGGTAGCAAACAGCTCACACCATTTGGCTGACCTTCGCATGCGTCAAAGGCTGTCCACCTTTGGGGCAATGCAGATGTACACTGAAGGGTTCAGAATGAATGCAGCTGTGAATACAAAGTTCTTTCTCCTCTTGGCTCATTAACATTCCAGTGGGTGGGGTTGACATTCCACAAAGTACAAGCAAATGTTAACCCTTAGCACACTGGTCCTGTGCAGAGGGGAGCAGCTCTTGTGGAGCCCCATCAGGCGTCTGCCTTTGTGGCAATGCAGATGTACACTGAAGGGGTTCAGAATGAATGCAGCTGTGAATACAAAGTTATTTGTCCTCTTGGCTCATTAACATTCCAGCGGGTGGGGTTGATGTTCCACAAAGTTCAAGCAAATGTTAACTCTTGGCACACTGGTCCTGTGCAGAGGGGAGCAGCTCTTGGGGAGCTTCATCAGGCATCCGCCTTTGGGGCGACGCAGATGTACATGTACATGTCAGAAAATTTGAAACCTCACAAGTGTTTCTTTATACAGTAGCAAGTATTACTTTATGCTGAGAGCTCTGTAAATAATAATTACATTTATGCAGAACACCCATGTTGGTCCCTTAAAAAGATATCCCATTCTTACCTTTTACAAAAATGTCAGTACAATTCAAGTAACAAACAAAAAAGGTATCTCATTCTGCAAATTAATCTGATTTACAGTTTAAAATACTTGTGTTAAAAAACATCTCTAAAAAATATCTGTGTATGAACTTTTATATTTTTCCATTATAAGTTATGAATAAGAATTGATTACATTGTAATGTGATGTGTGAGATAAAATTGCATTCACTTTGAAGAATTGAGAAAGGTAATGGCATAACACTGGATACACTTAGGGCCTCATGCAGAGAGCAGCGAATTTTAGAATTGGAGAGGGGGAAAAATTTTAGCTTTTTTGGAGAGTTTTTATCTCCATATGCAGAAAGGGCAGAAAACTGCCTTTCTGCATATGGAGAGTTTCAACAGCGCTATAAGCGCTGTTGAAACTAGTGGGGAAAAAAATCGCGTTTTTTTTTTTTTCCCCTCCACCGGCCGCGGAGCGCCAGCTGCTTGGTGGAGAGGAAAAATGTTGAAAATCGCGCAATTTTTTTGGCGCGAACAGCCACTAGATGGCGATCGCGGCTCTCTGCATTAGGAGAGTTTTAAAACTGGCGAGATGTAGGTTCTCGCCAGCCGCGCGGCGAGATTTTCAAAACGAAAAAAAAAAATGGCGCTTTTTTCCAAACTCGCCATTTTCGCCTGTTTTTAGCGCGATTTTCGTCGGAAAATGGCGAGATTGTTCATAGCGCTGCTCTCTGCATGAGGCCCTTAGTGTAGGCATGGCAAAAAAAAGGATAATATTTTGGCGTGGGGTTTGAAATTAAAAAAAAAGATTATGTGGTTTATTGTAATTCACCTTTCTGAGAGCATAACATTTCAGAGGCTCACAAGCCCCCTTTTGGTAAGGTGTTATTTATCTTCTCTTAATTACTTCTATGGCACGTTAATATGAAATAGGATAGCCTTAAGATGGGTCTAAAGGCCATTAATTTGACTCTAAATTGGACGCTAACATAAGACAGGTGCATTTTAACGTGTAGATACACCCATGTTGATTTAATACAAAAAAAAAATAATAAAAATCTCTTCTTCACCTGTTAAGTCATTGTAATAAACTCTACGGAAACTGTCTTTTGCTCCTATTTTTGGCAAACATGAAATTGGAGCCTAGTGTTTACAAGCCCCAAAATGGCTACTGTGTCGTTAGCCAACTCTAAATTGGGACCTTGGCTTCAAGGCGCTAAAAGAAAAATGTATATCTATACATTCCACACAGCAAAGTAACATTTAGGAAAAGGAGTCCCTGCTCCGAAGAGCTTAGAATCTAACTGTTAGGTAGGAAAAACATACAGAGACAGTAGGAGGGCATTCTAGTCAGTGCGTCTGCAAGGGACCAAGTTTATGTATCAGGTGTCTAGTATTAGCCACGGAGCTACTCATATGCTTCATTAAGCAGGTGTGTTTTAAGGTGGGCCTTAAAGGTGGATAGAGTGGGTGAGAGTCTGATATTGAGGGAAAGGATACTCCAGAGGTGTGGGGCAGTTAGTGAGAAAGGTTAAAGGTTGGAGAGGGCTTTAGATACAAAGGGGGTAGAGAGGAGACATCCTTGAGCGGAACGCTAGAGTTAGGATGGTGCATAGTGAGAAATTAGGGCTGAGAAGTAAGGAGGGGAAGGAGAGTGTAACGTTTTAAAAGTGAGGAGGAGAATTAAGTGTGAGATGTGGGATTTGATAGGAAGCAGGATAGTGATTTCAGCAGGGGAGACGCTGAGCCAGATTTAGGAAAGAGTAGAGTGATTCTGGCAGCAGTGTTTAGGATAGATTGTAGGGGAGACAGGTGAGAGGCAGGAAGGCCAGACAGCAAGAGGTTACAGTAATCGAGACGGGAGAGAATGAGGGCCTGTGTCAGAATTTTAGCAGTCGAGCAATAGAGGAAAGGGCGTATCTTTGTAAAATTATGGAGGTAAAAGTGACTTTATTATGACTTAAATTTATGTCCCACAGCTCCTGTTACAGGCATATGCAGTACAGCATGTTTTTGTCTGTTTGGCTCTTTTTAGTCACTAAAATTATATACTAACTTACAATCACCCTCTGGATATTCTAAAGCTTCAATAGAAGTAAATGGCCCAAGTATGCAAAACTCTAATGAGAAACAAAGGGCATGCAGATTGGTAATAGTTGTACAGAGAAAGAGCAGATAACTTTTAGAATTGGTTTGCAGTAATTAAAGAATAAACAACATAACATTCCAGGAATGTTGAAAAGATGAATATTTAGCTGAATTGTAATGGTTCTTATCTAGCTTCCTAATTTAGCAATCACCTCTCAAAACCGAAGCATAGTAAATGTAGTTTAATGTAAAACTAAACAGAGCAGATTGAAACACTATAACAATATAACAAGATAGTGAAGATAAAGACTATGAACATAAACTTTATTTAAAGAGCAGCTGGGTGAGAAAAAAAGGCAGAGAAACAGATATAAACATTATTCAAAAGTAGTCGAGTTTTATCAAGACAGCTTTATAATGTAGGCATTGCAGTATATCAATGCTGAGAGCTAAGAATACATCTAAAAGTGATATCAAACATGGCAGTCAATGTTGATGTTTTTACTGCACTTAATTAAATAGACTGCTATACATTCTGTCCACTGTCTAGACTTAAGGGAAAGTGGTATTTAAAAAAATAGAAATATATAATGAAGTTAGGGAGATCTCTTATGGCAACAGATACATAAATATTAAAGTGCCACTGAAGAAAAGTCATATTTAAACTACTGTCAGTTGGGATGAAACTTTTATACCATTACCAGTTTTCGTTTATATAGTTACTGTTTACTGCTGATTTTATCTGCCACATAAACTTTTATTATGTAAGGATATATGATCTACCTTACTGGGTATACCAGAAATGCTGGAAAATAAACTGCTAAAAAGTCCATTATGTGTAAGAAATACAAACTGCTGTCTACAGCATTTTGCACACTAACTTATTTACTATACAAACCAAAGTTGTAGCATGGCTGAGTCATTGTGGGAAGTAGAGAGATTGAGCTGTATAATGTTTTGTTTTTGTTTTACTTTCTAATGGCTGTCATCTGTGTGGCAATTAGAAAATTGTTAAAAATATTTGCATAAACCTCTCTAAACTTTATCACTGAATAGAACACACCATTTAGGCAGTCTTTACCCCTATTTAAAGACTTATTCTCAGAGAGTCACCATCCTCTTATTTTAGACATAGAGGATCATAATTAGTTTTTTTAAGCAATACAAAATTGTGTAATATATGTCATTTTAAAATACAAGTATACAATATGTCAAAACAAGAAAGTATACAAATGTTCTGTAGCATTCAGCTAGTTTAGTCTGCTACCATTGTTTTGGAAACCCATCAGATTTTAAATTTTATGTAGAGATTGTATGTATGTATGTATGTATGTATGTATGTTTCTCCCTTTCCGTGTCTCTCCCTCTCTCTCTGTCCCTCTGTCTCCCTGTCTGTCTCTCCCTCTCTCTGTATCTTAGGGTATGTTTCTCTCCTCTCATTCTCGATCTCTCCTCCTTTCTTTCTCTCCCTTTCTTTCTCCCTGCAGTATGTTCCTCTCTCCACCATTTTTTCTCTCTGTCTCGCCCTCTATCCCTCTTCCTCGGTCTGTCTTCCTCTCTCTGACTCTCCCTCTGTCTCTCTGTCTTTGTTCCTCTGTCTCTATACCTCTCAGCCTCTCCTTCTCTGTCTCTCACTTTGTCTCTCCCTCCCTCTCTCTCTCCATCTCTTTCCCTCTCTTTATCTCTTTCCCTCTCTTTATCTCTCTCCCACTCTTTCCCTCTCTTTATCTTTCTCCCTCTCTCACGCTCTGTCTCTCGCTGTCCCTCTCAATTTCTCCCTCTATCCCTTTTCCCCTATGCCCCTTTTCTACCTATGCCCTTCTCCTTCTGACACTTTACTTTTCACCCCCTTTCCCTCCCATCACTGTCCATCTGTCCCTATCCTTATCTCTGTATGTCTCTGCCTCCTCCCTCTCCTGCAAAAGCCCTGTTTCACTTACCAGAGGGAGGCAAGATACCTGGCTGTGACTTTACAGGTGATCTGCCACCCACAGCCTAATCAATATCGCATGCACCAAATTATAGCCGGAAACAAACTGCATCAACAAAATATGTTTTCACATTATTTGGACGTGATATGAGTTAATTAATATGGCGAGATGCATATCTGTGCAAAACGTTCAACTTTCACTCAAAAATGCAATCTATATACTGTCGCAATTATTATGTACTTAGCACAGCACAATATAAATACATATTAATTGAACAAGAAAATACAGATATTTGAAACATGAAAGGGAATCCCTTCCCTGATGAGCTCACAACTTAAGAAGTGTAGTGAAAGATGACAGGGATATTAGATTATTGCGCAGATATTGATTTCCTTTTTTGGACCAGTCTGAGACATTTTCATTGCTGCTGTTTCCAATTGACTTACCAAGACCTTAGAAATATTCATGGTGAGTAACACTCAAATATAAGATCTAGTCGTGGCAACGTAAACAATAGTGGATCATTGCCATTAAAATAATCTACAGTATGTTTTCTCCAGGACCAATATAAATTTAGATCAACTAAACTTGTATCAAAGGGACTAATTGATTCAGTTCTTTATTTTCTCTGTGTATTTTGGTATTTGAAGTCTTTGTACTACATTGCGAAAGGAGAACCAGAAAAACTACTGAACTGTGTATAATGAATGAGTCTGTCACAAGTTTAGTTGGCAACTGTAGACCATGTAGCTAATACAGAAAATTTCCATATGGAATAAAATATAGCATGAATATTGGACACTAAACATAGAAATAACACAACTTTGCAATGTTACAAAAGATCTTTGTCATACTAAATGAGCATTTTTTATGTGTGTGAACTGATTAAATAAAAATTACCTTATCTAACTTATCTACAGCCTGGCCCCTGCTCTACAGTGTCTTGCCTACGGTAAGTGGACAATCTAATCTGTTTGTGCATTACTCTCAAAGAAGGTACAGTAAGTCTAGAACATGAATTCCAAATGCTGTTCACATTTCTGCTGGAAACTTTTTTCATATAACTTCATACTGTATATACACCCTTTTTCTTGTGAAATCAAATGTAAAATATGTTCTTACTTTGTGAAATAAAACCACTGCATTCTTGACTTGGGGGATATGATGGAATCAGGAGAGGATTCTTGTTCTACAAAGAAAATACATTTGAAAGAAAGCTACTGATTGCTTATGAAAAAAAACATATTCAAATTTATCAACAGAACATTAAAGCTGATGAAATATATTTACATATACTTATCTAATGAGATTGGTAGGGAAAGAAATGTTTTTACATTCCCAATTTTCATCTTTACTGGTTCCTTGTCATGGTGCGAAGATGGTTCTTTGCAGTGTCCTGGAAAAGAAAATACATTATTATTTAAAGAAGAAGAAAAGAAAGAAAGTTGCGGAAGAAAATAATAGAGAAATAGAATAAATGAGACAGATTGAGGCTTTAAAATGTTTAAGAGATGCAGAATTAACTGAGACATACTACTGTACTGATGGTCATTCCAAAGCAATTCTCCATATTGCTTATAAATAATTCAGAATCAATATCTGCTAAATACTACAGTATGTCTTTTCAACATACCTAATTGGTTAGAATATAGATATTGGGCTCTTGCAGAGTTCATATTTCTTGCACTCTTTGTTTAAAGAAGCAAAATAAACTATTATATAGTTAGACGCTATCATGTAGATTTAATCTACTCTTTAAAATGTTATTGAGAGTGATCAGAGTGTTACAACCTTTAGAGAATTGTCAGTGTGTCATTTGTTTTTTAATAGGAGGAAAAAAGATATTGAAATCATTGAGATGTTAGCATTGAGCTATGAAATTACTCTGTCACAGTTCACTGTGAGTATCAGAATGCTATCATTGAGTTCATTTATCTTTGTGATAAAAGCTCTTTCTAGTGGTGTGATTTATCTTTAAATACACTAATTACACACCTTTCAATATTTATTTAGTTATCCATTTATCTTTTAGGGACAATTAATATTTAAATGGATTATATGGATATTTTTAGTATCAAGCATTTGTATCTCTTCATTTTGAAGATAGGAACAATGTGTTACCTTAAAGAGAATACATTACACCAGCTATAAAGAGATCCCAGTCTCCTGATTCTAGAGCATATGATACACATCTCTCTACTTGTCTCTTTTAATTCTGCTTTTTCCCAGAGAAGCCTCATGCTTTGTCTCATTGTTTCACATTCTCTTTAATTTCTTTCCTTCTTTTGTTCTTTCCTCTTTAAATAGTAAGTTATTTTCTTTTTCAGGGCGCAGTTGGGTCTTTTAATTGGAAATGCATCCTCACTTTGGAATTTCCACCACCCTGAGGAACACCATACAGCCATGCTCTGAATATATTGTAATTGTTCAAACATTACATTCAGTGAACTTTGGACTGTAGTACAACTGCAAAATGATGTTGGTGCTCCCAAAAAGAGGAGAACTGGCTCTTGACTGGGCACATTCCAATACTATTATAGGAGCATTCTGGCATTGCTATTTCCAGAGATGCAAACTACTTGTGACCTTGGAAAAAGTCAAATCTATCTCCCTGTGCCATAGGCATCAAAAATAGATTGTATGCTCATCAGGTCCCATACTAATAATACCAGCACCCTAAACCGTATATGCAAAATAAAATGAATCTTGAACACCACATTACAGTACATCTCATTCTCTGCCTGCGCAACTTAATATGATTTAACCTACAAATGCATGCATCAATTAGACACCGTCTTACAGTACATTGCTGATACAACAACTTTGAATCATTGGTTAAGTTCATTTTCTTTATTGCTAGGCATATGCCTCACATCATGCTATGCAATACATGTATTAGTAATTTTATCATGACACAACAAAGGAAATAGGATACTAGAGAACCGGGATCCAAATATATCCTTTTTAAAATGCTAGATTACTGTAGTTATTATTGCTTTAACTGACTATAAACACCTGTATTTAAAATAAGGATGGGCATGTTTGCTGGTTTGAAGAATTTTAACATCAAAGCACAATTTGAGGGAAAGGCCAAAAAAGAACAGCCTTGGTTTTGTTTTTTGTTTGCATTTGCTTAAGTTTATTTTTCACCCATATCTAACAAAATGGGCTAATGTTGCTGTTTTTTTTTAATTCTGCTAAAATTCTAAATATATATTTTTTCAAACTTTAAAAAATGAAATTCTAAAAACAAAAAGTTTTATTTTTTGCAAAACTAAAACATAAACTCTTTTTAGAGCCACGACTAAAAGAAAAACACAAATCATGTTTACAACCAAAACACCACTCCTAATTTAACTTGGCCCAAACAGCACTGAATTGTATATAACTACCAAAAAATGGGAGTTTAGAATAATAAAAACAAGAGTGTTTGTTTTCTCACTGGTTTATTAAAGCTGTATATCTATGTATTTTTATTAAGTAGGCTATCTCAATGTGGGAAAAAGTCAACATCTATTGTCTTTTTTTATAGTGATAAATAACCAGCACCTCTCACAAATGGATATTGCAAGAATTCACATACTACATACATACATACAGCATAACTACAACTGTTGGGCTCAGCCCACAAATCCTCAGAAACATGTTTTTTTATATTGAGATTATTAAATGTACATATTAAAAAGTAATGTATAAATATGTGAGTATATAACGGTTACAAGAACTTACTGTATGTGTATTATTATCCATTGAAACATTTTTCCTGTTCAGAGCTGCTAATAAAATTAAATGCTTCAGGATGAAGACAAAATTCACATGCAGGAAGCTACTGTGTGAGCACCAGTTGTGCCTTAAAGATAGTATAATTGAATGCAGCATAGAAACTGTAAATTTAGAAGGGATTTATTAATACCGTTCTATAAGATCACAGGTCAGAACAAATCGCAAACATTTCCAGTACCTTATCTCTACATTAGCAACACTGAAAGCTTCTGGGGATGACATATTTTTGTGATTTGCTCTCTGCATCTGCCATTACGATGTGTGCATTGACTCAAATAATGGAGATTGAATTTTCAGCAATCTTGCTAACAGCATAAATGCATATATTTAATGTTCTTTTGACTCTTAGTGACGTCCACTGGATGTCACAAGAGTCCTGCCCTCCTGTGGTTCAAGAAGGCTGTAATTCTGCATCCACTGATTACGTTTGCATAATGGGTCACCAAGCAGCGGTAGTCAAATGTTTACACAAAGCAGAGGCAGAGGCAGCTTTGATGCACATTGTTTTGCTTGAATGCCATCTGATGCTAGAACAGGTAACATTTCAGAGGATATAATTCAACATGGGGGAATACTTTGTGGTGAAAGGTCCCTTTTCTCTGCCCTACTCATTATGTAACTCTGTCACCTCAGACCAGTATAAATTGAAGGATACATTGATACTAGATTTAATTGATGGCATTATTTTACAGTCCATCTTTGTAGTACTGTAGTTCTTTTACTAGACCAGTATGATAATTCATATATACGACTAAAATATACAGAGTATTTGAAACATCACAAACCTCTTCTTTATGTGTTCAGCAGGTGCTAATAAAGCATTAAAGATAGGAGGAAAATAAGGAATTTTAAGAGTTACAAAACAGGTTTAACATCTAAGCTTGATGAGATTATACGGCCTAACAAACCGCCTAAAACTCAGACAGTAGCTTAATGACGTTGCTATTGAAATGAGTGTAAAAAAGTGAGTCTGACACAATGATGTTTTTCCAGAGTAAAAAGCGTGTATTATGAGCTCAACATCAAAACAAGTAAATACCCAGCTTTATGTGCAAGACAAAACAGCCACGAGTGTTCCTCCCTGGTGAAGAAAAGGGAGTCATCATACTGGTACTCATGGAACAATACGTATACATTTTTCAACAGCACAAAAGGGAGGCAGAGGCTGCTCAGGTTCCTAAACTCCTAAATGTATTATTTGTCTTAATGATAATGATTAAATATTTGTTGATAGTACTTCAAATCTACCTGAGCCTAAGGAGAAAGTGCAGTCTCTATAGGTATAATAAGATAAAGTGCAAAGGATAAGGAAACAGATACCCACTAAATGAAACTGCATTTAATTGAAGTGAGGTTTTAAATAAATGAAACCAAAAATATACCTTTAATTTGGTCAACTAAAATCCTATAAGTGGAGCACTCTCATTCAAACTTACATATTAATTAAAACTAATGAATAGGGGAAGGATGTGGCGATGGTATATACAGATGAGAGAGCAACTAGTTTAATGCAGTGTAAGTGATGTCAAGCAAACAGTCTTGTTATGCAAATTGCATTATTGAGATACTGACACTGAACAATAATCACCTAATACAAGTGATATTCCCTGGGATGGAGTGCCAGCTGATGCCTTGCTAACAATGAAAAACACTGCTTGCAAATAAGCTACTGGGCTTTCTTGTGGTGCAGTAAAGAGTAGGAGCGATCTCTGCTTTGCTCGATGCAGCTCCCAGACTGCCTCATCTGCCAATCAGGTAAATAGACTAATATATTGAGTGACCCACAGTATTTAGAGGCACACACAGCTGGGAGAGAAGAAATCAGCACTGCTGACCAGGACCAGAGCCCACTATCACTTTATCTCCTGTGAGTTCCGGGCGCTCCTACCACTGAGACGTTGGCTAAATGTAATGTCAGTGATCAGAATTCTCTGTTCGCTCGCTCTCTCCCTCCCCCTACAGTATTAACCACATACACCCGACATAAGTTTTACTCTCTATGAGATTTCTCATGGGTAATTGCTTATTATTTTTCAAAAGCAGTTTCACTAAATCCCTCTTACCATATTCAGCGCATGCTCCAACACCACTCTAAATTCTTACTTACTGTATGTAACTTTCATGTTTTCTTTCCCAGCCATCATATTATCCAGTCCTCTTTAAGGCCCAGTGTACAGATGAAGCAGGTGATATTGCACCTGCTGGCACGCATCAGGGAGTGGAATAGTGCATTAGCCCCAGCCCTTTTTAATCCACGGTTAATGTCTTTCAATGTTGTTGGCTCCCACTGGTGTGCTGTGTGTGCTCTGATACAATGTGCAGCGGGAGCACTAATGGCTGCTACATCTATATGTGGGATTAGTATCTGTATTCAGACAGGCAAGGACATTTCAAATTTAACAGCTGAAGAGTCTATGCCTGGGTGGTTGTGTTCACCCATCAGCCTGATATCCTTGGAATGGTAACCCATCCCTTGCTAGTTAACTCTGGCCTAAGCTCAGTCTCTCTTCTTACCAAGAATTCTCTTGGAGTAAAGTCCAGGGATCTCAGGTCCAACAATTGGTGAATCTGGTTTGAATCGCAGCGTCAATTCTCCTTGTGACCTTGGTGAGTCACTTTGGCCCCCAATCCCTCTATATTGACTAAGCTAATTGTATATAGAAAACACTCCCAAAATCTAATTCATTTGAAGATGGTTAAATGGAGGAACTGAAAATATTTGTACTATACAGTAACAGGCACTACAATATATTTGTTACGGAAAATGGATTGATTAGAAATTCTGAATAATAAACAAAAGAAAATGATATTTTGGAAAAATACATAGACACATTAATAGGGGATATCATTATATAATATTCACCTCAAATACAGAACGTGGGAACAACACAACAATTACATGGTGAATCAATCTAACTGAAATGTAACTACAACCTCATTATACAAACTAAATAACTACTTCTATTGACTGACACATATTGGATGTAGCATTGTTGTCTTTTGTTAAATACATTTGGTCACACCCAATAGCATTCCTTTTGAAACAAATATGTATGATATGTTGTGGTGGGGGTAGAGCTTGTAGGGATTGTGTGTGTTTGTAAATTGTCAACTGGTAACAGTTATTTGAAGGTTGGTGATCCCTCCTCCCTGGGTTTAAGCTCACTCCTCCCCACTATTTTAATACTGTTGAAGGTTTTTTCGTGCACCTGTGGAAGACTGGTCTATTGAGACATTTCTCCCTCCACTGCAGAGGTAAATGAGAATTTTCACAGATAGTGCTAGGACCTGCAAAGGGGTCATGCCTTGACAGGGCTGCAGGCTTATAACGCTTTGACAAAAGAGTTTAACTAAATGATCCTTATGAGAATACAAACATTTAAATAATTAAAAATAGAAACGGGGGAAGAACAGTGCCAACAAATTGGAGGAGGCCAGTATAGAAAAATATGAAATTATTTATTAACCAAACGGATCATAAAAGACCCCTAGATAGCTACACAGCGCACCTACGCATTTCGGGCAACACGCCCTTGAGAAAGGGCTGTTTGGTTAATACATAATTTTATATTTTTCTATATTGGCCTCCTCCAATTTGTTGGCAGTGCTCTGCCCCCGTTTCTATTTTTGCTTGTCCACTTCATGTGCAGAATCAATACGCTGTTGAAAACCTGCATCCTGGACTTCAAGGAGAATACCATGGACTTTACTGAGTGAGTTATTTTGTATTGTATTGTATGTCTTAATTTATATAGCGCCATTAATGTACATAGCGCTTCACAGTAGTAATACACATGGTAATCATATAAAGAACAAATAATATAAATAACAGATCATGGGAATAAGTGCTGCAGACATAGAAGTAACATAAGGAAAAGGAGTCCCTGCTCCGAAGAGCTTACAATTTAATTGGTTGGTAGGGAGAACGTACAGAGACAGTAGGAGGGAGTTCTGGCAAGTGCGTCTGTTATTCATGCTTTATGTCAGCTTTGAATGGGACACAGTGTGTACTATAAATATGTGCGAGTTAGCAATAGGTTCTAGTTCCTTAACCCTTGCTATGGGATGCTGATCAATTACTTTATACTCACGGGAATTGTTGCATAGGATGCTTTAATTGATTACAAGGATACAATTAACATTTGAAGCACCGGTTCCTATTGATTTAAATATTTAACTGTAACGGTATTTCTGGCCCGGCCTGACCCACCCAATCTCACATTGGCCCCTGTGGTCTAACCGGACCCCATTACAGTGTGAATATGCCTGACGGTGCACCTGCTGGCTACAGGACTCCTGAGTCTCCCGCATGATGGTGTGTGGGGAGAACCCGTCTAAACAGGCAGCTGAGGTAGTGTGTTGAGTCTCACCTAGTTCCAGTGCAGCGCCTCCACCTCACCAGGGCCCCTGCGTCCGCATGGGGATGATCCTGACGAGGAACTCCTCGGTGGTGCTCCTCTCTGTACACTCATTCCACAGATGTACACGAGAGGATTTCTGAATGAACACATCTTTATTGAATGATGTGGGCTAGCTGCCCCTCGCAGTTGAGACTTAGCCTCTCATGATTCTCCTCGCTGCTTCCCTTCTAAGGTGATTCTTTCCTTTAATAGGGATTCCCTATCCCCGCAGGGATCACTATCCTGTGCCAGGTCCCTGGACACAGTCTCCTCTGGAGTTACCGCAACTCTTCCTCTCAGCAGAACTCAGGTCTCATACCAAGACTCTCCAGCAACTCCTGCTGGGCTTGAACTAGAACTAACAACTATACAGCAACTGTACTCGCCTTGAACTCTGACGGAACTAACTCTTTGACACAGTGCTGTGCCTTATGTAACTTCTGAGGCTGACACACCTCTGACATCACTAACCATGGAGTCAGAGCATGTGACCAGTCCCATCCATACACAGGGCACCCCACCAGGGTGTGAGGGAAAACCTCCATGATTACTGCTGGCATGCCCACACTTACCAGGCCTTGCTGCCAGCAGGAGAGATGACTGTAGGCATTTTACATGACCGCTACATTCTCCCCCTGGTGAATCCCATCGTCCTCGCTGGGACCTAAATTTGTACACCTTCTTCCAGGAAGCACTGTAACATAGGACATAATTATGTTAACATTCACATACAAATTTTCAGAATACCATAACAATGACTACAGTACAGTCCGCCAAGCCCACCCCGACCAGCAGCCACGAACCCGCGTAATGTGTTAGTACCCCCTAAAAATAGTGATCTGGGTCAGGTTTTCTCACCTCCCTGTTACCCATATCCAGGACCGTGACATAGTAATGCCTAGGCGATCCTCTCTCTGGCCTATAGGTCACCCTATGTTTGTGGACATTTCTCCCTATGCTCCACACTCGCATCAGGGTGTCTATCCTTTCCTCCGCCTTCTTACCTACAATGGCGCTCCCCCTATTGACTAACTACAACTCTATAGTCTCTTGGAGCCACCTTTCCCTATTGTCCTCAATTTCATCCATCAGGGGCTCCGGAACATAGGGATACTCCAACCCGTGGGATTTTTTATACCGGACTATTATAGCCCTCTCCGCCCTACTGACCCTGGTCAGATCAGCATTACCTGCCCTCCCAGGTAATACCCATGATAGGGGCTCATCAGGATCGACTGGATCTGACAGTGTGTCGGGACCCATGGGCGCTATGTCTCTACGCTCCAGCTGGAACCACCTCTTCTGTAATTCCCTGTCCCTCTGCTCGGGTGTGAACTCTCCCTCTTTCCACCAGAAATCTACCACGTCCTCCCGCCGGATGAGGAACCGAGTACGGTCCATCCACGCGGAGTACCCTTCAAATAGCGGGGCCCACCACCGGGTCTCCTTAAATGGGTTAGGCCCTGGTTCCCTGTCGTCGTCGAATGAAAATACCCCTGACGACCTCGTTGAACGCGATGGGAACCACCTCGAGGACCCCGGAGCCTTTACTGTCGGTTGGGGTGCTGTATCTGCCACCCTCAATTCTCCCTGTCCCCTTGAATCGCCCTCCGTAGCGCCACTGCGCTGCCTTTCCCCAGTCCGTCTTCCCTCTCCCCCTGGTGAATTGTCCACGTACTCCAGGCTAGGCGGTGAACCCGGTGACCGTGTGATGGGGGTAGGGGTATTAACTAGGGCATGGGGCTGGGCATAGGGACACGGGGCAGGACCCCACGGAGTCATGACCCGCTCCTGACTGTCCGTGGACTGATCCAAGGATGATGTCTCACCCTCCTCAGTCCTGAGATCGTCTCTCCAATTTCTGGGCCTTGTAAGTGATCGGGAATCTTCCCCCGATCGCCGAAGCGTCGCTGCTTTTTCTTCATGGGTTCCGCCGTCGCCACCGGAAGTGAAGTTCTCCCCGGAACCGGAAGCGTCGCCATCTTGCGTGGGACCCCCATGCGGGATCTCTTCCTCTATGACGACATCCGGTTGCTCCGCCGTCGTTGCCGGAAGTGATGCCGTCCCTCCACGTGCACTTTGGGCCTGGCGCGGCCCTTCCAGCACTTCGCCGTCTGTTGTGACCAGGTAAGAGATAGGGCTTTTTGGCTTACCCGTCCGCAGGGGTGTAGGCGTCTCTCTCCCGTCTCCGCCAGGTCCTGGGATGGCGGGACTCCGTCGGTCGGATCGCCGATCTGCGGGGGACGTCCTGCCACTCACCCCACGGGGTGTCGATCTCCCGGTCTGCCTTTTCAGCTCCGTTTTTACTACCGCCAGCTCACGGAGGTCCTCATCTGAGTAATCCCCTCGCCCGGACTTAGGGGTCTCCGAGCGGGGTGACAGTCTCTTTTCCCCGAACGCGGGGGTTGGTTCAGCCGCCTCAATCGCAAGTGACCCAGCCGACTTGACCGGCTCCAGTCCCTTGTTTCCGGGACTCGCGCGGTTGCTCCATAGCGCGCCCGGGGACTCGGCGGAGCGCCTTGTCACGTCCACCGGGGGGTCAGCAGGCTGTATAGGAATGAATGTGGGCATAGGCCACAGGTACAAAGTCCCGCAATGAGGGCAACGTGCCGCTGTATTGACCGTGCCTCCGGGCAGCCCGCATTGTAGGCAGAGCCCGACCACCGTCTCGGTGCCAGCCACCCGTACCACCAGTAGCCCGCCGGGTACTGAGTAGGGCTGGGTGGAGACCATCGTGCCCACAGTGGAGGAGCAGGCCATTCTTTGTACAGGAGCCACTTCCTGTACAGGTCTCTCCTTCTCAGTGGTTCCTCGCAACTGACTGATGGAAGTTGCTGGATCCGCCACTCCCTGCTTCGGCTCCTCCCTTCTCTGACAGAGCTGAAACCCGCCCCCAGGGGTTGCAATTATGGGCGGGTCCCACAGGGGAATATCATGCCCCTTAATTAAGGCCGCACCTCTCTCAGTCCTGGTGGGCGCGGTTAGCGTTTTCGCGCCAGTCTCCTCCTCAGAGCTGAGGTCCTTTCCCGCGGCTAGCTCCCGCCTTTTTCTTGCAGCCGCTTTTTGTGCAAGATATCCCTCTTTCTTGCACTTGCCTTCCGCGGCCGGAACTACTTTCGGTAGTGGCGCCGTCTGGATATCCATCCCTGGGCCCAGTGGGTACATTCCCACAGGCCATAGTTGAAAGTCACTCCCCCTGGTAGAAATCAGGGGAGGGTCCCATAGACTAAGCGGTTGACTCAGCACAGGGGCTGAGTTAGTCACTGTCCATCCCGGCGCAGCCATAGCTTTCGCGCCATGCCCCCCTTCAGGGCGGGGCCCTGCTGTTCGCGCCATTCCCGGCCAGCTTTTTGCAAGTCCTGCACCAGCCACATTTTCTATGACTGTCCCATGCGGTGTCCCTAGCAAGCGGGAACCGCCATTTTGGTTGACTTTTGAGCCCAAAAAGTCCATCTGTTTGCTCTCCTCACGGGGTTCTCCCCCAATTATAACAATTTCTTCACACTCTTCAAGGGTGGCCCCTCGCTGTCCCATACAGGATAAAAACTGGGCAGCCATAGCCTTCGCTCCGCTCCAGAGCAACCTGGTTAACGATAACTCGGAGACCGTTTGCTCTTCAGTGGGTTGCACGCCACGGGTGCCCTCCCCATCAGCCTCTGGTCGCCATTTTATGTTCTCCGCACCACGCGGATCCTCTATCCTCTCGTAGCAGTTGTCGTACATGGGGCTCAGCTCTGCGGGGCAGCCTCCACATCAGTACAATAAAGATGTTCAGATGCACCACCACATGTGTACCCGAACTAGGCTTGACTCAATGTGCACTACCTCAGGCTAGGCTCACTCTCTCAGTGTCTGCTGTGACTCCTTCCTCCCAGTCTGTGCTCCCTACGTGAGTGTCTGGAATGGGCTAGGTACTCTGGCTCTGCCATGCAGTACTTGGGGCGTCTACCTGTCTTGGTCAGCCTAGCGCAGACCCTCTCCAGGACTCCTGACCAAGTTAACAGGCTATCCCTTCTGGCATCCTACCAACTAGCACTGCCTCAAGGTGACTCGGTCAGCTATAGCCCGGCTCCAGACCCCTCACTCCCTTCAGGCCCCTAGGTTGTCCCTGCGAACTGACAATATCCCGTCAGCCCCCTGACCACCCCTAGGTCCGTCCCTACGCAGCACAAAGTGGCAGCAGACACTCTCCCTGTATCCCAGTGTGCCTAGCTAAAGCCTGTCCTGTTGACAGATCTGATCTCAGCAGCTCGCCTCCAAATGTAACGGTATTTCTGGCCCGGCCTGACCCACCCAATCTCACATTGGCCCCTGTGGTCTAACCGGACCCCATTACAGTGTGAATATGCCTGACGGTGCACCTGCTGGCTACAGGACTCCTGAGTCTCCCGCATGATGGTGTGTGGGGAGAACCCGTCTAGACAGGCAGCTGAGATAGTGTGTTGAGTCTCACCTAGTTCCAGTGCAGCGCCTCCACCTAACCAGGGCCCCTGCGTCCGCATGGGGATGATCCTGACGAGGAACTCCTCGGTGGTGCTCCTCTCTGTACACTCATTCCACAGATGTACACGAGAGGATTTCTGAATGAACACATCTTTATTGAATGATGTGGGCTAGCTGCCCCTCGCAGTTGAGACTTAGCCTCTCATGATTCTCCTCGCTGCTTCCCTTCTAAGGTGATTCTTTCCTTTAATAGGGATTCCCTATCCCCGCAGGGATCACTATCCTGTGCCAGATCCCTGGACACAGTCTCCTCTGGAGTTACCGCAACTCTTCCTCTCAGCAGAACTCAGGTCTCATACCAAGACTCTCCAGCAACTCCTGCTGGGCTTGAACTAGAACTAACAACTATACAGCAACTGTACTCGCCTTGAACTCTGACGGAACTAACTCTTTGACACAGTGCTGTGCCTTATGTAACTTCTGAGGCTGACACACCTCTGACATCACTAACCATGGAGTCAGAGCATGTGACCAGTCCCATCCATACACAGGGCACCCCACCAGGGTGTGAGGGATAACCTCCATGATTACTGCTGGCATGCCCACACTTACCAGGCCTTGCTGCCAGCAGGAGAGATGACTGTAGGCATTTTACATGACCGCTACATAACTATATATTTATATTTTGTCATATTGAATGTCCAATTCCAAAGTGCGGGGCAACAGTTTCAGGTGAGGGGAATCCTGCTTGTGCAGCCAACACAACATACTGTAGTGCTGACAAGTATTCTAAAACAAATCTGGGGCAATCACCAACAAGATCTGGGTACATGCTGGGTACATGCTGCAACATTTCAGTGACATTTCTGCAGACAGACTAATGGCCCATCGGATTAACAATGGGGCTGTCAGGGACCCCTGTTGTGTTAATTCGATGGGCCATTAGTCTCTGCAGAGATGTCACTGAAATGTTGCAGCATGTACCCAGCATGTACCTGGATCTTGTTGGTGATAGCCCCAGATTTTCCATAGCAAGTTTTAGAATACTCGTCATCGCACCTGTAGACAAACAATTTCTTCAAAGTACAGGTCTTCTATAAGACAGAGATACAAAATAGAGCTCTACTTACTGTACAAGTTCATAATGCAATTCTCATTTTAATGTGACAGCCACAAACAGTGGAAAGGTCCATATGGGACCTGAAACTTTGTCTTTCCACTGTTCGTGGCTGTCATATTAAATGGAAAATTGCATTATGAACTTGTACAATAAGTAGAGCTCTAGTTTGTATCTCTGTCTTAGAGGAGACCTGCACTGTTAAGAAATTGTCCGTCATATTGGATGTACTGTAGCATTGGGAATTGTTGTCTTTTGTTAAATCTAGACTTGCAGTAAACGCCTGTGATGACCGTATAGCCCACAGTATTTTTTCAGGTTTGTTATTCCTTTGCAAGTTTTCTTTTTATTGGACATTTTCTTCTGCCTATTAGTTAACTATATTGTTTCAATTTTAAATTTCTTTATTGTATTGAATGTCTTTATTTATATAGTACCATTACGCTTCACAGTAGTAATACACGTGGTAATCAAATAAATAACAGATAATATAAATAACAGATCATTGGAATAAGTGCTTTAGACATAAAAGTAACATTAAGTTAGAGGAGTCCCTGCTCCGAGGAGCTTACACTCTAATTTATACTGTACTTCAGTACCAAAAGTTATTCCTCATAACAATGTACATTTCACTATTGTAATATCTTGCTGTGATGTTATGTTGTTTCATACTTTCATAAAGTCTTTCAATAATTATTTTTTATTAGTACAAATGTCATCTTTAAAGAAAAATATCTAAACAAAACAAACAAAAAAATCAAAGTGCATTCGCATCTTCCTACTGCTATCCCAGCAGTTGTAAGTGTAGCCTATAACTTTAAGAGGCTTTTATTAACTTAGGAAGCCTTTTAATACTCATACAATAATAATGGATTTATTTTTGTAAATAAAAATACAACATCAATCAGTACTGTAGATAGGAAGAAAAATCTCCTTAATGTTAATGACTCAAAAGCAGACATTTAAAACATGGTCTTGTTGCTTTAAATATTGCTCACTCAAAGTAAACAAAGTAAACAAATTCTGCTGTGTGCACATATGGCATATACATACAGAATGCACATGTAGCAAGTTTTATTACACTGATTAACTTAATTTGTTAATGCTACCACATTATCAACGCAAGATTATCATTGAGTGCGATGAAAACACTAGTAATGTTTATCATATCTCCTTAAAAAATGCAATATTTACAGCATTATTTATTGCGTTAATGGGGTAACAACGCTTTATACAGCTGAGGCCCATTTTATTCTACAACATCTCCGATTTTTTCGGGGATTTTTTCCGAAAGCCACGCACTTCACCGCGTTCATGCGTCGTTCATACCGTATTCATGTTGCATTCATGCCGGCGTCACCCGTGGTTGATGTCTTTATTGATGTGTGTTGATGTGTTTATTGATAATGGTTCGGATTTAATTGGTTGCAATTCTTCGCGTATCCGCCAGGTGGCTGATATTCGTGAATTGTAATGAATTCTAATGTTTACACTACATGTGGCTCACTAACAGTAATGTATCGACTTGCAGGTGTTTAAAAAAAATACCACAGTGATCCATTGTTAATTGACCTTGGTACTGAAGAAGTTACAATACTGTATCAATTTAGGCTTTTCATATTAAAAAATAAATGCACAGTGTCTGGTGTTGTTTTATTGTCCTGAGAGTCCCGAGATGAGTGCACAACTGCAGTCCGTGTTCCAAAAACCCAACATAACGTACGCTTATTTGATATGGGCCGTGATTAATGCAACTGATGATAAGATGGCAACAGTTGGTCAAATTTATCAATATTTTATCGAAAACTATGACTTTTACAAATTTTCACCAGATGCTCATGTGTGGAAGCGTGCAATAAGGAAAAAGTTATGTATTGATCCGTGTTTTTTTCGTATTGATCCCGCACATGGTGTTAAAGGAGAGTATTGGTGTGTAGCACCAGATTTTTCCCATATCTTTGATCATGGAGACTTCAAAAGGTGAACGGTCATGTTAAAACCAACTAAGAAACGTCAGTCGCAGGCAAGCAATGGGCAAGCGACAGCACCAGCTTCCAATAACGGTCCGACCGTCAGTGAAAACCTGGTGACCGGCAACCCTTGCTGTCTGTCCCCGACCGGATACCTGCAGCCTGAGCACAGAGTACAGATACCAACAAGCTTGCATGTACCAAAGCGATTTCCAGCCTCATCAGCTGTCAACTACAGGTGTAGCAGTCCCGCTGTCACCTGTCAACTACATTTATAATCAAGAATACGGGACTGGCAGTGGTTTGGCGCCAGCTGATTGGAAAAATCTATGGTGAGTAATGTTGCCGCATTTTATTCTGTTTTTGAAATATCAATATCAATGCACAGTAAAGCAATTAATCCTGTAATCAATCGCTTTGCTTATGGTTCTTTACAGTACTTTTATTATAGTATTGTAGGCACAATTCGCGAAAATGTAGTGCAGCAATATCATTGGCTGAGCAGCTTCTACAGTAGATACTGAACAATTGGTGGAAAGCTAGGCGCATGTGCATTGGAACCTTCTTGAAATGCATATGCGTGTCATCACATCTACAGTAGTCGCATGCGCATGTGAACAGGAGACGCCCCCCCGAGAAAATTATTGGTGAGACTGACTGTGGGAACTTCTTTAGGGGACTGACTGACCATTATAGTAAAACTTGTACTTTTATTTTTACTCAGAAAAGAAAACTTTGTCATCTCATGTGGAAAACGGCAAATGGAGGGATTTCGATGGATAATATCGCGTTGTGTAACGATGCCTGCACATTGCTGAATCGGATTTAAAAAAAACACGTACCGGAGTCAACAGTTTAGTGGCTGTTGTTATTGATTAGGATAGAATACCTGAAACAGTATGCTGTTGTTTTCAGACAGTATACAATACTTTTTTATATACATAATGTATAATACACCCGAAAAATAAAAAGTATGCATTTATTCTACATGTATTCCAGTACATATGTGTTTTCTATACCCGTACAGCATGTATTGTTTTAATACTCTTGTGATGTACTGAGCATGCCTACAGTATACAGTACAGTACTGTCCAGTATGCCTGGACAGTACTGTACAGTATTTTCTAGAAACACTGTATTTTGTTACAGTATAAAAGGAGACAATGGAACAATTTTAAACAAATAAACATTTTCTTTTATTGATGGAGTAAGTACAAAAAGTGTACAACAACAACAGTATGGTGTTAGTAAAAAACATTTCTTGAAACACAGTATTTTGTTATAAAAGGAGACAATGAAACAATTTAAAACAAATCAACATTTTCTTTTATTGGTAGAGTAAGTACAAAAACATTTATGGAGTAAGTAAAAACATTTATTTAAAAATACAATTTAAAAACATTTAAAGTGTACAGCAATTCAAAACATTTACAGGTGTATGGTGTACTGCTAGTAAAAACATTTATGTACAGTATGAATACAATTTCAAACTATAGCAAAATTTCCTTTATTGAAATACAGAAAGTCAAAACATTTACAGCACAGGTGTACAGTATGGTGTTAGTAAAAACATTTATTTATGAATACAATTAAGTTATTAAGAATACAATTTATGAAAACAGTAAGTCAGGCCTGCACAACTCCATTCCTCAACGGCCGCAAAGAGGCCCGGTTTTCAGGATTGAAACTGGGCCTGTTTGTGGCCCTCGAGGACTGGAGTTGTGCAGGTCTTTTGTAAGTAAAAACATTTCTTTATTAATACAATTTAAAACAAGCAACAAGTAAAAAATTAATCAACATTTGAACAGTCACGCGAATTCGATCCCCAGCAGATTGTCCTTCCAGGTCCGATGCCTCGTATAATGCAAAATGCCATTAATGGAGTCTCTCACTATTTTCATTAAAGGATCGGTAATTGAAAAATAGCCCCGCAATTCCTCCACAATAGTCTTTCGTAAATTTTCAGGAAGAGCCCTTTTGTCGCGATTTTCTTCGTAGTTTACCCACCCGCAGTACACCAAGTAGGACACGTGGTGCTTGAAAATTAACATAGCATACTTCTGGGGTATACCACCACTTGTTAACCTATTCTTCTCCCTGAGTGGCCGGGGCAGCTCGCGCAAGATGATGTCGGGCACCGTCTCAATGCAAGCGTATGTGGGTTGGATTCTGGGAGTGGGTGTTCTTCTGGGAGCGGGTGAGCTTGTGGCGGTGGTCGAGGGTAGGTTTTCTGGGGGTATGCTTTCCTCCTGTCTTGGTCGCCTTGTCAGTGTTGCCTCCTGGCGTGATCTTGATGGGGTTGTCATGTCATCCTCGTCAACGGCATACATGAATACATATTCTTCTGATGGAGGGGGCACGCTTGGTGATGGAAGGTTGAAGGTCCCATTCATCACTTCCATGCCACCCTCCTGCTCCGGCGTCAGAGATACAGGGGCATGAACACCAAGCAAATTATGTATCCCGGCTAGGTCAGTCTCTATCTTCTCCATGCGCTTATCCATCTTCTCCATCTGCTTGTCCATTTTCTACATCCGTTGATCCATATTTAGCATGGTCTCTAAAAGAAGATCTATCTTTACCAGCATAGAGTTCCCAGGGATATCGACACTTAACCCATTCAGCATGCGGTCTAATGAGCTGGATCTTGTGCATGGGGTGCTGTGGACATCTGGGTGGATGGGTGCTAAGGAGGATGAGATGGGGGTTCCCTGGCAGTGTTGTCGAATAGGGATGGAGGAGGTGACCTGTGGATTTCCGTGAGGGAAGCGGCAGCGTAGTCTAAGAGTGATGGAGAAGTTGACCTGTGGATTTCCGGGAGAGAAGCGACAGTGTCGTCGAAGAGGGACGGATGAGGTGACCTCTGGGTTTCCGGGAGAGCAGCAGCAGCATAGAGCAGCAGCAGCATCGTGAAAGAGTAGTGGAGAAGATGGGCTGTGGGTTTCCGGGAGAGCAGCGGCAGAGTCGTCGAAGAGTAATGGAGGGGGTGGCCTGCGGGTTCGATGGGTTGGCTGCCATTTGTTTTGCTTTGAGTGTACATCACCAAATTTCTTCTTGACATAATAAGGCTTATTAAAACCCTTAGCCTTTGGGGTCGTCAGAAGGTTTTCTTTATTAGCCTTAGCCTTTCGCTTTGGCCTTGGCTTTGAAACGGCTATCGCCTTTCGCTTTTTCTGCATGACAGGCACGGCAGAAGCGAGTGGGTTCCTGCGTCCGTAGAATCGGGGTTGATCATGGAAGCAGATGGCACAATGCAGTATCTGGACAAGGGCAAGCTCAGATACAGATCATCGAGTGGTGGACTGTGCAATGTATGTGACATTTTATGCATGGCAACGAGGTGCAGGTGTTAAAAGTCAGCGTACTGTAATGTGACTCATTAAAGTATAAATACACCAGCCATTTTGTTGATTCACTGCACATTGAATACACATCGACTAAACATCGAATATGCATTCTTGTGCTTGTATTTCTTTCTACTCGCAGCGATGCCTGTTAAAAAGATTTCTAAGGATCTTAGCATGAGAATTAAGGATATGTACAGGAGAGGACAACGAATTGCAGATATCCAACGCTGGTTAGGTGCTTCTGGCCTTGTTGTACCAGCAACCATCGTGAGCTATCATGCCCACGGTAAGACCAAAAAACGCACGAGGACACCAACGGTAACTACCGCGTAAGTATATTATACTGTGTATCTTATCTATTATTATTTATATAACTATATATTATAGATCTATCTATTATTGTTTATATCGCGGTATATTTAATAAAACTATAAAACACAGTATATCTATCTATTATTGTTTATATCGCTGTATATTTATAAAACTATAAAACACAGTATATCTATCTATTATTGTTTATATCGCGGTATATTTATAAAACTATAAAACACCATATATCGATCTACTATTGTTTATATCGCGGTATATTTATAAAACTATAAATCACAATATATCGATCTATTATTGTTTATATCGCTTTCTATTTATAAAACTATAAAATACAGTATATCTATTATTGTTTACTGTAAATGATGTGCTGTACTTGTGGCCTACTGTACTGTAACTTACAGGATTGTTGTTTTTCTTTACACTGCAGGGAGACAACTCTTCTGGTTGACAAAATAAGTGAAGAGAATGATGAGAAGAGTGCCTTAGGGGTCAAAGACACTCTGCTGAAAAATCACAATCTCACTGTATCCGAGGCCAGCATAAAGAAGATGAGACGGAGAATTGGATGGAAATATGGACGTGTGAGGTTAGTACTGGATAGTACAGGAAGTAAAAGTGTTGTTTAAGAAACTGTACTATACCTATAAAATTATTCCTTGTCATTACAGAGCATACCCTATGATAAGGGACATCAACAAAATCAAGAGAGTGGTCCAGGCACAGGCATGGATCGACAGAGGAGAAACTATTCAGGATTGCATCTTCACTGACGAGTCTTCTGTATCGCTGGAGAGATTTGCCACCTTTGCATTCCACAAAAAAGGTCGCATATCTATGAAGCCGCGTCCAAAACACCCAGTTAAGATGCATGTGTGGGGTGCCATCTCTAGGTGTGGACCAGGATGCATTGTCATCTTTGAAGGTAAAATAAGTCACACGCTTTTGCCTTATGCACTGTACTGTACTAGTGTGCAGTATTTTGAGCACTTTTCTTTTCTAATTATAGGAATCATGAATAAAGCTTTTTTCCAAGAGCAAATTGTGCCTGAGATTGTGGAATACATCACACGTGAGTTCCCAGATGGTCACCGTTTCTATCAGGACAAGGACCGAAGCACACCACGTCAACAACGCATATTCTTGCCTGCGGTATCAACTGGGTGACGACGCTAGCGGAGTAAGTGCCGTAACCGTGTCTCATTTTTTCCCACTGTTTACTGTTTATCTCTTTAACTAATCGTCCTTTTTTTCCCCCTCCAATGACAGATCGCCAGACTTCAATCCTATCGAAATGGTCTGGCATCAGCTGAAGGACCATATCCGAAAAGTTGTGAAACCCTTCAAAAAGGATGAGTTGGCGCAAGGCATAATGAGTTTTTGGAACGATGTACTCACGTGGAACGATGTAATAAATATATTGACCATATTGCGACTGTGTTGCCCATTATGATAGAGCGTAATGGGCAAACATCAGGAAGGTAGTATGGTACAGTACTGTACTGTAGTATGGTAAGTACAGGCACACCAAGTACAGTATGATACAGGTAAGTATGGCACAGATTGTTTTACAGTATACAGCATGCACCTAACTGCACTATTTTTTCTTTCCTGAGAGAGCAGCACCAGCCATATGGTTACAAAGTATTTAACAGTAGTTACAGTATACAGTACAGTAGTTTCAGTATAGACTAGTTTGACAGTAGTAACTGCATAGTCCAATATGGAGTAGCTATACAGTACACAATACCATAATATGCACATAACTGCACTATTTTTTTCTTTTCTTGTCTTTTCAGAGAAGAAAGGGCGGGCAGGGGGAGGGGGGTTATCATGTGTAAATTGTGTGAACTGTGTGTACAGTAAAGTGTATCTAAAGTGCAGTAATAATTTACACAAAACCTCCCATCTCTCAATGAACTACAGAATGAGGAAGAAGATAAAGACGGAAAATTTGTATTACTGTTTTTATTATTATCAATGTGTATTATTCATGATTATCCACCGGCCCTCAATTTTCAACTGACAGAAGAACTGAATAAAGACTGCATTTTGTATTATTCATGATTATTTGTATATTTGTATTTTTTGTTCCTGATAAAATAAAATAAATATTTCTTTACATTCATGATAATCATAATCATTGAACCCCCCCCACCACCACCAAAGAAAAAGAAAGAATGACAAAAATTGGTAACTTACTGCATCAAAAACATGAATCAGATTATGTTTTTTTTAACTCTCAATTTCACAGTGCTGTGCTAATCAGATTTACAGTTCAAATTTGAGAAGGGATTATCACAAGCGTTACAGTAAACAAAGCCTCAAAGGGTTGGGGGGGTGGATGGGTGAGTCATATGAATGGTGAACAATAGGTCTCGAAGTGAAATGGTGAAGTTATACACGCATGCGCAGTAATCATCAACTATTTCCCTTCCCAAAGAGTATTACACGCAGGCGTAGAGATGTGACTCAAAGCCAACAATAGGAAAACTAATTAATGGTCTGAGAGAGGTGTCGATAAGAGGTTGAAATCCTTGAGCGAGCCTTGTGTGTGTGTGTGGGGGGGGAGGGGGCAAAGCTGCCTTAAGGATATCCTTGAACAGTTAAAATAAATATTTTCATAATGATTTGATCCCCACACCCCCAAATAAATAAAAATCACATAAAGCATGTGCAGTCAAAAGCATGGTGTCGCAGTCAAAAGCTACAGCACCGATTGAATATCATAATATCATGATGTTTTAGGCAGGCACATGTCGAAAAAATTAAAATAAAAAATTACGACAAAAAAATTTAAAAAAAATTTAGTCTTGAACTTTTTTTCCCCCAATGAGCATTAATAATCTGCACAGAAGAAGAAATCAAACCAGGCTCTGCACTGTACGTTATACACACAGGAATGTGATGACAGGAATGTGATTGAAGCCAGAAATGGTGTGGGACATATGTAATGTAGATAAGAAGTTGAAATACTGCAGTGCAGTACATTAGCCTGTGTGTGTGTGGGGACGAGCGAGGGAAGAGCGCTGCATACGCCGAAATGTGATACTGTTACAGTACACGCCTATGCGGTTCAAAACTGTTCAAATGAGACATACAGTACAGTACATGCATGTATAAATATGCAAATTTACAATTACTGCGCGCGCGTGCGCGTGCGCACACACAGACTGTGTACTGACGAAGGTTGAACTGCTACAGTATTAGACTTTGAAGATAACAGCTTGCGAACGCCCACCTCAGTTTTTAGACGGTATTGCAGTATTGCAGACAGCGCTAATAATACGAGCGCTAAAATACCGGAACATATTCCGGAAAAAAAGAAAATATAACGCATCCACCCGCGGTTATCAGAGTTACGCCGCTACGGCCGAACTAGCATAAAGGGGGTCACAGCTGTACATCTGTGTAGCTGGTGGCACCAACAAAAACGTTTGCGCACACTCCTGCTATACACTATTCAAGCTACTTTTGGTGTAGATGAAGCAAAGATAAAATGTGTTGCCCAATACATCAATAATCACTAATATCACAAAACTTTCTTTATTTGAATAAATATGTATATATTGCTGTGGAGGGTTTTTGTCACTTTTTTCACCCACCATAACTTAAGTATATATATGTGTGTGTGTGTGTGTGTGTGTGTGTGTGTGTCTGTGTGTATATATATATATATATATATATATATATATATATATATATATATATATATATATATATATATATATATATATATATATATATATATATATATATATATATATATATGTGTATATATATATATATATATATAAAATACTTTATATGATCTATTCTCTAGTGCAGGAGTACACAAACTGTGGGGGCGTGCGGCAGTTACAGAGGTCCCGCGTCCTCCCCCAAGGCATTTAAATTAAATGCCAGGAGACCGCGAGAGGCCATGGCAGGGTGACGTCACATGACCTTGTGACGTCATTTGAGACATGAGCTGAGCAGGAGGTGGGAGGGATGAGCAAAGGAGTAGAGCAGGCAGGGGGGCGCAGGGAGAAAACTTTGCACACACCTGCTCTAGTGTGTCCAATTCTGGAGATTGTTACCATTCTAAAAAACAGGATACAAGTTGCTGTTAATTGTTGAAAAAATAACAGATATTGGGAAAATGTATCAACATACTATAAAGTGCAAATACTGAAGAAGTTTGTTTTGACATATTGCTCCATTTTGTGCTCAGATTTGCGTCAAATATCTGAAAGTGTTCCTTACATTTGAAGTAAATTAGCCAGAAAAGTTTACACCATGTAAGATCTGGTGGATTTTTGTTGACGCATATATAAGACACAAAAATGATGCAGGGAGTCGTAGAGTTTCGTTTAGAGTCCCACATAGTGTAGTTAGTTCATTACTGCCACAAGTACAGTGTACATTGCTATTTTTTTAATAAAATCATCAGTCCGTGCAAAAAAAAAAAAGAACACAGTGAGATTTTTCGGAAGTATCTCTTTGATTTCCAGCATTCATCTGCTGGTATTGCACTGAGAGAAAGTGGTAATAGGACATAGTTTATTAGTTTTGTTATACATGTAGCGGTCATGTAAAATGGCTACAGTCATCTCTCCTGCTGACAGTAAGGCCTGGTAAGTTGTGGGCATGCCAGCAGTAATTATGGAGGTTTGCCCTCACACCCTGGTGAGGTGCCCTATGTATGGATGGGAGTGGTCACAGGCTCTGACTCCATGGTTAGTGATGTCAGAGGTGTGTCAGCCTCCAGAGTATACATAAGGCACAGCACTGAGCAAAAGTTAGTTGTTGCTGAGTTGTTAGAGTGAGTTCCTGTTGCTGTGCTGCCTCTGTCAGTAAGAGGCACATGGAGGTCTGCAACATTGTTGCGGTAGTCTGATGCAGAGCTGTGAGTCTGGCAGCACAAAGCAGACAGAGAAAAGCTGTTGAGAGGCTGATGTAAGAACTATGAGACACGGAGCAAATCTGAGTGCAGGCTTGGGAGGAGACAGCTTATAAGACTGTGACCAGGGACCTGGCACAGGGATATCTCCCTGAAGGGGAGATAGGGAACCCACCAATTAAGACAAGGACATACCTTTCAAAGGGAAGCACTAATGATTATTTTTGGCTAAAGAGACTACTGCGAGGGGCAGCTAGCCCACCTCAAGCAATAAAGATGCATCTGATCAAAGACACCCTCGTGTGTGAGTCTGGGATTACTCTGCAGAGGGAGGCACCACAGAGGAGTTCCTCATCAGAACCATCCCCATGCGGACGCAGGGATCCTGATGAGGTGGAGGCGCTGCACTGGATCTAGGTAGGACTCAAGCCCACTACCTCAGCTGCCTGTCTGGACGGGTCATCCCCATACACCATCATGCGGGAGACTCAGGAGTCCTGTAGCCAACAGGTGCACCACCAGACACGACCACACTGTAATGGGGACTGGTTAGACCACAGGGGCCAATGTGAGATTGGGTGGGTCAGGCCGGTTCACAAAAACCATTACATACAGTACTACAAACAAGGGACAGAAGCAGTTTAACATGTTGTTCTAAATTAGAATGTCCAAATCTGAACTTTTTAATATAATAATAATAGAGAACAGTACAGCCAGTTCATATGTTGGTAATGTGCTTAATGTTCTTAATGTACTGCAACATCCTCTGCTCTATATACTGTACAGCTATATCACCAATGGCAACTGTCAAAGAAAGTAATGTAAACCATGCATAGGAACAATATTGAATCAATATACACAGCATTTGTAAGTCTAATTAAGTGGTATGCAAAATAGTGTACAGTATCTACACAGATCCTGTTACATTAATTTGAGCATACATATGTAACCCTTAGAGAACTACAGGGTATTATTCAAATACAGAAAAACAATGTACATAGCAATGCATACAATGTATAAACATATATTTAATGGACATACTTAATAAAATGGGGATAAAAACATCTTATTACTTTAAGTCCTTATTTGGATTCACCAAACATTATATCCTCGTAAAGTATATTTAAATTTGATTTAAATATAATTTAAATTATGATTTATAATGAAAAATAATTAAGCAGAAGTGAGGAGGCGAGTTAGCAACTTGGCAGCATCACTCCTGCACAAGGGGGCAGTACCCAGCAGAATGGAGGAAGCAGAGGAACCAGAGTAGCAGACATCAATTGGTGGTGTACAACGCTGTGTCTGTGTGCTGGATGACAGCACTAAACTTGTGAGTGGGAACTTTTTACCTTTTCACTTTTTAACTGTAATAATAAAGGGGCCAGAGTGACCTATTTGAACTGTATATTGTTTATATGATTGGGTGCTTATTGCTGTGTCTCAACTATGTGGCCGTCAGGTGGACACCACTAAATAGACACACATCCCTTTCAAGTGACAATACTTCTCCTTTATTGGACAGTTCACTAGCATCTGGACATTTATCAATAGAAATCAACAAGTTGTTTATAGAACCACATGTGATTATGTGAGCACCACTCCCCACACTACATAATATGTATTAATAAAATTGATCTGCACGATTGTAGTAGTGTGTGTGCTCTTCTAATCCACTACATCATAAATTGGGAGCACAGCAACAACTCACCCGGCTCTATCTCCGGAAATGGTTTGAGGTGAGAATCAAGGATAGTGTTGAATACTCGGTATGGAATTCTCTTGTGTAATATATGTGCTGTATTTATGAATCTTATCTGCCCCCCAGTTTAGATACAGTACATTCTTTGGTTTGAAAAAGAGTAAAGGCTCTCGATTGGTATTGAGAGCTCGATTAAAGGCAGATCTGACACATCTTTTACTATAAAAAAAATTTGAATGAGCACTCGCCCTGTCTAATATAATTCAGCTAGAGGTGATATGATCCTGCATCTATACAGCAAAATTCATAGAACTATACACAAACCAAACTGAATAAGCACTTAAAAATTAAATTAAAGAAAATTAAGGATTCGAGTTTTACTTTTGATCTCACCAAGTTTCTTCTTTAATGTATCAAAAAAAGCAGCAATACAGAAATAATTAGCACACAGGGAGAGGAAATGTTGGCAGACACACACTGTTATATGTGCACAATAGAGCAACATTTCAAGGCCTCCTGACCACTACGTCAAGCTGATGAAGGGGTCAAGAGGCCTTGAAATGTTGCTCTATTGTGCACATATAACAGTGTGTGTCTGCTAACATTTCCTCTCAATGTGTGCTGATTATTTCTGTTTTGCTGCTTTTTTTGATCCATTAAAGAAGAAACTTGGTCAGACCAAAAGAAAAAACGTAAATCCTTCATTTTCTTTGATTCCATTTTTGAGTGCTGATCCAGTTTATTTTTTTGTATGTCTCTTGCTATAGCCAAATTTAAGGAAATAGGAAGATATGTCTGCTTGAATATTAAAAGCCTCATCATTTGAGCTTTTTTTCCTCAAGGAGGATCTGGCCCTCAGGAATGGTCATTATTGTTAATGGTACATGTGCACTAATACAATGTAGTAGACTGTTTTGTCATTGTGTTTTTATGATATAGAAAGTCCTTGGTCCGTAACTAGATAACCCTTCTTTCCCGTGGAGATATGTAAATTCAGAAAGGTAATAAAGTCCCTATCAGTCTCACTGGTTTACTGGAGATTTAAATCATTCATATTAAGTTGATTGATAAAGAACTCAAAAGATCAACAGTTCCATCCCAAAGAATAATAATAATGTAGCCAGGTTCCCCCGGATTCACCCTTATCGCAACTGCAATGGGAGAATAAGGGAAGGTTGCAGAGTGTGCAGGGAGCACTGCGGTGCACCGGAGGCTCCGCGGTGGCCCAAGTGTTCTGGGAGCCGCCATTTTGGTACTCGCGCATGCGCCGTGAGTCCCGTAGGCGACAGCAACAGAAGAAAGGTTGCGCATGCGCAGCAAGTGGTTGCAGTAGCGCGCGAAGCACTGACCAACCAGAGGAGGTTTAGAGCAGGTGACTACAAGTCCCATGAGCCTCAGCCAGACCAGGTGATGCCAGGGAGCCAATAGGGCGACAGGATCGTGGCCAGAAGATATAGGAGGTTGCGCAGGGGAGTACGTTAGGCAGAGAAGACCGGGAAGGGGAAGAGGTAGGAGCTCTGCATGTAGAGAGGCAAGTAGCCTCTACACTAGGCCCGAATACCCCCAGGCCCAGATACGCCCTGAGTCACAGTCAGTTAGAGTTAATGCAGGGACAGGCCCTAGAATAGGAACCTGTCACATTTGTGAGAGAAGTGTCAAGACCTAGAAACTGTTGCGTCACCATCCCAGAGGTTTGGGACCAGACCTCTTCAAGCACATCATCAACCAACCGAATGGGATCGCCCCGGAAGGTACCACAGGCAGATTTGCGTCGTCGGATCCTTTGCGAACTCTTTTTGCAGGCCCAAGCGCAGGAGCGCTCGGCAGGAAAACCCCCTTTAAGTGCACCAACTATAATATCATTCATACAAGTGGCTGCGCAGTCACACACACATACACTTACTTTGGGGGTTTGTGGTGTGGGGTATTGGACACGGTGTGGGAACACGGTGAAGGGTCGCGTCCTGCGAGACGCGTAAGTCATTGTGTCTCCTTGAAGAGTAACATTCATTGGAATGAAATGCATGGTTGTGGTTGCCGCTAGTAAAGCTACTGTTTCTTTTATATGTGGTGTGAGTAGTATTGTATTATTGTCCTGTGAGGAACAACTACCGCTCTGCTGGGAGACGTCACAGGTGGAGGCACTGCACTTGGTAAGAGGTTATATATATATATATATATATATATATATATAAAACCTCTTACCAAGTGCAGTGCCTCCACCTGTGACGTATATATATATATTGCCCCAGGCTCTCCGTGGCAGAGGCTCAGGCCCTGCGAGCCAACAGGTTAGAGAGCATTGGTAGTAACTGTGTTCAGAAGGAAACAGGACTACAATAATAATAGTTTGTTCTTGTATAGGGCTGCTAGTTTTATGTAACGCTTTACAGAGAAATTTTGCAGACACAGGTCCCTGCCCCGTGGAGCTTACAATCTATGATTTTGATGCCTGAGGCACAGGGAGATAAAGTGACTTGCCCAAGGTCACAAGGAGCCGACACTGGGAATTTAACCAGGTTCCCTGTTTCAAACTCAGTGCCAGTCAGTGTCTTTACTCACTGAGCCACTCCTCCTATAACAATCAATATGATATTAATTTACCATGGCCAAAGTAGGATATAATCCAAAAATGATGACATATCTTCTTCAAAAAACATATTCCCATTCCCATCATCCCAGATAAAGATTCACGTAGTTGGGGGCACACGTTGTTCCCATTGCGATCCCCTGAATCTGCAAGTAAATTTTGTCTTAGGAAATAAAATAGTTGTGAGTAATTATAAAGCGTAACAGGCTAATAATAAAATAATTCAGAACCAAACATTCTTGACCTAATGTGTCTAAGAAACACAACACAGAGAGTCCAGAAGTGTGGCCAATGCTAATCTAAAGTGATTCCACATTGCATGGTGCCAATAAAATATTCTGATCAATGTTTAAACTCCTGGTCTTGGATAACACATACATTATATCCCTCATATATTATCAAAGGCATGTCACAACTAACATAGTTGTTCACACAAGCTGTGTGTTACTTGGCACTATTGGATGGCCTGGGGGCCAAGTAAGATTTTTGTGCACCTTAGGCAGAATATAGAATGTTATGCAAAAAGATGATGACATCATTGTCATCTGTTCTGTAGCGTGACTGCAACAAAGGTTGCAAGTCAAGTTGCCACGTAATACTTTGTATTTCCTAGCTAGTTAAAAAAGATGTGGACCGTGAAGGAATCCACTTATAGCTAGAATCTTGCTCAAACGTACCCAAGCAGACAACATCAAGGGAGGTGTATATACAGGGATTATGGAGAGTGTATGTGAAAGGTATTTAAAGAGTGGATAAGGTATATATACCAGCCAGCCTTGAAAACACAGCTCCCTATATCACCTCATATATAGTATATACACACGTGTTGGTTTTTGATGTCAGCTGCATCACAGAGAATGATTGAAAAGGCAATTGAACATCTTTAAAGCCGCAACAGTATATTATGTGTGTATATATATATGCCTTGACACAACATTATTGGACACAATCTGCCCATAACGAAGCTTCAAAGTCTTCATTAAGTAGCGACATCAACAAGCTCTAACCCGACGACGTGTATGCATTTAATACTGTGTGCACAAAGTTTGTCAGGAACACTGTGGGGTTCATGCAATAAGCGGCGGAAAGGCAATTCTCGCCAGTTTCCCGGCAAAAATGCCTACCTCTATTTAGTAAGGGGCGAGAAATTGGCGAGAATAAAAAAACGCCAGTTATTTTGGCGGGTTTTTTTTCCCGCCGGTGGCGAGACGAGAAGGCACTTTCCGCCTAAAATAGACACATTTTCCGCCACGCTGTATTCTAGTAGTGGCGAGTAGCTTTGTGGCGCTATTCGCCACTCTATTCGCGCATCAGCCACGCAAGAAAAATTTGGCAAGTTGATGGTAAGAGGCTGCTGATGAGTGGCGGATCGGCACTTAGAAAATATTCTGGCCTTTTTCCTGGCTGGGATTGATGCCGGGGGTCTCCTGAGCCGATACCATTAATATCAGCACCGGAGCCCCCCGGCATGCATCCGAGGCAGGAAAAATGCCTTTAAAGGCCACTTCATTACCTTAGAGGCTAACCGCTAAGGCAATGAAGGGGTTAAACAGCCGTGCCAGGTTTATTGTGGGTAGCGGGGGTGGGTGAAGGGGGTATTTGGGCCTTGTTGTTTGTTTAGGGCTTACAGGGGGGTTGCGGGTGCGCTTAACCCCTTCACGACCGTAGAAGTTAATACTGCTACGGTCATGAAGGGGTTAAACTCTCCCGCTACCCACCCGCAAGCCCTAAACAAACCACTGTTGGGGCTAATACTCCCTTCACCCACCCCCGCTACCCACAATAAAAAGAAAAGACACACAACAGCCCCAAAGTAACTAAAGAAATATATATATATATACAGCTAAACCCCGTTATAACGCGGTCCTCGGGGTCCACCCCGAGACCACCGCGTTAGTAACGGGGTCGCGCTAATTTTAAAAAAAAATGGCCGCTGCGCGCCTGATAGGGAGGGAGTGAGGAGGGAAGGAAGGAAGAGACCTGCACAACATGCGGGCCCGTCTGGCCTCTCTGTGGGGCCCGCAATGACGGGCGCCAGTTAATTAAATAAATAAAATGTTTAAAAAAAACGGCATGATTCATCCCTCCTCCCTCCCAGCCCCCTCCCTCTCACAGCCCCCTCCCTCTCACAGCCCCCTCTCTCTCCCCTCCCTCTCATACTCTCCTCTCTCTCAGCCCCCGGCAGCCATGTGTTTTTTTTTTCTTCCGCAGTGTTTTTTTTCTTCCGGAGAGTCTTAGTACCGGGGATTTAGAGTTTGTGTGTGTGTGTGTGTGTGTCTGTGTGTGTGTCTGTGTATATCTAGTTGTGCTGCACCGCAGATGCCTTTACTATCTGAGCTTTCAGAGAGCTGTGGATTCCTTAAACAGCCTGTTGAACGAAGATTGAGACAAGTTGCAGATAAACACGGTAGGGTGGGGATCAAGAGGAGGGGCCTTCATGATTGGGGGGGGGGAGGGGGTTGGTTAAATGTTACACATTTTTGTGGAAAGACACAGCTGGTAGAAAAAAAACAGGTCAGTCCTGTGACTACTGAGAAGGCATGCAACTTACTATCCTGTAATGTTTAGCAGTTCCCTATAGTGCACAAACTCATTCTTTATCGGTTTGCAAAGGAGGAATGCATTGGGGGTCCTTCATGCTGTAAAATTCTCACATTTTTACTTGGTACCAAACATGTATGCAGAATTGTTGTAGGGTGGATTTAAATACATGGGGTTATTGTACATTACTTAGTCAGTGTGTGCAGTGTGAGCAATGTGTGTGTCAGTGTGAGCAGTGTGTGTGCAGTGTGAGCAATGAGCAGTGTGTCAGTGTGTGCAGTGTGAGCAATGTGTGTGCAGTGTGAGCAATGAGCAGTGTGTGTGCAGTGTGTGTCAGTGTGAGCAGTGTGTGTGCAGTGTGCAGTGTGTGTCAGTGTGAGCAGTGTGTGTCAGTGTGAGCAGTGTGTGTCAGTGTGTGTCAGTGTGAGCAGTGTGTGTGCAGTGTGCAGTGTGTATGTAGTGTGAGCAATGAGCAGTGTGTGTGCAGTGAGTGTGTGCAGTGTGTGTAGTGTGAGCAATGAGCAGTGTGTGTGCAGTGTGCAGTGTGTGTGCAGTGTGTGTGCAGTGTGTGTGCAGTGTGTGTGCAGTGTGCCAGTGTGTGCAGTGTGAGCAATGAGCAGTGTGTGTGCAGTGTGCAGTGTGTGTGCAGTGTGTGCAGTGTATGCAGTGTGAGCAATGAGCAGTGTGTGTGCAGTGTGTGTGCAGTGTGTCAGTGTGTGCAGTGTGAGCAATGAGCAGTGTGTGTGCAGTGTGCAGTGTGTGTGCAGTGTGCAGTGTGTGTGCAGTGTGTGTGCAGTGTGTGTGCAGTGTGTGTGCAGTGTGCCAGTGTGTGCAGTGTGAGCAATGAGCAGTGTGTGTGCAGTGTGCAGTGTGTGTGCAGTGTGTGCAGTGTATGCAGTGTGAGCAATGAGCAGTGTGTGTGCAGTGTGTGTGCAGTGTGTCAGTGTGTGCAGTGTGAGCAATGAGCAGTGTGTGTGCAGTGTGCAGTGTGTGTGCAGTGTGCAGTGTGTGTGCAGTGTGGCAGTGTGAGCAATGAGGAGTGTGTGTGCAGTGAGAGTGTGCAGTGTGTGCAGCGTTTTAAAAACGGGAGCCACGGGAAAACCGCGTTATAACCGAATCGAGGTATAACGAGGCGCGTTATAACGGGGTTTAGCTGTATATATATATATATATATATATATATATATATAAAAAGAAATATATATATATATACAGTAGTTGACAAATCACCAAAAAATCTACTCGCCACACAAAAAAATCTACTCGCCACCTAGTACCAAACGTGTGCTGCTTGGGCCAATATTTACTCGCCCGGGGGTTAAATCCACTCGCCCGGGGCGAGCAAATGTATAGGTTTGTCGAACACTGTAATATATATATATATATATATATATATATATATATATATATATATATATATATATATATATTACACCAACAACACCTATACCCCCCTAACAAACAGTATAGCAATGGGCACAATGACTATTATCCACAAATGAATAATAGTGCTTGTGTCCATTTAAAATACATACAGAACAATAAATACATTACATACATGTAGCACTCACACATGTCCGGCTGCCACGATGAAGGCCATCCTCATCTTCATCCTGCTAATGCCCCAACCGCTTCTGCAAAACAGAAAGAAGAATAAAAACATCCAATGTAATGTCCCCTAACCCCTTAATTACCGTAGTAATAAGTAATAACCGCTACAGTCATTAAGGGGTTAACACATCATCCCCCACATACCCTCCCCCACTACCCCTCCACCCCCTGATGCCTAACCACCCTCACCCACTACCCACAAGGGAGTCCTACCACATACCCTTGGGGCCAATACCCCTCCCCCCACCCCACCATATACAGTACAATAATGTGCCAAATAACTATTATCCAGATAGGGATAACACATTATTTGGCCATTATTAAACACATTAACTAGCATAGTAAAATAAACAAAATTCTACTGACCTCATCAATAAGAAGGCCCCGTCGCCAGCATCATCCTTGTGGTCTGTTGCCAAAATAATACATAGCCAATACATTGCAATGACATTCACATATCAATGAACCCCTTAATCTCCTTATCGGGTACTAACCTCAAAGGTAATTAAGGGGTTAAGCCACCCTGGCCACATACCCGCCCTTCACACATTCCTTTGTACAGTGGCTTCATCAGGAAAAATAAAATAAAAATAAAAGAAACAATATATATATATATATATATATATATATATATATATATATATATATATATATATATATATATATATGTATCAGTACATATATTTATACGCACATGATGAACCAATATACAAATAAATGTGTCAGGGTTAACAAAAACATGCTCCAATAAATATACCACTTATCCATAACATTCTCAATGAAATACAATGCGATTTCCTAAACAAATCAAACGTAATCATCCAATCTAAAGCATCAAATGCCAATCCAAAGCCTCAAATGCCACTTAAAACATTGCATTTACATTGTATACATGCTGCATAAAATGTAAGCTACATGTAGACGCTGCAAATCAATGTTAACAATACAATATTTCAAATAAAATAGCATTACATCAAAAGAAGTATTCAATGTAATCCAATAAAGTCACCATCAATCAATTAGCATATATGAATTACATCCCAAAACAATTAAAATAGCATCCATACCAAATACTCAATTAACTATAGCAACCGTTAAAGAGAACAAGTTACCATAATACAAAATAGGACACCAAAAATTACAATATACAAAAGCAAGCCTCACCATTACCTAAAGTACAGCATAGAAGCCCAAAAATTACATCTATCTAATTATAAAATACATTGAACACACATCTATGCATAGCAGCATAGCCACAACCATTTAAAATAGTGCAAAGCAAGCTTTTAAAACACTATCATTTCTTACCCTGTATGTATATATATCTCTAGACATACATACATACATACATACATACATACATACAGTGGCAAGAAATGATGTACAATAAAAAAAAACAACACATGTAAAAAAGCAACAAAAAACACAGTTACATTAAATACATTTCTTTAGTTCACTTACCATTACTTGACCCACTCACCGACTCCCGTTGAACAGCTTACTCACGAACCAATCCACGAACAGGAACCCATAAAATAATAAACCAGAAAATAATAAACATTAAAATAATAAAACACCACAATCCAGGGGTCTTCTACTTCTAATCCATCTTCATCTGTATTCTTGTTTCTTCTATCTTCTTCCGGGGTCTTCTTCCCGTCTGCTGCCACGCCCTGGTCTTCTTTCTTCACCGGAGGTCCTTCCTCCTCGGCGTCTGGCTTCAAAATGAGACAACATAGGCTTTTAAAGGCCTATGACGTCACATTTTCGTCATGGTTTCCACGGCCCTGATTGGGCCGTGAAAACCATGTGTTTTGGCAGATAAAAAAAAAATGATGACGTCACTTAAAGGCAATGAAAGCACAGCCAATCAGAATGACTTTGCTTCAATTGCCTTTAAGATGACGTCATTAAAAGAAACATAGCCGGCCTCACATGGTACGGTAGCCAATCAGAGCGTGGGAAGTCTATCTCTACTCTGATTGGTTCCAGTACCATGTGACAGGCTTTCAATGACGTCATATCCGTTATTCCCCAAGCCTCTGTCAAATGGTCTACTAGAGCCAATCAGAGATGGGATGGAGTTCCCACGCTCTGATTGGCTGCCGTACCATGTGAGGCTGGCCATGTTTCTTTTAATGACGTCATCTTAAAGGCAATTGAAGCAAAGCCATTCTGATTGGCTGTGCTTTCATTGCCTTTAAGTGACGTCATCATTTTTATTTTTATCGGCCAAAACACATGGTTTTCACAGCCCAATCAGGGCCGTGGAAACCATGACGAAAATGTGACATCATAGGCCTTTAAAAGCCTATATCGTCTCATTTTGAAGCCAGACGCCGAGGAGGAAGGACCTCCGGACAAGAAAGAAGACCAGGGCGTGGCCGAAGACGGAAAGCAGACCCCGCCCCGCCCGGAAGAAGATAGAAGAAAGAAGAATACAGATGAAGATAAAGATGGATTACAAATAGAAGACCCGTGGATTGATTTGGATTTTTAGTTTAATGTCGTCTCATTTTGAAGCCAGACGCCGAGGAGGAAGGACCTCCGGTAAAGAAAGAAGACCAGGCCATGGCAGCAGACGGGAAGAAGACCCCGGAAGATGAAAGAAGAAACAAGAATACAGATGAAGATGGATTAGAAGTAGAAGATCCCTGGATTGTGGTGTTTTATTATTTTAATGTTTATTATTTTCTAGTTTATTATTTTATGGGTTCCTGTTCGTGGATTGGTTCGTGAGTAAGCTGTTCAACGGGAGTCGGTGAGTGGGTCAAGTAATGGTAAGTGAACTAAAGAAATGTATTTAATGTAACTGTGTTTTTTGTTGCTTTTTACATGTGTTGTTTTTTTTTTATTGTACATCATTTCTTGCCACTGTATGTATGTAAAAAGATATATACATACAGGGTTAGAAATGATAGTTTTTTAAAAGCTTGCTTTGCACTATTTTAAATGATTGTGGCTATGCTACTATGCATAGATGTGTGTTCAATATATTTTATAATTAGATAGATGTAATTTTTGGGCTTCTATGCTGTACTTTAGGTAATGGTGAGGCTTACTTTTGTATATTGTAATTTTTGGTGTCCTATTTTGTATGATGGTAACTTGTTCTCTTTAACGGTTGCTATAGTTAATTTTGTAATTGGTATGGATGCTATTTTAATTGTTTTGGGATGTAATTCATGTATGCTAATTGATTGATGGGGACTTTATTGGATTACATTGTATACTTCTTTTGATGTAATGCTATTTTATTTGAAATATTGTATTGTTAACATTGATTTGCAGCATCTACATGTAGCTTACATTTTATGCAGCATGTATACAATGTAAATGCAATGTTTTAAGTGGCATTTGAGGCTTTGGATTGGATTGGCATTTGGTGCTTTAGATTGGATGATTACATTTGATTTGTTTAGGAAATCGCATTGTATTTCATTGAGGATGTTATGGATAAGTGGTATTTTTATTGGAGCATGTTTTTGTTAACCCTGACACATTTATTTGTATATTGGTTCATCATGTGTGTATATATATATATATTGTTTCTTTCATTTTTATTTTATTTTTCATGATGAAGCCACTGTACAAAGGAATGTGTGAAGGGTGGGTATGTGGCCAGGATGGCTTAACCCCTTAATTACCTTTGCAGTTAGTACCCGATAAGGTGATTAAGGGGTTCATTGATATGTGAATGTCATTGCAATGTATTGGCTATGTATTATTTTGGCAACGGACCACAAGGATGATGCTGGCGACGGGGCCTTCTTATTGTTGAGGTCAGTAGAATTTTGTTTATTTTACTATGCTAGTTAATGTGTTTAATAATGGCCAAATAATGTGTTATCCCTATCTGGATAATAGTTATTTGGCACATTATTGTACTGTATGTGGTGGGGTGGGGGGAGGGGGTATTGGCCCCAAGGGTATGTTGTAGGACTCTCTTGTGGGTAGTGGGTGAGGGTGTTTAGGCCTCAGGGGGCGGGGGGGTAGTGGTGGAGGGTATGTGGGTGATGGTGGTTTAACCCCTTAATGACTGTAGCGGTTCATAACCGCTATGGTGATTAAGGGGTTAGGGGACATTATATTGGATGTTTTTATTCTTGTGTCTGTTTTGCAGAAGCAGATGGGGCATTAGAGGGATGAAGATGAGGATGGTCTTCATCGTGGCAGCCGGACATGGGTGAGTGCTATATGTATTTCATGTATTTATTGTTGTTTATGTATTTTAAATGGACAACTGCACTATTATCCATTTGTGGATAATAGTAATGTTGCCATTACAGTATTGTATGTTGTGTATTGCTATGTTTATTGGGGGCAATTGTCCCCAATAAACATACTATTATGTGTTAACCCCTTCATTGCCTTAGCGGCTATCCGCTATGGTAATGAAGCAGCATTAATGTATTTTAATAATATTGTGCGGGAGCAGGGGGTCCCCTGAGCTGAACCGCATTGATTTGTGGCTCAGAGACCCCCTGCTTCCCGAGTTACAGGCCCCGGTTTGGGGCATCGGTTACAGTGACGACGCCATATTTATTGCGGGCACGTAGCGTATGGGATGCTATAAACATGGCAGCGACACTGCTCACCCGTTCACACATACCGGGGCCTGTAACTCGGGAAGCAGGGGGTCCCTGGTCCACAAAGCAATGCGGTTCAGCTCAGGGGACCCCCTGCTCACTGTACAGTATTATTAAAAAAATATTCATGCTGCTTCGCTATCATAGCAGATAGCCGCAAAGGTATAGAATGATTGTGTATTGATATATGTGTTTTATTCATAGTGTAGAGGTGCAGAGTGTCTCCGGAGCTGAACCGCTTTGGTTTTAGGTCTGGGGACCCCTGCTTCCCGAGATACAGGCCCCTTTAGGGGGTGCCGGTATCCCTCTGCTTTGTTTACATTCCGCGGTCACGTGATAGGGACCTTTAAATGCAGAGGGATACCGGCACCTCATAAAAGGGCCTATATCTCGGGAAGCAGGGGGTCCCCAGACCTGAAACCAATGCGGTTCAGCTCCGGAGACCCCCTGCACATGTACACTATGAATAAAAATGGTTTAAAAAATAATTTTTAATGTGCCGATGTTTGTGCAGAGAGAGCGGCGGATCTCTCTCTGCTGCAGACAGATCTCGGCAGGGGACGGCTTCTCGGCAGCTTCTCGCCAGGCAGCCGTCTCACCATCGGTTACTAGCCATTTTATCAAATGGTGGTGGCGCATTCATTCGCCAGGGATTCGGCCCTTACAGCATACAGCGAGTTTAACACGCCAAAAACATGGCTAATTGCAAAACTGGCTAAAGCTTTTTTTTGCTGCTTACTTCATGATGCCCTGTGAGTGGAGTGTCGCAATTTTTGAGTGATTTTCTCAGCAAGCAACACATATCAACTTGATGTAACAATTTCATCAATTATAAAGTACAACTATTGCATTGTGAGCCTATATAATTAGGAGTCACTACAGGTCATAACCATATATATATATATATATATATAATTTTTTAAGGGATACATGGTTATACATATTATATTATACACGCCTTTTGTCCTAAACACAGATTATATGACAGTGTACACGAGCACCATACACACCCAATATTTATTTACCTTATGTTTCCACTTTAATTATAACATTTACATTAATCCCTTATCCTCCCCTTTGTTAGATTAACATACTTGCTAGTTTAATATATGATGACTACCTACCTTTGACCTGAAGTGGCATTTTTTTATCAATTTATCCATATTTACATATAGGATTTTGATACGCTATTGTTGAATTAGGTTTTAATAGTTTTGAGTAAATTAATAAAAATGATATCAGTGGAGATGAATTTTCATCTCTTTTAGAGAAAAATTAGTTCTATCTAAGGTTGAGTGCACACAACAGAGGGATTACTTTTCTTTATTTGTTTAGAAATAGAATGTCTCTACTCTTGGGTTACTAATTCTAAGGAACCAAGATTCCGTCTTTGTGATCACTCCACAAACTGTTCAATTAAATATCATGAAGTTATGACTTTAAGAAATTACAAGTCGGTTAAGAAAATAGAGGTTTATAACTGATAACATTGATAACTTGCATTAGCATCTCCTGCATGATGCACTTTCTAAGCAATGGGCTTCGGCAGGTTTTATTTCTATACAATATACCAAGTCTAGAATCGATTTTGTTTGTCAGTTTTTCAATATACAACCCAAATGTTAAATTGGAGGCAAGCCAGATTCCCAAATATTTAAAGCTACAGTAGTAACTGAGGCAAGATTAGTGTTACAACAGGTCCTAATCAGTAGCTCTGTCATGTGCAGCTTATATTTAAATGTTAGCCTTAGAGAAGTTGTTTTATAAACTGTGGGAAGGTCATTTATAAAGAAACAAAAACTAATGGTCCAAAAACAGAGCCTTGGAGGACTGCACATGCAATTTCCAAGTGGTTAGAGTTGGAGTCTGAGATAGACAAATGTTGAGATCTACCTGTTCAACCAGTCTAAAGCATCTTGTCCAATACCAGAGAACTGGAGCTGGTTTAACATAATATCATGATCAACAGTATCAAAAGCATTTAGTTGCAAAATTTTAAGAGAGTTGTTACAGTGGGGCGTTTGGTCAAAAGCCAGTTTGGAATTTACTTTTGAATTCTGTTAGATGTTGTGTAGTTGGTAATTAATGCATTTCTCCATTATTTTGGATAGTAGAGGTAGAAAAGAGATAGGTCTGTAGTGTGAGACAATACATTTGTCACCACTTTTGAAGACAGGCATAACTGTAGCGGTTTTCCAGGCATTAGAGATTTGACCAAAAAACTAAATGGAGTTGATTATGGAGGCAATTGCTTTAGCAATGACGGGGGCACCAAGATATAGGAATTTAGATTGCAATTGGTCAGACCCACTGTAGGAGATGTGCTCAGAGGATAGAACAATACAGATGTTTAAGGAGAAATAAATGTAGGCTTTATTTGTCAGCAGCTTTAAACAAACAGAAGCCAGCTTCATATCAGCAGACCAAAATTAGAACAGGAAACAACAACCAGGCCTAACCCCATGTAGGTGACTGTAACAGACTGGCCAAGGCAACATAAAATATTGGGTACACCGTCCCTTTATGCAAAAACATAAAGCATAAAAACAAAGTCTACTCCATCTTGGAGACTTACTAGATTGACAAGGCCCTATCTACCTGACTGGCTGGATAGTCCACTTACCAGTCTGAAACACAAAACCGTATCCGGGCGCAATATATATCAAAGTCTTATCTTAGTATGCTGGTCCAATATACTCTGGTTTCTCCAGACAAAACTTTGTTTTCTGTAGGCTTGTCTGTAGAGCAGGGTTGTTGCGTTCCTGCTGTTCCCAGGTAGATCACTCTGGGAACAGGAAGCCTGGGTCCCTGCAGACTTGGAGCTGTTGCTGGCATCTGGGGCCCAGCTGATCACAGACAATCTTTCTGTGACCCTCCACGCTTGTTGCAACAGGAACAGTGACCCAGAGAGGTGCTCACTTCCTGCCTTATAAACCCTGTTTACTCAGTTCATTTCACGCCTCAGGCAGCTCAGGTAGGAAACCTAACACCAGTGTGTAGCTTCCTGATTCTTGCAGAGGGAGTTATGCAATGTTATTCTTCACTCCCACAGGGACTGACTAACATTCAACAGTCCCTATGTGATGGCTGGAAGACGAGACCTTTAAGTGATTACACAGCCTGAGCACACAGTGGAAGAGTTTTTTTGAGCAGAGAAAGAGTAGGATGTCTAAGTAAAGTTACAATAATTAAGAGAATTGCAGTCGGTAACATTCTAGATAAAGGAAATATTAATACTGGCCTGGCAAAAAGTTATAAAGAGCAGTTTCAAAGATTTAGAACAAATTGTTGTATACATGAAAATTCAAGGTGTGCTGTTTTCCACTTTTTGTTCCACTTCTATTTAGCTACTGTTAAACTCAATATTGGATGCCATTTAAAGATAGCCACTTTAAGGAGATGCCTCTTTAAAGGTAGGCTGTCTTTCCCTGCAGCAGGCTGCTTCCATAGTCTGTCACTAGCTATATACTGTAGGTATAAGAAGTCACCTCCTCACAATTAATCTCTGCCCAGACAGAGGTCAATTAACACATGAGAGGCACAGAAAACAAATGTTATGTTAATTGTAATCAGACAGTTCTCATACCTATGTTAGCAGTTGAATTTGCTAAAATATAAACACAGCAGAAGTGAATTCCTAACAGAATTTAACATTGCATATTGTACCTGAGAAGAGAGATTAAATCTGTTTAGATCTTAAAAGATTAACTAATATCCCCTGTTAAACACCATATTGTATGCCACTTGTGAAAGTACAGTATTTTCTTCATCACTAAAGATTGAAAACCTCCACTTCTGGGCAAATATATACTATAATAGTGAAATAAAATTGAATTTATGCCAAAGAGGTTCCTTAATTACTGTTGCTACTGCACTGGCCTCACTCTCATTCTCTATCAATAGTGTACTGAGGGCATCCAGGGTCTGCATTCCAACCAGGGTGCAGTATGTGTTCACTGCACCAGCTCACTTATGTAAATATTGTGCTCCCTCAAAAACATTTAATGTGCAAATAAGTAAAGATCCTTAATACATTCAAATGTATTGATCTCATGTTTTGATGCAAAGGTAAGGCCCTTGCCAAGCAAGATTAAATAGATTGAGAAGCATTCATTTGGATGCTGACCCCGCCCTGAGCAATCATCCATTCTATCTTTGTTTACCAGCCGAGGATTACAATACGGTATGTTCATCGATTCCTAAACTCCCATTTTTCAATGTCTGATCCTGCATTTATTATGCCTTTACCTTCTATACTTGGGGTAAAAGTTTTCACTATAAGAGGTTTTATTCATTACCAATCCCAGTCAGTAAATTCTGTGTCTGAGGAATCAACATTTGTGGCTGTAACATCACTAAACATCTGTGGTCTCCCTCCACCCCATTGCCTAATGTATACACTGTAGGGGTTGTGATCTCATCTATATACTCTCTCTTTAGCATAGCACATACTGTATACAGTATACATATAACAGAAAGAACAAACAGCACATCAAAAAACAATCATATAAACACACATATATATATATGTGTGTTTATATGATTGTTTTTTGATGTGCTGTTTGTTCTTTCTGTTATATGTATACTGTATACAGTATGTGCTATGCTAAAGAGAGAGTATATAGATGAGATCACAACCCCTACAGTGTATACATTAGGCAATGGGGTGGAGGGAGACCACAGATGTTTAGTGATGTTACAGCCACAAATGTTGATTCCTCAGACACAGAATTTATATTATATATATATATATATAATATATATATAATATATATATATATATATATATATATATATATATATATATATATATATATATATGTGAAAGGGAGGTGCTAACATATTAACTACCTCAATCCAACAGATGCTGAGATATAGGATTCACAAACAGTTGGACCTACTTTAGGTGCAAAAATAGAGAAAGAAAAGGGTGGGATTAGTGTAGTATGACATAATAATTCAAAGATTTAAGGTAATAATTGCACTCACATTTAGATTAGTGTTGTCAGCCAATTCTCCAAATTATCCTGATCCTAGGTCAATCTGATACATATATACATAAGTAACAAGTATATACCAAGTGTATGGGTCTAATAGCAGAGGGCCCCTGATACTGATATATATATATATATATATATATATATATATATATATATATAGTGCAGAATAAATGAGTTATTAGGTGATACCTTTTTTATTGGACTAACAATTTATATCATAGGACAAGCTTTCGAGAGTTTTCCTCTCTTCTTCAGGTCGAGCAATACTGATATACACAGGAATCTATGGCTAAAACAATGTAGAGAAAAAAAACAACAGATATGTACTGTAGATAAGGTAGGGTGTTAAAAGTGTTTGAAGCCAGGGGAGGGTGACAAGGAAAGGTGGGGGAACACTCAATGTTAAAGGATCATACAGCTGCACATCCAGGAATATAGTGTACATGATTCAGTGCAACAAATGTGACCAAGGTTGCTTCATTGGGGAAACCAGCCCAAAACTACAAGGCAGAATGAATATGCACAGGCACTCCAAACTCCATCACGAAGAAGGAAGATACTGCTCACCTGTGGGACATCATTTCTCACAAACAGATCATTCCATAAATGATTTAAAAATCAAAATCCTCAATGGAATGTTTAAACATACCCAAGAACGGAAAACATTTGAACTCAGAATGATAAGACTCTTTGACACCAAAACCAAAGGACTTAATGCGGACATGGGTTTTCTCACAATCTATCAAAATTGTTTGTAATTATCCTGCTTGCCTCTATTCTCATCCACACGTTCTCTCCCCCCCCCCCCCCCAGCATCCCCCCCCCCACCTTTCATTGTCACCCTCCCCTGGCTTCAAACACTTTTAACACCCTACCTTATCTACAGTACATATCTAATTTAAAACCCTTGCGGTCTATAAAGGAGAGAAAAAGAGGATAAAAAGATATATAATTAAGCAATATTGAAATAATAACAATAATATAGTTAAACTTAAAAAGCTCCTATATCGATATCTATATTGAGACCTCCTGGAACCATTAATCTTAATCTATGGATCCGAAAGGTCTCCCGGCTAGTAAGATCCTAGATTCTGTCACGCCCCCTCCAATGAGGTGCAACAAATTCAATCCTCCTTAAAGTCAATCCTTAAGGGTGGTACCCATGGTGAGAAATAAAGTGTCTAGACACATCATGGGTATTGATTCTCCATCTTATTTTACCCACATTTTCTAAAATTCGCACTTTTAATGTTCTCTTGTTCCATTCAACATACTGCAACTCGCATTGACATTCAAGGAGATATATCACATGATCCATGTTACAGTAAATATATTGATCTTAAAAGTCTCATTTGACATATTTGACACAAAGGATGATTTTTCTTTTGAACAGTATTTCCAGGGTTTACATTTAGTACAGCCATAAAAGCAATTTATTTTTCAAATTAGGAGCCTTACTAAAAATTACATTAGGATAATCTGGAATATTGATTCTTAATACAGGATCACTCTTTAATATATGCCAATGTTTGGCCAATACATTTTTAATTTGTAGAACTTTTCTATTATATTGTGTAATAAAAGCAGTATTAAAATATTTTTTGTGTTATTTTTATTGTTTTCCTTTGTATTTTTAGCATTTGTCAAACTCTTTCTATAAAAAAAGCTGGTTTTACCTTGAGGTTCTTTAATGGTTTCATAGATCCTATTTCTAAATCGTTGTTCTAAAATTTTGGACTGTTCATCATACATAGTAGAGTCAGTATAGTTCGTCTAAGTTGACTGTAAGGAATAATAGTCACCCATCTTGGGTAGTGACAACTTGATTTTAAAATAAAGTTATTACAGTCAACCGGCTTAAAAATGTTTTGACTTTAACACATTATCCTCAATTATATGTCCAAATCTAAAAAATCTACATTGTCTCTACTACTTTTCATAGGGAATTTTAAATTTAAATGATTATTATTAAGATATATAATAAAATCTTATAGAATGTCAACAGATCCTTTCCAGATAAAAAGTATGTCATCTATAAATCTATGCCAGGAGACCAGGTTCGCACCAAATGGATTGTTAGACCATATTCCTTCCTCTTTCCAGACAGTTAGGAAGCGATTGGCATAACTTGGTGCAAACCTGATCGCCATGGCTATACGACAAACCCTAATATATTCTAACCCCGTGGGTTAGTGTTTTATATTGTCCATCTTATTTGTGGATGTTTAATTGTATTACCACTGTCACTTACAATTTGTGCTCCCCTATCTTTTGTTTTCTTGTTATTTTGAAAGAATTCTGAAAGGTTATTTTTTGGGGTTTATAAGCTGCAATTTTTCCAATATATTGTTCACCTTTATGCTTTCTTTTTTCCCTTCACTGATTTTTGAGAGTCAATTATCATAACTATACCTTCTGCTGATTACAAGATCCATTGAAATCTAACCAATGACTACTCATGGACAAGACTATGCTAGGCAGGGTAGTGTTGCCTCATTCTCTGAGGGGCACATCTTTCTTCCCTCATAATTGGATGGTATGTATTCTGGATCCAGGCCTCCTTGTGGCAGGTGAGAAAATCCATGTAGCATAAACTATTCCCCTTTTTAAAGCACACAAAGTCCTTCTATTTTCTTCAACTTTATTCAGCGGGGTTAACAGACATATACAAGTACTTGCATGTGGTTTGTGGTAGGAAATGTCTCTTGTGAGGAGAAGTATCCTATTTGAAAGGTAGTGGGTTTTTTTATCAGGGGAAGGTAAAAAGGAATCCCTTTCTAAGGGAGCAGTGGAAGATGTCTGCTGTTGAAAAGAGAGAGCACACTTTCCTTTCCAGACAGGAACAAGCCAAGGGGCAGAACAATATACAAAGAAGGGCAGGAAGAGAGGGCTAAACCAAATTCAACTACGAGCATTGGGAGGTAACTGACTAGTGGCTTGTGGAAAAAGGTGATATTGTAACAACTATGTTGCAATTTCATAGAAGCACTGGCTGCTTGAACAGGGAAACTTACCCTGGGAAGAGCTGGCAGCCTGAGAGAAGAAAACGTACACAGAAAATAAACAATCCTGTTCCAGGACAGTATGACTCTGCTACCATGCTGCTCTGTCTCTCTTCGGTTCCGCTTGGGACTGAGACTGCTAACTACTCTCTATCCACAGCAGCTCTGCCTACTCAAGTCACAGCCTAACCACTCTCTCTCTCTTGGCTACATCTCCCGTGCATCATCCTTTCAGATACCCAATAACATTAATCCCATTCTAGGTTCACAGTCATTGGCTGGAGGGCCTGTCCGTTACTTTAGGTATCCATGAAAGGGAGGTTACATACATAAACAGCAAATATGATCCAAAGTACATCCTACCCATGAAAAAGAGGCACCGGCATAATTTTTTGGGGTACAAACCCATTCACCAGATGCCACATATAAACTACAAATAGTAAACATTAGTTAATAAAAGGGTCTCTCTATATCAAACTCTGTAGCCTGTTGGCAAAATAAAAATGTTACAGTACAAAAAACAGCCAGCATTTAGGAATTCTCTATACAAATTGTAACAATGATTACATAGTAAAAAAAATATAGAACATCTTAGAGTTACTGCATGCTGTTTCATTCAGTTAAAAAATCTCAACATGACAAGATTTCATATGAACTCTTAATTGAAAGCAATCACCACCAAAATCCCAAGTTAACTATATATTTTGTTACCCCTTAATTGGTATTAAGGATCTTCATTTATGCATTGCATTGAAAATCCATACCACAGTAAAAGATGTCAGTTTTGCTCCTTTTAAATGAAACCATTAGAACCAAGTACAATGACCAGTTTATGGTGCTATTATGATGGAGTTCAAAAATATAAGGGAACCTCAAGTTTGAATTTCCATCAAACAAAGTAAAAAAGCAGGACCACTTCCAAAATGAGGCATATTTAAGAAGCACTTATTTCAAAACTAAAGTTATATGAGATGCCTAATATGAATTACAACTACACCACCAAAAGATACTTTACATTTAGTCCACAAGGAATATGTCCAATAGCAACACATTTTTTTACTGTGGTTATTTTGATATTAAAAGCCAATATACTGTAGATTGAGTTTTCTGGCATATTAAGGGCCTTTGTTATTGCTGGAATAATTAAAATCTTGGTTTAGTGAATGATGCTATTAAAAAACACAGTACACCTTCTTACCACTGGGAGTAATTTGCCCTACAGAAATGTGTTATAACGTTTAAATGAAATTGTTAATCAGGGACTGTTTACAGCTGCACCTGCTCTTATTTGTACCATTAAACTGTGTAATCACTGACATCTCTTCAAGATCTAGGGAGCTGATAACCATTAATACAACCAAAGCACAATTAAAGAGAATCCCCATCTGTTATACTTTCATTGTTGGAAAAAATGAAACAGTGATGCAAATTTAATCAAAAACACACATTGGGCATATACTATCTGTTCAGACTTCTTAAATAGTCATTATGTGGAAATTGAGAAATAGACCATGAATCTCTTGAGAATAAATTATGACATAAAACTAATTTCTTTGATTAATTATTTTACACTTATTTTTTTAACATTCAACCTAAGCCTTCTGGGAAAGACAACATGCTGTGTTGTATTAATTGTATAGAAGTCGGTAAAAGCAGGGAACTCAAATTATATATATATATATATATATATAAATATAGATTACTTGTGAGCACATTCACATGTCTTAGGCAGGTCTGCAACCCTGCCTTTCACCATTATCACCCAGCATACAGCGCTTCCACTGCAGCAAGGGATTCTGGGAAATGATATGGAAATTAGCAAATGGAGGTTTCTTGTTGCCTTTTTCACCCATCATAACGTAAAACGTGATGGTATTAATATATATATATATATATATATATATATATATATATATATATATATATATATATATATATATATATATATATGTAAACATTTTTCCTACAAACAGGAAAATATGTCCATGTTTATCGGGAAAGACCTAATGAATGGTTCCTACAGTGGGATCCACAGAAAGCCCCTACCTAATTGGCACTCAACCACAGAAATATGTAATTGCATCGTAAAATATGTCCTAATACCGAATGTCTTAATAAATCCTAGCTAGTATTAGTTTGAATAATATCGATATGCAGTCACTGAAACAAGTAAGTAAATACCTATACCGTACAAATGAGCACAGAAATTAAGGACACATATTCCGGGCTAAATAAAAAAATATTTGATTCTACACACATTGTTATGTGATTCACCTCTTTTATTCCTTTTCAGGGAGGAGTGGGTTGTTAGATTGAAGGGAAGAACCATAGGCCCTATGGGTCTGTCATATGTTTGTACATATACTGTATCTTTTATACCACCTTCACCTCAGCATTGTATGTAGCATAACAACACCGAACCCCAGCATGCTCTTTTTGGGAACCCCTGAGCCCCCACAAAATATATATGTATATAAGTGTCAAAAAGGAGAGCTATTGAGCGTGGCAATTGTATACAACAAGCGACAGAGAAGCCCAATGCTACATCCAATATGCCAAAAATACACAGTAAAATACTTATATATTCTCTTGAAAAAGGGTCATTTAGTTTAATCCTTTGGCCAAAGCATTGCAAGCCTGTGAGCCACAACAAGGCAGACCCTGTTCACAGGTCCTAACACTACCAGATAAAATACTAATATACCTCTATTAGGATTCAAATTCTCATTTACCTCTATTAGGAGGGAGAAAGACTAACACTGTATCAATATTCAGTAAAATGAAAAGGAATGACCAAAGGGTTAAACTAAATAACTCTTTTTCAAGAGAATATATACGTATTTTACTGTGTATTTTTGTCATATTGGATGTTGCATTGGGCTTCTCTGTCGCTTGTTGTATACAATTGCCATGCTCAATAGCTCTCATTTTTGACACTTATATACATATATATTTTGTGGGGGTTCAGGGGTTCCCAAAAAGAGCTTGCTGGGGTTCTGTGTGTTGTTTAGCTTATTTTCAGCTGTCTCAGCTGCTGGAGATTAGTGGCCCCTGCTTCCCAGGTTTTAAGCTCGCCCCTCCCCACTTCCCAAGTCAGCAGTTCCTTTTCATTTTACTGGATATAAATCCAATGTTGGTCTTTCTCTCTTCTAATAGAGATAAATGAGAATTTTAATCCTAATATTGGTATATTAGTATTTTATCTGGTAGTATTAGGACCAGTGAACTGGGTCTGCCTTGTCATGGCTCACAGGCTTACAATGCTTTGGCCAAAGTGTTAAACTAAATTACCCTTTTTCAAGAGAATATATAAGTATTTTACTGTGTATTTTTGTCATATTGGATGTAGCATTGGGCTTCTCTGTTGCTTGTTGTACAGTGGCGACACAGTTTATTACACTGCGGCCAGATCCGCAAGCCGGGAGATTTCCCGGCTTGCTAGTGGCCGCCCCTCGGCGTGCCGTGCGTCATAGACGCGCGGTCACGCGTCTTCGGGAGCCTGCGCCCCCTGCACGCGCGTCCAGGGCTCCCCGAGGGAGCCCTGGTGTCCCGCGATCGCGGGACGGCGGCAGGGGGTTCCGGGGGACCCGGCGGACCCGGCAGCGGTAGGGAGAGCGCCCCGATCAGAGGGCGCTCTTCCGCTGCTTCGGCGCGCGCCCGTCACCCTCGGGCGCGCGCCAGGCTACTGCTGCGGCCAAGAACGGGCAAATGCTCGAATAAACTTGGCCGCAGCAGTATGTAGCATCCATTTTTTTCTATAAATAAAGTTTCGGGCATATAACCTGTGTCCAGTTTTCATTGTTCAGTGTGCTGAGATACTCTGTATTTGTTTCTGTGGTATTTACTTACCTGTTTCAGTGACTGCATATCAATATGATTCATAGCTAATACTAGCGGCAATTTATTAAGACATTCGGTCTTAGGACGTATTTTATGATCCAATTATGCCAAGATGCTACTAAGTATAATGTTGTTGCAACAACATCATGGGAAATTCAGTACAGATGGGAAAGCCTGTCAGAATCTAATTCGTAGTGTGATTGTCTCATTTTACCTCTGTGCGGAATAATCAGCACAGCTTTAGTGGAATCTGGGCCGGAATATACCGAAATCAGTTTATGCAAATTCTGAAACTGAAAGCATTATACTGCCACTCCCACTTCCTGCCTATTTGTCACACACTTCTCAGTGAAGGAATGGAGAGGGTGTGTTGGACTGACTATGGTGAAGAAGGGAGAACGAAAGAGAGAAAGCTAGAAATACATATATATGTAGTAGTAGAGAGAGAGAAATAGATAGAAAGAGAGATAAATAGTTTTTTATTGTTTATTTTGCAATATTTTGTTTTATTTTTATGTTTAATTTATTATGCGTGGTGGCAACCAGGGCAGGAGGGGATCTGCCTGTGGCCCTCCTGTTAAACTGAGGTATACCAGGGGAATTTACTACTGGTAGCACCCATAGCATTAGCTGTAGTACCATGGCTACTGCAGAGGAACAAGTTGTGTTGTGAAGTAGTTCTTAGATGAAGCAGGTAGGATGGAGGATTTGTAGGTTACAGCCTATTTGATGGAGAGTGAGTCTCTGTCAGAGCAACCTTTGTCAGCAGCTATTTTCTCTGTGTCATTGACCTGAGGTGATTGTGTTTGTAGATAAGCAATTAGAAAATCAAATGACAAAAGATCATTTGAATTTCCAATTGGTTATCTATTATCCTCAGTACATCAGTAGCACCTGTGACAAACGCCCCTCTTTTGTAGTGCTGACGTCTGTCTGGGTTCTTCCCGACACAGTCTTCTAGGGTTATTTAATACAAAAACAGGATCATGCAAAGTATTCAGCTGCTTAACTCAGGCTTCTGCCTGCTTTATTTTCATCCAAGTAAGGTACTGCAGCTTTAACATGTGTAGGTTAGAGGTACTCAGATACTTTCATTCAGCAGTTCACACATTTAGTGTTACAGTATTTCCCACATTGTTATTTCAAGTAAAAAAGAAACCAAATGATATAAACAAAATCCTATCCCTTTCAGGGATCTAACTACACATAGAATCAGCCTCTAACTGCTGCTGGGCCAACTAACCTGGTTCCCCCAGTTTAAAACAATGCCCTCTCAATTAGGGTCACTAGATACAGCATAGTCCATTACAAACAGTAATACATCTTTGTTTGGCTTATCTGTTTTGTGGTGGGAACTCGGACCCAGGTGTCCGGCAAATCCTCTGGGACTGTGATACTTGGAGGGGCCGTCAACCCCGAAACTGGAAACAGGGGAGCAGCGATACCCCCAGCCTCCAGGCTCTAAGGAGAGAGAGTGAAATGCAAAACCTCTCTGCTCTAAGTACCTGTGCATGTGATTAGAAGAGCAGGTGAGGGAGAACTAGACCCATTGTAATCTGTGGTCTGGATTTTCCATCCAGCTGCCTGAGTTAATGGGAAGCTGTGGAACGGATCATCAACTATTCCTGCACTTTCTGCTCTAAAATGGGGCAGAAAGCTGCCTAACATCTTTGGACTATGTCACATATCCCCCTCCCCAGCTAACACCTACTGGGGTGAGCGGCCATGGACCTCACTGGGGTGAGCGTCCTACCTGAAATACTTGAGCTAACTCCTCAGTACAACATTAAGTATTCACATGACACGAATATGAACTTCATTATATAATTTACCAACCGAAAGGGCCATCAACCCTGTATATTAATTTGTAGTTTAGCTACATTTTCAACACAGAGAACCAATATAACATTGTAACATTGACAAAATGCTTATTCTAGAGGCCTAATATACCTTAACTACAATAGCTTATTTGCATAGTTAAGTGTCCGTGACATAGTCCACACGTGTAATAACAAAAAAAAATATCGGTCAATTCCCCAAACACATTTTTTTTTTTTCTTTGACTTCCAGTCCATTACATTTCCTGACTTTATTTCATAGGCCGCTGTAACCTGCAAATGACTGGGCTGTTTTTTTTAGCTTCTGACGGAACTCTGGGGCCAGATAGTCTTTGTCTTTATATTGTGGCCCAGAGTGGTGAGATCCGGAAAAATTCAAGGCCAGCGTTGACCTTCGTCGCTTTTGCTTTGCAACCTTTGAACCTTTATGGTACTTCTTACTGCCATGTATTTTCTCCTGACCATCACTCTCAGAGATTTGGGATTTCCCCTCTGGGGCAATTATATGGTACTTAGAAGATGAAGCACTGATTAGCTTGATGGGGCTCTCACTAACTCCGGCTGTACCCTGTGGCATTTTACCTTTGCAGCTGGCAGGCATGTAGTGTTGGGCCTCTCTTTCCTGAGGCCTACATTTATTAAGGCGGAAATACCGCTGTATAACCAGTGACGCATTTCTCAGGGTTTGATAGTGAATCCTGTTCTGTGTCATCCTAGTCAGAGACTGGATCTTTATAGTTGCTCCTTTCATAATGAGGAACCTGTTTCGTACCATGTGGGCACGGTAGAATGATTGAAGAACACAGGCTGCTTTATTCCGGAGATTAAACTGACGAATTTTCATCCCTCTGTAGGCAGCCTGTAGGATGATAGTTGCGGCGCGTTTACGCCGATAATTTTCTCTTTCCCTTCTCCCTTGGATAAGAGCTTTGCAGTGCTTCTGAATTATTCTAATGCTTTTCTCCTTTTTCAAAACGTTAAGTTCCTCCACGAGAGAATTCTGTTTTGTGCATACATGACGCAATTCTGTTCTCAGAGCGTCCATTTCTTCCTGGTGCTGGCTCTGAGTGTGCATCAATGCATTCTGTAGTGCTTCCTGCACTTCTAACTTTTCCTGAGTCAACTGTTTCTTTACTTTTTCTGCTTGGTCAGTCAAATCTGAATTTTCCAATTTCAGAGTCTCATTTTCTTGCTTTACAGTCTCTAACTCACTCAGGGCAATCTCATGGGTTTGCTTCAACATTCCCAGCTCTGTGTTCTGACCGTGGCCCTCCAGGCGTGAGTTTTGCACCTCTGTGCTGAGCGCGTGAACCTCTTGTAGAGACTTCCCGTATTTCTGTTTTAGGATAGCAATTACGGTGTTGGCCTTTTCCAGGCTAGTCGTCACCTCTTCCAGCTCACTCCGTAAGAGAGACTCTGTTTTCTTCAAAGCCTCGTACTCCTGTAAAGCTGGAAGTATACACCTCTGTAATTCGGCGTTCGATTCTCGCTCTTTCATCCAGCATTCTCGCTCCTTCTTGCTCCATTCTCGCTCCTTCCCAAATCCTGCCACAGGACTTCATATTTATGGCGGGCAGCTTGGAGTGCAGAAACCAAAGCCTCTTTATCCTGGTTCAAGGATTCAGCTTCCCTTTGTTCCTCCTTTTCCTTTGCCACTGTTCCCGTGACAATTCTGCCGCTCACTCCGGTCTGCAGCACATCTCGGCGCCTTTCTGACGCATGTCCTGACAGCACAGGTTCAAGTGGCTCGGTCACTTCCCCTGTGACTTGAGGAACAGTTTTCTTTTTCTTCTTCTTTCTTTTTGCTTTATTAGCTCCAGAGATATCAGTGGTACTGGGCACACACTCACTGGTAGCTTCCACATCTTGCTTGCACTCACAGTGCGTTGCTTGCTTTTGCAGCTGTTTGTCTTTTAAAATTTTGGGACACACATCTTCCATGTGACCTACTTCATGACAGGTCCAGCATACTAAATTCATCTGTGGGTACGGTTCTCCTCCCGGGGCCACAAACGAGTCGTCGTCATCATCATCGTATGGCCTGAAGGGACACTGTTTTTCAAGATTACGTGCATTGCAAAACAAACATTCCACGTCGGCCATTTTAGAAACCCGGCAGAGACAATTTGCTAGCTGCAATTTCACTCACTTCAGCAACTTACATACAGCACTTGCTAGCTGCAAATTCACTCACTTCAGCAAAAAGGCATTAGCTTTACAAACAGCACTTGCTAGATGCAAAAAAAATTTTTTTTTTTTTTTTTCTTCAGCAAAACATTTTGGTTTTCTGTTTGGGTTCAGGGTGCTATTGCATCCACACTTCGCACATTCTCTGTGTATGCTAGAAGCACAACTGATATACACAGTGGGACAGACTTCACTCATAGCATCTGTACTTTAGTTCAGCTGGGCGGCCATTTTAAAGCCCCGCATTTATTTGCAAACCCACAGACTTTTTAGTGTCGGCCCGCATTCTCCACCATATGTGACAAACGCCCCTCTTTTGTAGTGCTGACGTCTGTCTGGGTTCTTCCCGACACAGTCTTCTAGGGTTATTTAATACAAAAACAGGATCATGCAAAGTATTCAGCTGCTTAACTCAGGCTTCTGCCTGCTTTATTTTCATCCAAGTAAGGTACTGCAGCTTTAACATGTGTAGGTTAGAGGTACTCAGATACTTTCATTCAGCAGTTCACACATTTAGTGTTACAGTATTTCCCACATTGTTATTTCAAGTAAAAAAGAAACCAAATGATATAAACAAAATCCTATCCCTTTCAGGGATCTAACTACACATAGAATCAGCCTCTAACTGCTGCTGGGCCAACTAACCTGGTTCCCCCAGTTTAAAACAATGCCCTCTCAATTAGGGTCACTAGATACAGCATAGTCCATTACAAACAGTAATACATCTTTGTTTGGCTTATCTGTTTTGTGGTGGGAACTCGGACCCAGATGTCCGGCAAATCCTCTGGGACTGTGATACTTGGAGGGGCCGTCAACCCCGAAACTGGAAACAGGGGAGCAGCGATACCCCCAGCCTCCAGGCTCTAAGGAGAGAGTGAAATGCAAAACCTCTCTGCTCTAAGTACCTGTGCATGTGATTAGAAGAGCAGGTGAGGGAGAACTAGAGCCATTGTAATCTGTGGTCTGGATTTTCCATCCAGCTGCCTGAGTTAATGGGAAGCTGTGGAACGGATCATTAACTATTCCTGCACTTTCTGCTCTAAAATGGGGCAGAAAGCTGCCTAACATCTTTGGACTATGTCACACACCCTATTGCCAATCTAGAGGCAATTGAGCACAACTATATTAACTATTGTTCTACTACATACTCTGATTTTGTTGCTTGTGATGTGATCTCTCTGGGGTTTGTATGGTTTTGTCTGTATACTGACAGAGATTGGTCATGCTTCCTGCGCCTAGGCCTGGCTGTAATTTGAACAGGTGTGTGAACAGGAGATGCAGCAGCACATGGTGTGTGCACATGTAGGTTAGGCTGGTGTTGGGGATGTCAGAGCAGGGTCTAGTTCTTGCCTATCATCTGTCTGATGGGCTTTGAATCAGTGGCCCTGCATCTAGATTTAGCTACAACATCTGAGTGTGCAATGCGAGCACCTCTACTACTGCTCTTGCTGCTCTAGCTATTTCTCAGGAGGCATCATCAGGTGGGATGTAAGGGGTTGGGCAGTGGAACTGCAGATAGAAGGTGTGGGTAAGGTTGCAGGAAACGTTTTAAGCAGTAAAGGGGTCTTGACTAAAGTCATCAAGTCTGAGCCTGGGAGTATGTCAGTCTAAATTGGTGAGGGTGACATTGGTGAAGATGACATTGGTGGTGACTCACCTGATAAGGTAAGTAAGAAGTGTCGTGGACAAGATGAGGCGGAGGAACGTAAACTTGCCTCTTGAAGACATCATGTCGCTACTCAACATATGAGTCTTCAGGGTGTTTCAGCATCCTCCCCTATCTAGCAGGGATCCCAGAGGAGCTACCTCCATGGTGTGGGAATATTTCCTTTTGCCCACCATGGCTTGGTGAGTGACTCTACGGTTGTAAATTGCATGCTTTGTAATGCAGTGGTGCATAGGGACAAGAATGGAGGATGCCTGGAGATGAGTGGTTTGCAGCAACACTAGCTAAAACACCACTATGACCCCTGGGAGAGGCAGTATCCATGAACCTGTCCATCTTCACATGTCTTCAGAAATTATGTCCAGCTCTGGGTCATTGTGGAAAAGCCACCAACAGCACCACTCACGGAAGGAGGCATGATCTCCCACTCGTTCTCCTCAATGGCATACCAGCTGGTAAGAGTTGTTTGGAGGTTAATGACCCCACCTTCCTGGGTTTAAGCTTACTCACCCCCACATTTTAAGCAGAGCTTTTTTTCATGCACCTGTGGAAGACTGGTCTATTGAGACATTTCTCCCTCCACCGCAGAGGTAAATGAGAATTTTCACAGGTAGTGTTACGACCTGCAGAGTGGTCATGCCGTGATGTGGTTGCAGGCTTTTAATGCTTTGGCCAAAGTGTTTAACTAAATGACCCTTACTTATGAGAAGACACAGTTAAGTTTTTAGGTATATATTTTTTGTCATATTGGATGTAGCATTGGGTATTTATATCTTTTGTTGTATACATTTAGTCACAACCAGTGTATGATGTGGTGGGTGTTGGGGTTAGAACTTGCAGGGATTGTGTGTGTTTATGCTGCATGTCAATTAGGGTTTTTTGAGGGCTTATGCCAGCTTCATCACTGATCACAAGAATAGTGGCTTTCTCAAAGGGCCTTAGCAACCTGCTCAACTCTCCCATGAGAATCCACTGTCTAGACTGCAGAAAGGCCTCATGTAGTTGACTGGCATGCTCCATTGCATAATCATTGACCAACTTTTGCTGCTCATGAAGATGCTCAATATACTGTATAATGTTGAATTCAACACCACTACTAGACATGTCAGTAGTGAGGTGTGCCCTACTTCCCTCTGACTTCGCAAGGACCTCAACCACTGATGTAGAGAGATCAATAAAGAGAAAGATAAATAAATTGACAGTGAGGGATTTTGATTTTCTCTTGGCGCTGCTTTAGCATTTTCCACAGTGTTCTTGATGTGCCTGGATGGGTGCTGCTGCTGTAGAACTGGCAGCAATGTATAAAATCTAGTAATGGAATGGCAGTGGCTGCTGGGCTCCATGGCCTGGGCTAAGCACTGGAACACTAGCTGCAGAGAATGAGAGAAAATAATTGTGTATAAGTTTAACTCTCCATGAAACTAAATCACAGTATGATTGTCATTTATATTATTATTATTAGTATTAATTATAATAAATATGAATATACTGCTATATAATTTATACAATAGACACATGCACAGTACAAGTGCCCGTGCCATTGAGGCCAGGCAAGCACCAGCCAATGGAGTGGACTAAACACACACAGACAATGGTCAGTCATGTTAGTCACATGGTAATGGTTAAGCTACAAGTTTTACTAAGTACAAATTGTATACATGTTTGACGTATAGTACTACAGCAGCATCCCTAACCAACCACAGCCAAACCCTGCTTACAACATAATGGCATAAACTTGACGTTTCATCCCTATTTATAAACAGTACCCCTCCTCCCATAATAATTCAGTTTTCGGCTTCGGATTCCGAATCCGTCAGGCGGATTTTCAGTGATAGGAAAATAAAAATCTGCCTTTTTGAGATTGATCCACGGAATCCCATGGCCCAAAAGGAACTGACCATGCTCAATCCTTTCAAAATGCGAATTTAAAATGTTCATTAGATTTATGATCATATTTATGCTTGAATAATTTTGCAACAGCACAATATAAAAGTATTTCCAGAATATATTGTGAGAAGCATTGTATTATGTTAATATCAAATACATGTTTTTATTCAACTAATTTCTGATAATTAAGGATTTGTGTACAACTTGTAACTCAACATTTCTCTGTTTCTGGCAGTGGTTTACCATCTTGCAGCCAGCCTGATTTTTGCTTGGATCATTCCACTAAAAGTAATTGTATCAGTTGTCATTCATCTGTAACCAAACATATGTTCCATAAATGTGTTGCGCTGTAGGACTTTTGGAGAGTGTTTTGATTTAAAATGTTTTCTTTTGTAGAAGATACATGCTTGTCATGCTAAGAAGATACTTCACAGCAAAATCTGTCCTATTTTAACATAATTTTACATTTACCAATATATAAAAAATATTTTTTTCAATTCAACTGCACATAAATTATGCAAGATACTGATGAGGCATACTATTAAATGGCATCTTATTTGTATTATAGATTAGTGCAGAGTAAATGAATACTTCAGTATTAGGTGATCTCTTTTTTAATTGGACCAATATTATATATTATACTGTAAGACAAGTTTTCAAGCGTTCTCTCTCTTTCTCAGGTCAGCAATACTGATTGACAGAGATTCCCTGAGTTTAACAGAAATGTAAAAACCAAAATAACAATCTAAAGCAGATGATACAGAGAAGGAATTGGTAAATAAACAGACAGGGCACCCTGAAGCAAAACCAGTGTGAGACTTGTGAGGAAAGCCGTTTATAATAATGAATAAATGCTATAAAATATAATAGGAATTATGGTAACTGGCTTACTAGTATTACTAGTACAGTATGCAATATTTTCTTTATACTGTACTTGCTATACATTGTGGTTAACCATGTATTTTCAATATTAGTTTTATTGTGTTCACTTGAAACAAATAATGAAAATCAAATCACGTTTGCAGGCCTATTAAATCTTGCCACACCCATCAGTACCAGATTCTGGTAATATCCCTTTAAATGCTCTTACCATCAGTTTCTATCTGAAGAGTTAGGCTGAGTCACCTGTAGTCACGGCGGCACACGCTAAGGGGTGCACGCCACACACCACAGCACAGCCCTCTATGGGGCAGGCCCCAGGGGCTGTGTGTGTGTGGGCACGCAAAGCGCTGTGACGCGTACGCTGGCAGGGAAGACAAGAATTTTGTCTTCCCGTGCCGCGGCGCGGTCACGTGGCTGTGCGCAGGCAAGGGCAGGAAGATATGCCCCGTCATGGCCTCGCCCCCCCTTGATCTCTCCCGTAGAGCCTCCTTCAGACCGCTGATCGCGGCTGCAGTCGCTGCATGTGCCACTATGCCGCCAGGCGCGCATGCAGGTGGGAGGATCAGCACCGTAGCCTTAGTGGTGCTCAAGCTCATTATCATTGCTGCATCTTGTACTAATCTCCCCTTCTACATTTTCTCCAAATTAAGTATGCACATGCTATTCAATAGGCATGTCATTAGTACTTATACATTTGAGATTTTGTACCTGTTAAGAATTTTAAAGAACTGCATAACCATTTGTAAATGTAAAATACAGTATGCTTGCAGAACCCTGAATATCCTACATATGGAGCCAATGTTACGGTACCCATTAACGTGACAATCTGTCAAAGCTGGTATATTATTAATGTGAGATTTGATGCTGCAGAAGGAATATAATATGTAGCACATCAGTCTTAAACAAATGTCACCTTTATTAGAACATGTGTCAATGTGCCCATTTCGGTGATGTTTTTACAAATGTTGAGACATGACTGTCAGGCATCATTTAACGTTTTGTATAGTATTAATGCATTGACATGAAAATATTTAGCAGTAGTATATATATTTTTTATATACTGCTAATAACAGCTTTGTAAGGTTTGTATGTGTCCGTACTGTATATGTATATAGCAAATAAAGAATATCACATGTGAGCACATTCACATCTCTTAGACAGGTCTGCAACCTTGCCTTTCACCATTATCACCTAGAATACAGTGCTTCGTCTGTAGCAAGGGATTCTAGGAAATGGCATGCAAATGAGCACACTGTGTCAAATATCAGCAGGGAGAGTGTGAGTTTCTTACCATTCCCCTCTGTGTTGTTTGTATTCATGAGTAAATGTTAATACACTATACCCTCTGCATTTGTGTTCTTGTTTCATATGAGGTCAACTAGGAGTCCGCAGACCTGAGGATTTCATTATATGGGGCAACAGTATTTTGTGTATTTCAGTGCTATTTATCACTGGGTTTATTTGCACATTTAACTGTACACTTTTTGTCACTTTGCGCCACGAGCACTTTTTGGTTTAGGTTGTTAAGCTGTGGTTTGGGGAAACCGCTGGTGTTCAGGCAGCAGCTTGACTTTATCACTATATTTGTTGCGCTTTAAGTTTTTTGTTTCACTTGTGTCACCTTTTGCCTGAAATCCATTTTTACAACCTGTAGACGGACGTTCACAGAGGTACACAATTGGAGACTTTATAAGGTGAAATTATAACGAGGCTTTATTGTGCCTTTTCCTTAACATCAGGAAACCATCCAAACAAGGGGGAAACACAGCTTCTATTCACTTGGGAGTGGTTCTAGTGAAATACAATGCTATTCACAACTCCCTTAGTTAAGCATGTCTCCCAGCCCCAAACACATAGCATGAAATGAACAGATATAAAAAAGTCTTGTATAAAAGTCTTATCTGTTCCTTGTAGTTTGGAGGGAAATTCTTCTCTGTCCCTGGTTGCTACCTTTTCTTCAGGGTTTGTCAGCATTCAGGTTTAGAAGTTTCCCCTGTGTCTTGGACGCAGCTCTGCTGTGTCTTCTGGCAGAGCTCAAGACAAGTTGTGAGAGTCAAAGACAATCTCTGCTCTCTCTCCAAAGTTCAGCTCACATGTGAGTTAAGGAGTCACTTCCTGTCTCAAAGGCAGGCTTTTTCTACCACCTGTAATCAGGCAGGTGGTGCTAGTTAATTTGCTACCAGCAGTTAACACCACACTGCTGAATTAGAGGCACATTTGTGAACAGGGATAAGTCCCCTGTTACACAACCCCTGAAGAAGGACCGAAACGTTGGATTTGTGTGCTACCATCATCAATACAATTTGGTTTCATTATCATCTCTGAGTGCTACTTCGTCATTACCTCCATTTATCATTTCCTTATGTTATCATTTATTGGACAAGCACCAGCTCCTACACTGACTACAGGAGTGCCAACTGCCACATTGACTATATATATATATATCCCACAGGTTTAACCCCAAGCCATCTATTACTGGTATTTATATGGGCATTTTGACCAATGTCACTGGGAGCCAAAACATTTTTCAAATGTTTAGCTTTTCTATAAATGAATCTTGGTTTTTGAACCAGGTGAGTACCCAAAATTGAATCATTACATAGAATACCCCAGTGCTTGGCAATAATCTTCTCAATGCTCTTATGCATCGAGTTAAAGTTTGTAATAAATGCCACGTCTACCTGTTTCATGTCTTTACTGCCTATCAATTTATCCTTCTGAACTAGCATATTATTCCTATCCATATGTCTTACTCTTATGAGCTCTTTCCTCAGATAGTCAGGATGGTACCCCCTTTCAATAAAGCGACTAAGCAAATTGTCAGCCTGTTTGTCAAACGTATCATTACTACTACAGTTCCTCTTTAGTTTCATGAACTGGCTACCTGGGATATTCCGAATCCAGGAGTTCTTGTGGTTACTTGTAGCCATCAACAGATTGTTCATGTCTACTTCCTTAACAAATGTGTCCGTCATCACTTTACCCTCAGATGAAGACATCAATCTGAGATCTAAAAAAATCGATTTGTAAACTGTCAGTATGGTGCGTAAAGATCTATTGAATGAACCCATATTTTATCATCTACCAAAAATGCATAAGTCTCTCTCTGCCTGCTCTGGACGGCGCTGGCTCACAAGAGGGAGAGAGAGGATTGGGAAGGTCGGCGAGAGCGCATGCACCCTTGCAAGGGTGGGGGGGGGTTGGAAATATTTTAACTCGTCTCCTGCAAATGCCCCTTGTTGCAACACTGCAAGGGTAAGAACAGGTGTGTGTGAGAGAGAGAGTGTGTGTGTGTGTAAGTGAGAGTGTGTGCGTAAGTGGAAGCGTGTGTAAGTGGGAGAGTGTGTGCACGTAAGTGGGAGTGTGTCTAAGTGGGAGAGTCTGTGTATGTGTGTGTGTGTGTTTTTGTGTAATTGGGAGAGTGTGTAAGTGGGAGAGTGTGTGTATGTGTGTGTGTGTGTGTTTTTGTGTAATTGGGAGAGTGTGTAAGTGGGAGAGTGTGCGTGCGTGCACACAAGGGTTAGAGTGTGAGGGGGAGAGTGCTAGGGGAGAGAGATGGGGTGATAGGGAGTATACAAAAACTGCGGATACAGCAACTGCCAATTTCAAATGACTGTTCAATTCTACACACATCCACATGATGGGACTAAGTGGGTGAGACTCAATATGTCGTCTACTTTATCAAGTGCCCTCGCGGTCGCTATGCCTTAAAAAAAATTATATGTTTAGCGCTGCATACGCTATCAGCGCTATACAAGAAAAAACAATTGTAATTATTACGTGGGCAAACCGTTGAGGATGCTGAAAGAGAGAATCAATTTACATCAGTATTGACCATTACAGTGGATACAGATGACTTGAAGTGTCAGCCAGTGGCAAGACACTTTGATAGAGAGGCCACAGTACATATGTAGCCATCCTTACTGTTTTCGGTGCTGTGATCGAAACTCTGGAAAAACATGGTGCTGCAGGAGGTGGCAGCCGTAATTGCGCTCTGGGGTGGCCCATTCCTTTCAATGGAAGAAACGTTAATCCTTCCGGGCCACAATTGGTGTGGTCACATGACAGTGTACTATCATGGTGTTAAAAACAGTAAGGCTGGCTACATCTGTATCTCCACACTGTACTGTATGCCAATTCCTCATATACTGCATCAATATCATGAGGGAGCTAGAAATAGACTCCTATTGAGATTAGTAGTCAAATTGATTTTTAGTCTCTTAATGAGAACTTTAAGTTTTCTTGACTGATTGACTATGCAGGGAGATACCCTGGGAGATATGCTAATGAGTATGCAAAGTATATTTAAATGAGTCCTATCCCACACCTCCTAAAAGTATTTCCATATCAACTACTGTCGCGGCTGAGTTTATTCTAACATTTACCCGGTCTCGGCCGCGACAGATACCGGGCGCGCGCCGAGGTGTCCTGTGCGCGCGCCGGAGCCTCGGAGGATCGGTCCTCCGATCGGGGCTTCCCCCTCCATTCTCCAGGTCCGCCGTGTCCCCTGGTGCCCCCCACCGCCATCCCCCACATCGCGGGACACCAGGGCTCCCTTCGGGGAGCCCTGGGCACGCACGCCGTGCGCGCACGCTCCCGATGAAGTGTGACTGCGCATCGGTGACGCGCGGCACGCCGAGGGGATTCGGCATTAAAGCCGGGAAACCTCCCGGCTTGCGGCTCGAGCCAAGTACGAATAAAATGTGCCGCCTCTGTATATAGAATTGAGAAGCTATAAGGCATCGTCCTAATGACTGGAATAGTGTACTGTGTCAGACGTAATAGGACTAGAAACCCACAACCACTGCTTTTATAGGGCACAGCTCTAGCAGTGTAAGCAAAACCAGCTGATTGGTAGATTCACTGTTGCATCCTATTGTTGAGCTGCCCACTTCTCACACATGTAATTAATCTAGCTATTAGCATACTGTATGTCACAGGTTTCTCAGGAGTGTGATAAAGTAGAAGTGGTCTGCTTTCAAAGGATGCCAGGGGAGGGAGCTACTACAGGTAAGAGCTCTCATTTTGCTGCTAAAGTGCATGATGGATATGCATAAAGGTGGCTACGGTATAATAGAACAGGGACAAAAATATTCAATGTGCCATCTTCCAGAGTTCCAGACACATACTGATTTGAAATACTTGATTTTAAAATAAATAAAACTCTACAAACTGCAGGAAGTGATTTTGATGGTTTCCCATAGCACACAAAGTGTTATTGGGTTGACAAGTCGAAGGCACCTTATGAAAATGTGGAATGGTATCAGACACAACAAGATCAGAAGTTGAACACACACAACCTTTGTTATTCAGGACAAAAGCTCTAGCAGTGTGAGCTAAAAAAAAAAGCTGATGCCTAGTGCCACTGCCACTGTAAATTTAGCTTTGAGCTCTACTTCTCACTGAGTGCTCATACTGTAGTGCCGACGGTTATTCTAATACAAACCAGTGGCAATCGCCATAAAGACCCAGGTACATGCTGGGTACATGCTGGGTCGTGTTTAAGGCAAGTTTAAAGCATTTCTGCATTGACTAATGGCCCATCAGATTAACAGCGGGGGTCCCTGGCAGTCCCATTCAAACGAATGGGACTGCCAGGGACCCCTGCTGTGTCAATCCAATGGGTCATTAGTCAATGCAGAAATGCCTTAAACTTGCCTTAAACTAGCCAGGTTACACACAGCATGTACCCAGCATGTAACCGGGCTAGTTTAAGGCAAGCCTTAGAATACTCGTTGTCTCGTCGTACCTGTAAAAAGCACTTTACCTTCTCCTGGGATAAAGGAGCATATCTAATAACAGTCTTCTGCCTTGAGACACCTTCTGGTGCAGGAAGGAACCTCACAGTCAATTTATTTGAATATGCTATAATGTATTCCAGCACTCAGTAATGCATCCCTCTCTCCTCTCTCCTCTCTCCTCTTTCCTCTCCCCCTCTCCTCATGTATCACTCCCTAGTGTATTTAAATGGTAATTCTCTAACTGGTATAGTGACAAATTGTTCTTTACAGGTGGACATAACAATATTTATTTGCTTAATTGTGTATAAACAAATACAATAGAGTTGTACAAATAGAACAAAATTGCAAATTTCCCCGGATCCATTAATTTAACCAAACACTTTGCACATCTGTAAACATTATTTTAAAAAACATAATGTTTATATGGGTTAATAGTTTATAGGGAAATTCCAGGTAAAGTTTTCATGTTAACTAATATATCATAAGCTAGAGAAAATATCAAATAAAATATGTCTAAATGATCTTCACAGGAGGTCATGTTAAGTCTACAAATGGAGAGTTTATGTATGTGGAAAGATAAAGCGTAAAGCAATAATTTCCTCTGAAATTTAGTACAACTTATTTGGCAAACTTCGACTTATTTACATTTACTTACAACTCTACATCTTACAATTATAAGGGTGTACAGTGTCAATTTTAGGATATCCTTATGTCTTATGCGAAACTCCTTCCTCCCTCCTCCTAAACTCTTTCCATCCTGCTCCAAAACCTTATCTTTGGAGTGCCCTTCTTTTAAACTCTTTTCTCCTCCACAAGTCTTTCTCTGTCCTCCAAAACCTCATCCTCTCTGCTCCCTGCTCCTAAACTCCCTCCTGCCTCTTTTAAACTTCCAACTCCTACCTCCATAACCGAGGATGGGAAACAGGAGTTTTGAAGGAGAAAGGAGGGAGATTTAGAAGGAGTTTAACTGCAGGAAGCAGGTAGGAGAGAATTTTGGAGGAGGGAGAATTAAGTTTATGAGGAGGACTGGGTTTTGCATTACGTGAGGATATTGTTAAATGGACACTGTAAGGGCTGAAATTGGTCCACCTTCCTTGTCCTCCTTTTCTAGTGATTTTTTTGACATCTTATTATCTATTAATAGACATGGGCTGTCTCCCAAAAATAATCTTGGGAGAAAACCGATATTATGCTTGATTTTGCAGAATGATAAATCTATTATCTCACAATAATTAATTATGACAAAACTTCACTGTCATAATAGACTCATTATTATTTACTAAGAATTGTGAAGCCATCCATAACAGGTACAAGTCATTAAATGCGCTTGATAAATATGAGGACAATTTACCTGCATTGCAAAAACTAACATCATAAATCATACCATTATTTTCATTATAAGTATCCAGTACAATAGATGTATGCAGCCAAGACTTATGAGTTTTTAATTACTCTACTGTATGTCCATTTTGAATTTGGAAACCTAGTTCAGTGTAGAATTTTAGATAATTTCAATAACAGTAAAATGCAATGGTTGTTATGAAGTTTGGTTGATTTATCAACAAGCACAATATTTTAACTTCATGAATAATTTTACACTCAAAAAAAAAAAAATACCTTGTCTTTGTGGATTTCTGTTATGTGGTGATTGGCATACAGTTTTAAGCAACAACAATTGGAAATAGGAGATACAGTATTAGCATTATTATTATTATTATTATTATTATTATTATTATTATTATTATTATTATTATTATTATTAGTGTATTAACTTTTATCAATAACAGATATTGTGAACAGCCATTCTTCACAACTGAATTGAATACTTAATGCATGATTGTTTTAGATGAGCAAGTAAATGTTTTAAATCCCTTGTACGGTAGGAAATGTAAGATGGTTGCATGCAAATATTGTGAAAGTTGTTAAAGTCAGATAATATATGAAAATCAAATGTACAAACATTTGTATAGCCAAACATTTTTGGAGGAGAAGTAAAGGGATCCAATTAAATGTACTCTATATGAGCCAAATGAAAGTTCTGAAGAAAATGAGGGTACAGAAAAATGTATTTCAGGCAACAACAATAAACATTGGTTTTATAACTTGCTCCACCACAAAATGAGGTAGCATTCTGATTTGTAAAAATTGCATCAATAATTCTACAGGCCTTGCATAGTTTTCAAAGACTTTGCTGCATACCTTTTTGAACTAATATATCACATACATTTTGGTTTCTAATGTTACAAAAAATGAGTATGTTACTCATGACCTGACTATTGCCTGTCATAAATAGCTGCCAGCAAATAAAAATACCTCTTATGAGCACATTCACGTGTCTCAGACAGGCCTACAAACCTGACTTCCCCATTATCTCTTGGTCAGTAAATACATATGTAGCCCTGGTTCCTAGCGAACATACAGTGGCAACCAACTTTATTCATACTTGGCTAGCTCCGCGAATTTCGGAATATCCCGGTGATGTTCGGTTTAGTGTCGTTTTCACCCGGGGTGTATTGCGTTATATCACGCCCGTGATTTAAGCATTTTATTCCCGCTGGCTGCAATACTGCAATGCCGTGTAAAAACGCATGGGGGCGTTTGCGAGCTGTTGTCTTTGAAGCCGAGAAATTCATGAATTGTAATGCAGTATATATATACAGTATATACTCTATAACAACAACCCCTATAACCCCTAACATACACATACAGTACTGTATATGCACATCAATGATAATATAGGCCGTCCCCTGGCGAGATGTGTTTGCAGCAGAGAGAGATCCACTGCTCTCTCTGCGCAAACATCGGCACATTAAAAATTATTTAAAATACATTTTTATTCATAGTGTAGATGTGCAGGGGGTCTCCGGAGCTGAACCGCGTTGGTTTCAGGTCGGGGGACCCCCTGCTTTCCGAGATACAGCCCCTTTATGAGGTGCCGGTATCCCTCTGCATTTAAAGGTCCCGATCACGTGACCGCGGCATGTAAACAAAGCAGAGGGATACCGGCACCCCCTAAAGGGGCCTGTATCTGGGGAAGCAGGGGGTCCCCGGACCTAAAACCACAGCGGTTCAGCTCCGGAGACCCTCTGCACATGTACAGTATAAATAAAACACATATATAAATAAACACTCGTTCTTTACCTTTGCGGCTATGTGCTATGGTAACGAAGCAGCATTTCTGTATTTTAATAATATTGTACAGTGAGCAGGGGGTTCCCTGAGCCAGAAATTAATGCTCAGGGGACCCTCTGCTCCTGCACAATATTATTAAAATATAGAAATGCAGCTTCATTGCCATAGATAATAGCCGCTAAGGCAATGAAGGGGTTAACCCACCGTGCCCGCTTTATTGTGGGTAGCGGGTGTGGGTGAAGGGGGTATTTGGCCCTTGGTGTGAGTTTAGGACTTGCGGGGGGGTTGCGGGTGCACTTAACCCCTTCACGGCCGTAGCAGTTAATACCGCTACGGTCATGAAGGGGTTAACCCCTACCGCTACCCCCCCGCAAGCCCTAAACAACCATCGTTGGGGCTAATACCCCCTTCACCCACCCCCACTACCCACAATAAAAAAAACTCACACACAGCAGTCGCCCAAAAAATAAATAAATAAATCTAAATAAATAAATAAATATATGAATAGAAATAAATACATTTAAAATACATTTTTATTCATAGTGTAGATGTGCAGGGGGTCTCCGGAGCTGAACCGCGTTGGTTTCAGGTCCGGGGACCCCCTGCTCCAGTACAACATACAATACATTACATCCCCTGTATCTCCCTGCCTTGAGTGTAATCTGTGTAAAGCCCCCTCCCCCCTAATGTTTCTGTTAAATCTCTCTGCCTTGAGTGTAATCTGTTTAAAGCCCCCTCCCCCTAATATTTCTGTTAAATCGCTCTGCCTGTGTTGCTGTGAGTGCAGTTTATGTAAATGTGGGGAGGGGGAGTGGGTTATAACCCCACCTCCTTGACTGTGATCTGTGTAAAGCCCCCTCCCCTAATGTTTCTGTTAAATCTCCCTGCCTGTGTTGCTGTGAGTGCAGTGTATGTAAATGTGGGGAGGGAGGGGGGCCCGATGTGCATACTGTGAGGTCTAACCACCCTCACCCCCTACCCACATACCTTTACCCCCCCCCCCCATCCTGGCCATGGCCCCTCCGCTTCTGCAAAAAAGACACAAAAATTAAAACATCCAAAGTAATGTCCCCTAACCCCTTAATCCCCATAGCGGTTATTAACCGCTACAGTCATTAAGAGGTTAACCCACCCTCACCCACCAATCGGGATGCCTACATACCCTCCCACACTAACCCCCACCCCGTGAGACCTAACTCTCCTCACCCACTACCCACAAGGGAGACCTACCCACATACACCACCCCACCCCCAGTACCCACAATAAAAACAATACAGTGACCCATTCTATTTATTAAATACATTACCCACCCCCTGTGCCCCCCCATAAATACATGATTTATTCTTTTACATACAGGGTTCATAACGCAGCCCCACGCGAGTCCCCGGTGGGCTGGCGGGGCACCTGGACAGACCTACAGGGTACCAGCAGCCCTTTTCAAACAGGTTCTGGAGGCCTGCTGGTGGGTCCTGCCAGCACCATGGCCCCCAGGTGGTCTCCTTGGGTCACCATGGGCCACATTTGTGTCCCCACGGTAGGCCCAAGGATGTCTGGGAGCCCCGGGTCAGACCCACAGGTGTCTGCGTGGCCTCGGGTGGTTCCCACGGGGGTCTGGGGAACTCACGGGTGCTCACTACGGGTCCGCGGTGCCCCCACAGAAGTGGGACCACACATCTTCATCCCCGCACCTACGGGTCGGCGGTGCCCCCACAGAAGTGGGACCACACAGCTTCATCCCCGCAGACTACGGTCCGCGGTGCCCCCACAGATGTGAGGCCACCGCTTCATCCCCGCATGTGTCACCCGTGGAACCACCAGCCTGGTACCTGTGAGATACCCGAGGAAACCACAGGTGGTCTCCAGAGGTCTCACGCGGAACCACGGAACAAACCCTGAATGTAAAAAAAATAAACCTGGCCTATACATTCAATACATACACCCCCCCTCCCCCCAACACCTACAGTACAATAATGTGCAAAATAACTATTATCCAGATATGGATAATAGATTAATTGCCCATTATTAAAAACATTAACTAGCATATTAAAATAAATAAAGTACTGCTGACCTCATCAATACGAAGTGTCCGTCGCCAGCAACATCCTTGTCTTGCCCACAAAATACATAGCCAATAAAAAGCCAATACATTGCAATTACATTCAGATATTAATTAACCCCTTAAACACCTTATCAGATAAAAACCGCAAAGGTAATTAAGGGGTTAAGCCACACTGGCCCGATACCCACCCTTCACCCATGAATTTGTACAGTGGCTTCATCATGCAACTATATATACAGTATATATATATATATACACAGATATATATATATATATATATATATATATATCTTTGATAAAGCGTGGGATACCACGGGAAATGCGTCAGAGTGTTCTTTTTGTATGTTACTATGCCCTAAAATAAATTTTTGCACCTAGGATATTTTGTGGTTTGCAGTTTGTGGTTTCCAATCTTCAGCAGCAGCAGTAAATGCACCGCCGTTTTCCCTGTACTCTCTTCAATTATATTTCAGGGTGAAATTGTAATTGAACAGGGCGGCCAGCCAACGATGTCCATCCGCGTCGAGTTTGGCTGAGGTCATGATATAGGTGAGTGGATTGTTGTCTGTCCGCACCTCGAACGACACATCGTACAAGTAGTCAAGGAGTTTATCGACAATGGCCCACTTGAGGGCCAAGAACTCAAATTTTTGCACGGGGTAGTTCTGTTCACTGACGGTAAGACTGCGGCTGATATAAGCTATGGGTCGCAGTCCCTCTGGATACTTTTGATGTAACACCGCCCCTAATCCGCTCAAGCTAGCATCCACATGTAATATATATGGTTGCTCGGGGTTTGCATAGGCCAACACGGGTGCCGCGGTCAAACTCTGCTTCAGGTCCGTGAAGGCTTGTTCGCACTCTGCCGTCCATTTGTCCCCGAAAGGTTGTCGAGCAGGTGTAGCCTTCCGGCCTGTGTCTTCCAGATATATTTTGAGGAGGCTTTTGAGGGCTTTGGCCAGTCGGGAATATCCCTCCACAATCCGGCGGTAGTATCCGCAGAACCCCAGGAACGACCGCAACTCCCCCACGTTGTCCGGTCGTGGCCAATTGACGATGGCTTCTATTTTGGCTGGGTCCGTGGCAATTCCCTCAGTGGACACTATGTGTCTACGTAGGTCATCGATGAGCGGCAGAACCGGCATTTGTCTAAGGAGAGCTTGAGTCCTTCTTGAGCTAATCGGTCAAGTACTTTCAGGAGTCGAGCCTCGTGTTCCTCCAGGGTTTTTCTGAAGACTATGATGTCATCCAAATACGCGAGGTATTCTCGGGGATTCAAGTCACCTAACGTCTTCTCCATTAGCCGCTGGAAGGTGGCGGGGGCACCACATATGCCTTGGGGCATACGGATGAATTGATAGAATCCCAGTGGGCAAATGAACGCCGTTTTCTCTTGGTGCTCGGCACTCATGGGTACCTGGTAGTAGCCGGACCGGAGGTCCATTACACTGAACCATTTGTTTCCATGTAGAGCGTCCAGGATTTCTTCTATGCTGGGAAGATTATACTGGTCTGGTACTGTTCGGTTGTTCAGTGTTCTGTAATCTACACATAACCTCACAGTCCCATTCTTCTTTCGCACTACCACTATGGGTGAGGCGTAAGGGCTTCGTGATTCCGTGACGATTCCGGCTTCTTCCATCTCATGGAGGGCCGCTCGTACATCTTCTACGTCCCTAGAAGCAAGCCGCTGGGAACGTTCCCTGAAGGGTTTTGTATAAGTCATCTGAATGGTGTGTTGGGCATTTCGACCCACATCCATCTCCCCTGTAGAGAATACTGAGCGTCTTTTTTACTGCTGTACTCGTAACCATTCCTTCCAGGTGTCCGACAGCCTGGACGAGCCAAAGTCGAAGTCTAACGGCGATCCGGGATCTTCCACTCGGGTAGCTTTTACTTGCACGGCTTCATCCACCGAGCTGATGGGGTAAATTCTCCCTATTCTCTGTCCCGCATCGATGGCCATGGGGAATGGCAAAAGATTCTGGATAAACAGAATTCATCACATAAATTCGACGGGGAGTGGCAGTCGGCCAATCCCTGAATTCCGGTATGAGCCGATATCCTCGGCGGACATCTTCTTTGGCGTGCTTTCTAGAGAAAAGAGCTGCTCCTCGTCTCCTCGTTCAGCGTAGGCACACCAGGCGGGTACCCTCTGCGTCTCTCCTGGTAAGAGTCTGGTCAGCCCTCCCCGGCCGCAAAACAACAGTCCATAGTCCGAGGGTGGCGGAGGGGAATCTGGATCCACCTGGACAAGCTGTAACTGTAGGCTGGACATGGGTAGTTCATTGGTTTCCTGTAGATAGGCCCGGATGACGGCTTGTACAATGTCAGCATTCGTGCCTAGGATGATCGGATACTTAGGGGGCTCTTTGGTTTCCGGACACACCAAGGCGTCCAACTTCATGGGGTGAGACTTCCCCATGTTGAGCTGTTGTATCTCCAGGTCCACGGTCACTATGCCAATCGATGGGGTAGTCGTCATTGCTTAGGCCTCTCACTTTGATATGCCTTGCCGATTTCAGAAGCCGCTTTTGGAGGTGTCGATCGTGGAATCCTCGATATATGATGGTCACTTGAGATCCCGTGTCCAGTAGTGCGGAGGAGTAGATGCCGTCCACTAGCACCCGGATCAGCACTACCGGTCCTACGCGGTTACTCTCCTCCTCGGGTCCGTCGCCACTTTGGGTGGGAACAAGGGCTTCTGGGCTGGCAGCGTAAACACCGCATATCATGGCCTGGGACGTGAACTTCTTGGGTGATGGGCTCCGGTGACGAGACTCCCCCATCCGACAATCGTAGGAGATATGTCCCTTTTTTCCCGCATTTGTAGCAGGACATATCTCTGGGTGGGGTACGACATCATACGGAGGCGAGGTTCGTCCAGCGTAATTCGCCCTTTCCGGGCCGGGTTTATCCGGCGGATCCTCCTTCTTCTCAGCACTCCCTTTGGGTTTAGTGCTGCTGGCTGCTTTAGCCTTCTGTGGGGAGTGAAGCATGAGATGCGTTTCGTGCTCTTTGACTTGCTGTAAGAGCTTGAGAAACGAGGGGGGAGGGGTCCTCAAGTGAGGTTATTGAGAATCATGTTGGCAATAGGGTGAGTAGGACTGGACCCCCGTAGGTATTGTTTGCGGAGGTATTCGTCCATCTGTGAGGCGGTCACATATTTATGATGCAGTAGGGGTCCTAGGGAGATTTGCATGCAGTGGATATAGGCAGACAAATCTTCTCCCTCCTTTTGATTGATGGCGTAGTATTTGGCCCACAAGGCCCCATCATCCTCGGTCGCGCTATAGGCCTCGACGAGGAACTCGATCATCATACGGGAGGTCAGGTAGGGGTACTGTTCTCGGTGAATGACGATCAAAGTGGACGCCGGGGGTCTCAAGCACTCCATGAGCCGTTGGCGTTTCACCACATCTGTACAAGACCATTTTTCCATTACTCCCCTAGTGTGCTCCTTCCAAGGATCTATCCCATCCTCTCCCGTGGGCACAGGTAGAGTCCCCGAGAAGGCCTTTAATTTCCGGTAGCTTTGGGAATGTGTGGCTAGGGTAAGTGCTTCTACTAATGGTGGTTAGCTTGAGGGGGTGGTTAACTGGTCTATCTTGTCATTGAGTTTCTGCAGCATGTCACTACGCACCCACGCTTCTTCGGATGCGCTAGACCCGGGATAGCTAACTTCTGACTGACTGCTACCCGCTTCGCTCGCGGGGTAGTGAGCAAAGGGGAGCGTAGGGTCGTCGGCACCTAGTTCCCACACAGGGGGGTCACGAAGTGGATAGACCAAGGGGCTGCCGCCGGACGGAGAGTCAGGAAGCGGCAGATATTGAGGGATGGCAGGCTCGAGGACTACTAGATCTCGCCGGCAATCTACTAGCAAGGTATTCCACTTAGCATCTTGATCTATGAGCACATCTAACAAGCGAGCTTTGGCAAAACCCGGTAGTTGTCGTAGGGCCATTTGCAATGTCTCTAAGGGTAGGGCCATGGGTACTCGGGTCACAGCCACTGCGCGGCGGGCGTGCGCATTTGTCGCGCCCAGTTGCGTATTTCCTGACATGAGGGAAGGGCCATGGTGGCGGTATTTTTGGCTCGAGGGGCACCCCATGTCTAAGATCTCAGCAGTGCCTCCAAATGTAGCCCTGGTTACTAGCGAACACAGACCACTATCACATGCTGTATAACCTGTAGGCTCACAGGGCCTGAGCCTCTGCCACGGAGAGCCTGGGGTACGTACAATACTTATAACTTGGTGCAGCGCCTCCACCTGCGACAGCTTCCGCCCGAGGGGAAGTGGGTCTTCACAGGAACTTATGTACATTAATACACACACACACACAGCAGTATACCTTAACCAATATACTTTACTTTTAGCAACCATACGCTTTATCAACAGGTGTCCCTCCCTAGAGGAGACACTACTCTCAGCGTCCTGTCGAACACTCACTCTCCCTCTCCCTTCACCGGGTGATCCCACCCCGTGTCCAGTTCCCTTTTGGAATAAGTCCCCCACCCTCAAGTGAGTCAGTGAATGTATATGTATGTGACTGCGCAGCCACGTGTCCTGAGTGAATGATGGTACCATTGGTGCACTTGAAGTTTACCTGCCAGGCACTCCAGTACCCGGTTCTGCAACTATCTTCACAAAGGATCAGTGTGGGCGTAGATGATGTCTCCCGTAGGTGTCCGGGGCGATCCCACCCAGACACGCTGCGACTTGGTAGCGGGGTCTGATCCCAGACCTCCCGCAGACTTAGAACTGTCCCGGTAGCGATCGTGTAATCAGTAAGGGAATCTGGAACCTGTCTATGGCCAGTCCCTAGCTTAGCTTCACACTACTGGGACTCAGGACCTAACTGGGCCTGGGGCATGCGGCCTAGGTAGGGGCAGACGGCCTCCCTACACCAGAGCTCCTTCTCCTTCCTCATACAGCTCGCTCTGACACAACGTACGCCCCATCACTTCCTTTTCCTCCCTTACTCGTATCTGATTGGCCCTCGAGCGTCACGGGGTACCGCGGGGGCTGCTGGGACCCGTAGTTCCCTAACTCCCCTCCTATCCGAGCTCTCCTCCTTTGCAGGCTTTCCTCCCCTTGTTTGCGCATGCGCAACCTTCTGCCAGGCCAGTTCTGCGCCGGCGCCAACTTAAACATCGTGGCTCCCTCTTGCACGGAACCTCCGTTATCGGAGCGTTCCCTAGGTGCAGCATCTCCCACCCCACATCAACAAATGGTGGAAAAGGGGGTCCCGGCTACACATCTTATACAATCATTTATGTAAGTGTCTTTGAAGAAAGAGAGACAGATAAAGAGATGAAAAGAAAAATGAATATTATCACATTAAAAAGCAGGTTAATTTTAGTGCTCTGAGTACAGGATTGTGATAAGAGTATAAAATAACAGCTGTCTCTTATTTTCCATTCCAGAGCAATGGGTTCTCTACTAGTTATAATAATAAGATACTAAACAACGTATGGTGGGTAAAAAGTGACATAACCCCTCCACCGTACAGTGTACAGCAACTAAAAATACCACTTGTGGGTACATTCACATGTTTCAGACAGGCTTGCCACCCAGTCTTTCTCCATTATCGCTCAGCATACAATGCTTACAGTGCAGCCAGGGATTCTGGGTAATAACATGCAAATGAGCGCTCATGTCCCTTTTTGCTTCATATCAATTTATACATGGACCCCTATACTTTAAGTGTATGCCGCTAAGTTGCACAGCTTTTTCAGCCCAGCCTGAGTTAGGAAGTGCATGGCCAGTAAAACTACTCAGACAGCTGTTTTGACCTTTTGGATCTCATAAAAATAAAAGTGACAAAAAAAGCACTTTATGCTAAGACATAAGGGAAAAGCTTTTAGAATATGATCATAAATTGTATTTTTATTTACTGTACATTGTACAGAGGAGGGTGTTTGTCACTTTTTTACTCACCAAAACTGTGTGTCTGGCTGTAACCACAACCAATCTGAAATTGCAAAGCCAGTATAACAATCCTCACACTGAGACCCAAAAGGTCGCAACAGCTGTCTGTGGTTTACTGGCATGTTTCACATGTTTTGGCCAAAATATTGAACTACAGAAAATAACCCATACATATGAAAAGAAAATATATAAATGAACTCAATAAGTGTCATATTGGATGTGCATTGATACTTCTTTGTTTACTGTTATATGTGTTATTGAACTAACATGACTGATTTTCACAGATGTAAATGGATCCAAGTTTTCAAAGCACAAATGTAGCCAGATTTACAGTATTATCCCAGGGAAATGGGAAGAAAACTAAAATGCACTGGCTCTGGGGACAGTAAAATCCATGGCTGCCGTATCCGATCCAGACCTCAAAATAGATGTTAATTTGATCAGAAAGAATGGACTACACTACATTACTTATATCGATTCAATCATTTAGTCCACTTGGATATAATGTACCTAGAGCATACATCCAATAGGTCTCTCTAATACACAATCTTTTGAACCTATCTCCCCCCATTAGTCAAATCTTTGACGAAACGCATAGGGTGTTATTGAGTGCAAGGTGCAGTGCAGTTGTACTCAGCAGATGCTCCAGAACGGACACTTAATCATCTCAGAAAAAAAAAGCAGTTACAGATCCACACCGCAGGTCCTATTAAATACCAGTGTAGAAAGGTGGCGGTCACTGCAGAAACGGAGCTCAGTCAGGATACAATAAAATCAGCTTTATTTCACGGTGCTGCACATTACAGAGAGACCATCTCTGACGCGTTTCGTCTCGTAGCAGAGACTTTATCAAAGAGTACAATCTCTCAACATAGCTGGGTATCTAAATAGGCCGCCCTTGATCATCATTGGTTAGAATGCTAATGAGCCACAGTAGTGGGTGGTAACCTTGATTACACTATGAAAAACCATGAATGAACCGGGCAGTATACAATAGAACACCTGCATTGGATGGAATTAACACACATGCAGAAAATTAAAACAAAGAACCACTAATAACATATTAAAAACAAAGAAAACAGAAGTAACATGTAGCATCCGTATGAGTAATTGTATAAACATATCACATCATGTAATGGAGGCAATACCCTTGCGGAGGAATAGAGATGCTAAGGACATTTAAATAATGCATTATAATATGCCTCTTATTTGAAAGATAAACAATGTACCAACAATCTCAAAAGAATGAAATATACACATCCCAAATACATGAGACTATATACAAATTGCATTAAGTCCATATAGGTACATATATGAAAAAAAGGGGGGTTGGTGTGTGTGGGTGTGGGTTATAGACCGATGTACTTTATCGAATACACACTCCCAACACTTCCCACATGGTCAACCCTGGAGGAAGTGTTTTAACTCCCAATCCAGGTTGATGCCATGTGGATGGAGAGTGTTGAGAGTGTATATCCAATACATCTCCTGTTTGTTTAGAACATTTTCTCTGTTGCCACCTCTGGCATGGGTAGGTATGTGTTCAATTGCTGAAAATGTGAAATTATTAATACCACCATTAGGGCATAGGGCAAAATGCCTTGCCACTGGATGGTCAAGATTCTTCTTTTTTATCAGGCGTACATGTTCAGCTATCCTGACTTTGAGGGGCCTGGTAGTACGCCCTACATATTGATGTCCGCAACCGCAGTGCAGAACGTATATAACGTAGCAGATATTGCAATTTAGAAAATTTTTGATATAATACTTTCTAATCCTGGTGTTGTATGTAATGTATTTGGTTGGACGTGCATACTGGCACATGGAGCATTTCCCACATTTGAAAAAACCAGTTGGTATACTTTTAACCTTAGGAAATTTGGATCTAGTATCGAACATACTGGGGGATAGATGAAACGCTAAAGTATTCGCTTTACGATAAGTGAATCTTGGTCCCTTTTGTATGGCCGATTGTATATCTCTGTCTAACAACAGAGTGTGCCAATGCTTTGATATGATGTTACAAATTTGTTGCGATTGAGCATTAAATGTTGATATAAAAAGTGGACTCTGTGGTTTTTTGTGACTTAGAGATAAATCCCTACCTCTTATCACTTTGTCCTGTTTTTTGGTGTTGCGTATAAGGGTATCTCTATCTAGGGCATCTGCTTTAGTAAAAGCTGCTGATATGTCTTTTGAAGCATAACCTCTGCCAGAGGTGGCAACAGAGAAAATGTTCTAAACAAACAGGAGATGTATTGGATATACACTCTCAACACTCTCCATCCACATGGCATCAACCTGGATTGGGAGTTAAAACACTTCCTCCAGGGTTGACCATGTGGGAAGTGTTGGGAGTGTGTATTCGATAAAGTACATCGGTCTATAACCCACACCCACACACACCAACCCCCCTTTTTTTCATATATGTACCTACTGCACCGACACACTTTATTCGAGCAAATACCCGGTATGTACCTGGCAGATACCTGGAATGCGCTGCTCCTCACCTCTGACAAGCCCCGTTGCATTTGCCTTCCCAGCCTGGGTTCATGCCTGGCTGATGGGCGGCTGATCTGTTAAATGATAATGATTAGGATTTAATAGGCTGCAATGCTTCGCGTGTCTACCAGATGGCATAAATTCATGAATTGTAATGCAGTATATATATATGTACTGTGCAGTATTGCAGCCAGCGGGAATAAAATACTTCAATCCCTGCCGGAAAATAACTCAATGCACTCGGGCAGAAAACAGTCACAAACCTCAATACACCCGGGTATACCCGAATTCGTGGGACTAGCCGAGCTCGAATAAAGTGTGTCGCCAGTGTATATGGACTTAATGCAATTTGTATATAGTCTCATGTATTTGGGATGTGTATATTTCATTCTTTTGAGATTGTTGGTACATTGTTTATCTTTCAAATAAGAGGCATATTATAATGCATTATTTAAATGTCCTTAGCATCTATATTCCTCCGCAAGGGTATTGCCTCCATTACATGATGTGATATGTTTATACAATTACTCATACGGATGCTACATGTTACTTCTGTTTTCTTTGTTTTTAATATGTTATTAGTGGTTCTTTGTTTTAATTTTCTGCATGTGTGTTAATTCCATCCAATGCAGGTGTTCTATTGTATACTGCCCGGTTCATTCATGGTTTTTCATAGTGTAATCAAGGTTACCACCCACTACTGTGGCTCATTAGCATTCTAACCAATGATGATCAAGGGCGGCCTATTTAGATACCCAGCTATGTTGAGAGATTGTACTCTTTGATAAAGTCTCTGCTACGAGACGAAACGCGTCAGAGATGGTCTCTCTGTAATGTGCAGCACCGTGAAATAAAGCTGATTTTATTGTATCCTGACTGAGCTCCGTTTCTGCAGTGACCGCCACCTTTCTACACTACTATTTCTACCTATTCGGCTGGAGCACGCTGGCAATCCTGTTGCATGGGATTCTACGATCCCTCCCAGCGTCTGACGTCAGTTCCCGAGCGTCAGCAGTGCCGGAGCGCACGGCCTGCTGGGACCTGCCTGGAGCTGCAAGGGGAGAACGCCATACACCGCACGGAGCACCCGTGGAGCGGTGAGAGGCGAAGAGGACGTACGCAGACGGTGGGCTCCTGTCCCTGAGAGGCTGCCAGACGACATCCACCCTGTGGGATATTCGTGAAGCGGGGACAGCGAGGAGAGACGAGCGGCGAGGTGACCAGGTCGGGTAAGGGCAGCAGAGATAGACTGCCGTGAGTTCACGAGAGATGCTCCCATCAGGGCTTCTTCTCCTGCCTCTATCTATATTCTGCTAATCGGCCCCCCCACCGTGGCTTCATAGCAACCATACCTCCCCCCCCCCCTTCTGGACTTTATCCATTTATTCCTTTTATCTGCAACAGCATTGCCTACATTTCTACATATAGAGGCTGCATTACCTTCAACACAGACAAGAATTTGCACCAGTTAGAGCGCAGGACACTTGGGGTTTACTCTCCACCTTTTCTACCTATTAAATACCATGCTAGAGCCGGAGTGAATGGTGGAGGAGTGCTCGTAGCCGGGGGAGCCGAGATCGGAAAACACAGCGTGCAGGTTCCATATCCGGGTGCGGGGGTAGTGTGAGGCATCGGAAGCCACTACTGAAGCCACGAGGATCTGCTTACAAGTGTTGGTGTTTGAGAATTTCTCAAAACTGCTGAAGTTCCAGATGCATTTGTGAGTGTGCACTTTTTATTGTTTCCAGCCTCATAAAATAGTTTTTACCTGATTACACTAGGAGTGCACCTGTTTTCTTCTTTTTCTGTCCCAGTACACAATCCTCTGGAGTCTTTGCAGCCTGGACGCAGGAATTGGTGATTCCTGCGTCCAGGCTGCAAAGACTCTGGAGGATTGTGTACTGGGACTGTTTTTTTTTCTATTAATTTTACATCACCATTTCATTTATATGTTTTCATTTATGTTGGTTATATTTGTATTAGTATAATCATGTATGTATTATGTGAATTGTAGGTTTTTAGTTTAACAATTTCTCCATTGTCACATTTGTATAACGTTATTAGAAAAACTAGCCACTATATGGTTAAAATTAGTGTTCTTCACAGGTTAATCATAGCTTGATTTAGTATTGCATATGTTTGTAGTAGGCACCACTTTCTTTGTCCTTGTATATATATGTAACGGTATTTCTGGCCCGGCCTGACCCACCCAATCTCACATTGGCCCCTGCGGTCTAACCGGACCCCATTACAGTGTAGATATGCCTGATGGTGCACCTGTTGGCTACAGGACTCCTGAGTCTCCCGCATGATGGTGTGTGGGGAGGACCCGTCAGACAGGCAGCTGAGGTAGTGTGCTGAGTCTCACCTAGTTCCAGTGCAGCGCCTCCACCTCACCAGGGTCCCTGCGTCCGCATGGGGATGATCCTGACAAGGAACTCCTCGGTGGTGCAACCTCCTGTGTAATCATTGGACTCTCACACACAGGGGTTTCTCTGATCAGCTCCATCTTTATTGTCACGGTGGGCATAGCTGCCCTCCTCATCGGGTATATTCAGCCTCTCATCTCGCCCGTGCTCCCTTTAGATAGGTATATCACCTAGATCAGGGATTCACTTATTCCCGCAGGAATCACTGTCCTGTGCCAGGTCCCTGGACACAGCCTCCCATGGAGTTACTATAACATAACTGACACTCTGATAGAACTTGAACTCCTTCCTCCTCTCAGCAGAACTAACTTTTAAACACAGTGCTGTGCCTTATGTAAGCTTCTGAGGCTGACACACCTCTGACATCACTAACCATGGAGTCAGAGCATGTGACCAGTCCCAGCCATACACAGGGCACCCCACCAGGGTGTGAGGGGAAACCTCCATAATTACTGCTGGCATGCCCACACTTACCAGGCCTTACTGCCAACAGGAGAGATGACTGTAGGCATTTTACATGACCGCTACATTCTCCCCCTGGTGAATCCCATCGACCTCGCTGGGACCTAAATTTGTATACCTCTTTCCAGGAAGCACTGTAACGGAAAACATAATTATGTTAACATTCACATACAAATTTTCAGAATACCATAACAATGAATACAGTACATTCCGCCAAGCCCGCCCCGACCAGCAGCCACAGACCCTCAGGATGCGTTAGTACCCCCTAAAAATAGTGATCTGGGTCAGGTTTTCTCACCTCCCTGTTACCCATATCCAGGACCGTGACATAATAATGCCTAGGCGATCCTCTCTCTGGCACATAGGTCACCCTATGTTTGTGAACATTTCTCCCTATGCTCCACACTCGCATCAGGGTGTCTATCCTTTCTTCCGCCTTCTTACCTACAATGGCGCTCCCCCTATTGACTAAATACAGCTCTATAGTTTCTTGGAGCCACTTTTCCCTATTGTCCTCAATTTCATCCATCAGGGGCTCCGGAACATAGGGATACTCCAACCCATGGGATTTTTTATATTTGACTATTATAGCCCTCTCCGCCCTACTGACCCTGGTCAGATCAGCATTACCTGCCCTCCCAGGCAACACCCATGATAGGGGCCCATCAGGATCGACCGGATCTGACAGTGTGTCAGGACCCATGGGCGCTACGTCTCCACGCTCCAGCTGGAACCACCTCCTCTGCAATTCCCTGTCCCTCTGCTCGGGTGTAAACTCTCCCTCTCTCCACCAGAAATCCACCACGTCCTCCCGCCGGATGAGGAACCGAGTACGGTCCATCCACGCGGAGTACCCCTCAAACAATGGGGCCCACCACCGGGTCTCCTTAAATGGGTTAGGCCCTGGTTCCCTGTCGTCGTCAAATGAAAATACCCCTGACAACCTTGTGGATCGCGAGTTGAACCACCTCGAGGACCCCGGAGCCTTTACTGCCGGTTGGGGTGCTGTATCTGCTACCCTCAATTCTCCCCCTCCCCGTGAATCGCCCTCCGTAGCGCCACTGCGCTGCCTTTCCCCAGTCCGTCTTCCCTCGCCCCCCGGTGAATTGTCCACGTACTCCAGGCTAGGCGGTGAACCCGGTGACCGTGTGATGGGGGTAGGGGTATTAACTATGGCGGGGGTTTGGGCATAGGGGCACGGAACGGGACCCCACGGGGTTACGACCCGCTCCTGGCTGTCCGTAGACTGGTCCAAGGATGATGTCTCACCCTCCTCAGTCCTGAGATCGTCTCTCCAATTTCTGGGCCTTGTAAGTGATCGGGGACCTTCCCCCGATCGCCGAAGCGTCGCTGCTTTTTCTTCCTGGGTTCCGCCGTCGCCACCGGAAGTGACGTCCTACCCGGAACCGGAAGCGTCGCCATCTCGCGTGGGACCCCCATGCGGGATCTCTTCCTCTATGACGACATCCGGTTGCTCCGCTGTCGCCACCGGAAGTGATGCCGTCTCTCCACGTGCGCGTTGGGCCTGGCGCGGCCCTTCCAGTGCTTCGCCGTCTGCTGCAACCAAGTAAGTAATAGGGCTGCTTGGCTTACCCGTCCGCAGGGGTGTAGGCGTCTCTCTCCCATCTCCGCCAGGTCCTGGGATGGCGGGACTCCGTCGGTCGGATCGCCGATCTGCGGGGGACGTCCTGCCACTCACCCCACGGGGTGTCGTTCTCCCGGTATGCCTTTTCAGCTCCGTTTTTACTACCGCCAGCTCACGGAGGTCCTCATCTGAGTAATCCCCTCGCCCGGACTTAGGGGTCTCCGGGCGGGGTGACAGTCTCTTTTCCCCGAACGCGGGGGTTGATTCAGCCGCCTCAATCGCCAGTGACCCAGCCGACTTGACCGGCTCCAGTCCCTTGTTTCCGGGACTCGCGCGGTTGATCCATAGCGCGCCCGGGGACTCGGCGGAGCGCCTTGTCACGTCCACCGGGGGGTCAGCAGGCTGTATAGTAATGAATGTGGGCATAGGCCACAGGTACAAAGTCCCGCAATGAGGGCAACGTGCCGCCGTGTTGACCGTGCCTCCGGGCAGCCCGCATTGTAGGCATAGCCCAACCACCGTCTCTGTATTGGCCACCCTCACTACTAGCACCCCGCCGGGCACTGAGTAGGGCTGTGTAGAGACCATTATGCCCACAGTGGAGGAGCAGGCCATTCTCTTTACAGGAGCCACTTCCTGTACAGGTCTCTCCTTCTCAGTGGTTCCTCGCAACTGACTGATGGAAGTTGCCGGATCCGCCACTCCCTGCTTCGGCTCCTCCCTTCTCTGACAGAGCTGGAACCCGCCCCCAGGGGTTGCAATAATGGGCGGGTCCCACAGGGGAATATCATGCCCCTTAATTAAGGCCGCGCCTTTCTCAGTCCTGGTGGGCGCGGTCTGCGTTTTCGCGCCAATTTTCCCACAAGGGTTGGGGTCTTTTCCCGCGGCTAGTTCCCGCCTTCTCCTGGCAGCCGCCCTTCGTGCAAGATAACCATCCTTTTTGCACGGCTCTTCCACGGCCGGAACTACTTGTTGTAGTGGCGCCGTCTGAATATCAGTCCCTGGGCCCAGTGGGTGCATCCCCACAGGCCATAGTTGAAAGTCACTCCCCCTGGTAGAAATCAGGGGAGGGTCCCATAAACTCAGCGGTTGACTCAGCACAGAGGCTGAATTAGTCACTGTCCTTCCCGGCGCAGCCCTAGCTTTCGCGCCATGCCCCCCTTCAGGGCGGGGCTCTGCTGTTCGCGTCATTCCCGGCCAGCTTTTTGCAAGTCCTGCACCAGCCACATTTTCTGTAACTGTCCCATGCGGTTTCCCTAGCAAGCGGGAACCGCCATTTTGGTTGACTTTTGAGCCCAAAAAGTCCATCTGTTGGCTCTCCTCACGGGGTTCTCCCCCAATTATAACAATTTCTTCACACTCTTCAAGGGTGGCCCCTCGCTGTCCCATACAGGATAAAAACGGGGCAGCCATAGCCTTCGCTCCGCTCCAGAGCAGCCTGGTCAATGACAACTCGGCGACAGTCTGCTCTTCAGTGGGTTGCACGCCACGGGTGCCCTCCCCATCAGCCTCTGTCCGCCATTTCATGTTCTCCGCACCACGCGGATCCTCCACTCTCTCGTAACAGTTGTCGTACATGGGGCTCCACTCTGCGGGGCAGCCACCACACCGGTACAATAAAGATCAGCTTCAGATGCACCACCACATGTGTACCTTATCTAGGTGTGACCCAGTGTTGCACTACCTCAGGCTAGGCTCACTCTCTCAGTGTCTGCTGTGGCTCCTTCCTCCCAGTCTGTGCTCCCTACGGTGAGTGTCTGGAATGGGCTAGGTACTCTGGCTCTGCCATGCAGTACTTGGGGCGTCTACCTGTCTTGGTCAGCCTAGCGCAGACCCTCTCCAGGACTCCTGACCAAGTTAACAGGCTATCCCTTCTGGCATCCTACCAACTAGCACTGCCTCAAGGTGACTCGGTCAGCTATAACCCGGCTCCAGACCCCTCACTCCCTTCAGGCCCCTAGGTTGTCCCTGCGAGCTGACACTATCCCGTCAGCCCCCTGACCACCCCTAGGTCCGTCCCTACGCAGCACAAAGTGGCAGCAGACACTCTCCCTGTTTCCCAGTGTGCCTAGCTAGAGCCTGTCCTGATGACAGATCTGATCTCAGCAGCTCGCCTCCAAATGTAACGGTATTTCTGGCCCGGCCTGACCCACCCAATCTCACATTGGCCCCTGCGGTCTAACCGGACCCCATTACATTGTAGATATGCCTGATGGTGCACCTGTTGGCTACAGGACTCCTGAGTCTCCCGCATGATGGTGTGTGGGGAGGACCCGTCAGACAGGCAGCTGAGGTAGTGTGCTGAGTCTCACCTAGTTCCAGTGCAGCGCCTCCACCTCACCAGGGTCCCTGCGTCCGCATGGGGATGATCCTGACAAGGAACACCTCGTGGTGCAACCTCCTGTGTAATCATTGGACTCTCACACACAGGGGTTTCTCTGATCAGCTCCATCTTTATTGTCACGGTGGGCATAGCTGCCCTCCTCATCGGGTATATTCAGCCTCTCATCTCGCCCGTGCTCCCTTTAGATAGGTATATCACCTAGATCAGGGATTCACTTATTCCCGCAGGAATCACTGTCCTGTGCCAGGTCCCTGGACACAGCCTCCCATGGAGTTACTATAACATAACTGACACTCTGATAGAACTTGAACTCCTTCCTCCTCTCAGCAGAACTAACTTTTAAACACAGTGCTGTGCCTTATGTAAGCTTCTGAGGCTGACACACCTCTGACATCACTAACCATGGAGTCAGAGCATGTGACCAGTCCCAGCCATACACAGGGCACCCCACCAGGGTGTGAGGGGAAACCTCCATAATTACTGCTGGCATGCCCACACTTACCAGGCCTTACTACCAACAGGAGAGATGACTGTAGGCATTTTACATGACCGCTACATATATATATATATAAATTGTTGCAGGATGGCCTCACGGCGGGGTCAGTAAGACGCTAGACATGATGGGAAACGTTCAACTATAGTGGTTTATTAGCCACAACCAAAATAAAGTACGGGCACACTGTCCCTTTAAGAAACTTCTTTCTATAAATTAAAGACTATTCCCGTTAGGGAAACTAACTCACTTCTTGAGCCCTTACTAACAGAGTAGCCAGCTAATCTGGTTATGCCCAAAACACATGCTACACAAAGGATAACCAATAAGTATAATAATAAAGTCTTATCTGCGTTGCAGCTCCAACAGCAAACAGGAACACGGTTCCGGGGAGCAGGCTGTGTCCAGCTTGCAGCAATCTGTTTCTTTATCCTGGGTCGGGGTCCCAGCTGGTCCCAGCAGCAAAGCTCCTCGCAGGACTGGGGGACCAGAGCAACAGCTAGGGCTTCCTAGCCTCAAATTTAGGCATTTTCTTTTTTGGGGTAATTACCAGGCCATCTGGGCCTGAAGACTGGTACCTCACTATCTCCTTGTGTTGTGCCAGTTTAAGGTTGATGCTCCGCTTTTGTTGTGTCTCTTCTTGCAAAGGTTCCTGAGCATCCTGCTGTCTATTAGCTCTCTCTGCCAGGACTCTACGCCACGTTGTGACATTGACCTGCAAATCCTGAAGATGCATCGTTCTCTTGTGCTCAGAGTCTCCTTACCCTGTAGAAGAGCCTTGACCTCGGTCAGCTCATTGCATACACTCGCCAGTGACTGTTTGGCCTTCTCTTGTGATGACATCAACTCTGTTTTAGCGGTGATGGCTTTTGGAACTTTCTTCATCAGTGTACCTTCAGTGTTGGGTTCCACAATATTTATCTTTAGAACTTCAACTTGGTCGGTTTTCTTATTAACCCGAAGTGCACCCCATGGCACCTCTCTTTTACCGTCAGCAGACTCATAGGCTTGGGCCTTTCTGTCTTGACTCTTTAACTTACTCTGTTGAGAGAGTCGCTGGACAATCTGTGCGTTCTTTCGCCTCTTACGATCACGGGTATTGTAGTATGATTGGATTCTTACTGTGCTACTGCATCGCCACTTGGCCTTCGCCTTCCGTGCCTTGTGGAAATTAGACTGTAGTACTGCAACGGTATCACGGTCATGCTTCCTGGTGCGTCTCCCTTGCTTTATCTCTACCGCCACCTTTTCCTTGGACTGCTTCAGTGACCCAAACGTCTGTCTTGGGGTTGTAATCTTTTCCCCCAGCTTCATCTGAGAAACCTCCTGCTGGGCAGCAGTAGAGTCCAACGTAGCGTCCCGCTTAGTCTTCAGAGCCTCAAGCTCTTTGCCTAGGTCACACTTTTGTTTCTCCGCCAGCACGCTCAGACTCCAGGTCCTTCCTCAGGTCAAGAAGCTGTCCTTCTGCCTTTCTTCTTTCACACAGTGCAGCTGCTAGTTCAGCTTCTTTAGAGTTGCGTCGCGATTCTACATCTCCTAGCAGAGTCAGAGCAAGGCTTAAATCTGTCTCTGTTTCTTTATTCTGGACATGCAGCTGCTGGTGCTCCTCCTGGACCTTGTCCAGCTCCAGCTATAGCTGGGCCCCCTCATTGGCCATCTGGACCAGATGCTTGTGGATATCGGCCATCTCTGTTTCATGGTGCAATGTCAGGCAGGCCACCTGACGGACGGACACCTCCTCCCTCTTGACGCGCTGCATCTCGTACTCAGCCATCTGCATCTGCAACTCTTCAATCTGATGCTGCCAGTCCCCTCTCAGGGCCTTCACCTCTTCCCGGTGCTTACTCTGGGTTTGCATCAGCGCCTCCTTCATCTTTTTGAGCTCTGCAGTTCTTGTTGCTAGGATCGCTGCTGCTTCTGTTTTCCAGGCCTCTTTCTCCTTGGTATACTGACTCATTGGGATGGCGCTGCCTCTCTGCTTCTCCAGCTCTTGCTTCAGTCTTTGGACCTTCTCATGTTCGCTCTCACACAGAGTCACCTGTCTTCTAAGCTCCGCCTCCAGCGATGCTCTTGTGGTGCTCAACGTGACCTTCAGCTGCTCCAGGGCGAGGCATTCTTTTTCCAGCATTTTCTCTGCATTCTTCAGTGTAGCCTACACTTCTAATTTTTCTTGCGCCAATTGCGTCTTCATTTTCTGTGCTTGGTGAAGCTTCTCAGTCCCATCACTGACCTGACCAGTCAGGTTTAAAACCTCTTCCTTCAGGTTTATATTCTCCATTTTCACAGTCTTTATATCCCTTAGGACTATCTCATTGGCTTCCTTCAAAGTACCAAGCTCTGTAGTTAGACAGTGGCCCTCCTGGCGTGAGAGCTCCAGCTGTGTTTTGAGCGCGCAAGCTTCTTGGTGAGAAACTTCTAAGTCTTTGATGAAGTTTTACACATCTCTCTGGGACATCTTATAGCATAGTCTCCAGTCAGGACTTGTTCTCTCTGATTCCATGGTACCAATTGCGGTGTTGGCCTTATCCAAACTTGTCGTCAGCTCCTCCAATTCACTCCGTAAGAGACACTCTGTTTTCTTTAAAGCCCCTACTCTTGTATAGCTGGGAGTATACACCTCTGTAACTCGGCGTTAGCTTCTCGCTCCCTATTCAATTGTTTCTGCAAGACATCATAATCACGGTGGGCAGTTTGGAGTGCAGAAATTAAGGCCTCTTTTTCCTGGATCAAGGATTCAGCATCCCTTTGCTCCTCCTTATCCTTTGCCCCCGTTCCTGTGACCATTCTGCCCATCACTCCGGTCTGCAGCACATCTCGGTGCCTTGCTGATGCCTGTTGTCCTGATTCATGACAGGCCCAGCATACTAAATCCTTTAGAAAGTCACCTGGTTTCCTTCTAGCTGGCATGGCTCCGAACTCCTGGTCACTGACTCCAAGGTTATGGGGTCCTGCGCTCTGGACACTGGTCACTTTTGCAGCTTTCATCTGCGGGTACGTCTCTCTTCTCGGGGCCACATATGCGTCGTCATCATAAACATCATATGGCCTGAAGGGACACTGTTTTGTATGGTTATGTACATTGCAAAACTGACACTTGAAGGCGGCCCTTTTAAAACCCCGGTTTTTTTTTTGTTTGTTTTTTTCCACACCCGACGAGGCAGACTTTGCACAACACCCGTAAGTTGTACGTGCTTTACAAACTTTGAACCTTCTGGATTCTTCTTAGGGCAACATCTTTGCCAGAATTCATTTTCACTTTCTTTTATACCAGACAGGGCAAATTTTACACACAGCACTTGCTAGCTGCAAATTCACTCACTTCAGCAAAAGGCATTCGCTTTACACAGCAATCCTTTCATACCCGACGGGGTAAAATTTACACTCAGCGCTTGCTAGCTGTAACTTCCATGCTTCAGCAAAAATCATTTTTTTTTGTTTTCTGCTTGAGTTCAGTGTCTCAACACATCTTCATCTACTGACCCCCAGAGGCGTAGCATCCCACTTCTGACACCACCTGTGGCAGGACGTCCTCGCAGTGGGGTCAGTAAGACGCAAGACATGATGGGAAACGTTAAACTATAGTGGTTTATTAGCCACAACCAAAATAAAGTACGGGTGCACTGTCCCTTTAAGAAACTTCTTTCTAGAAATTAAAGCCTATTCCCGTTAGGGAAACTAACTCACTTCTTGAGCCCTTACTAACAGGGCAGCCAGCTAATCTGGTTATGCCCAAAACATATGCTACACAAAGGATAACTAATAAGTATAATAATAAAGTCTTATCTGCGTTGCAGCTCCAACAGCAAACAGGAACACGGTTCCGGGGAGCAGGCTGTGTCCAGCTCGCAGCAATCTGTATCTTTATCCTGGGTTGGGGTCCCAGCAGCAAAGCTCCTCGCAGGACTGGGGGACCAGAGCAACAACTAGGGCTTCCTAGCCGGGAGACGTCTCTCCACCCTCCTGGGAAAAACAAGCTCACCTTGTGAGAGCTACTTCCTGCTTTTTAAACCTGCAGTCTCTCAGGCATCCTGCTTAATTAGGCTGCAGGTGTATGCAGTTCTCCAAGTGTAGGTTAACTGGTTAAGTGCTGGAAAGTACACACATCCTCCATTCCAGCTTACTGAGTCAGTGACTCTGTCACAATATATATATATACACAGTCATGTGAAAAAGAAAGTACACCCTCTTTGAATTCTATGGTTTTACATATCAGGACATAATAACAATCATCACCTCCTATTTATACACCCCAAATTGCAAGGTGATGCACATTGTGACAAACCTTGAACAAAGACCTTGATACATTAACGCAAAGAGACGCAATATTCCAACGGCACAATTCTGTGTAAATTTTGCTCCAAATTTGCCTTGCTATATTACCCCTAATAAATTGGTAAGTATATTGCCATTATGTACTAGAGGGGCTTTATTATGCATTGTACAACAAGCATATGGTTAAAAAAAAAACCTATGCAGAGTCCCTAACCTCCAAGGTGGCCATAAATGAATGGGAGTTTCCAGCTGATTGTGGTGTAATCAGCTACTTCAGTGCTTATTGAATAATTCCCAACAGTCAATTGCGGTTCTTTTACAAATATAGGTGGGCTTTTGTTTCTTTTCTCTGCTCTACAAAGGAAATAAACAAAGAGCGATCACTTAAATATTTTACTTTTTTGTATCTTAATTTCTACATAAAGTTTTAATAATGCAAACTGTGTGTGTACTGTCTATTGTTTAATTTTCTTTTCTTGATTAATTAAAAAGCATTTAACAAGTTGTATCATTAAATACCTCACTTATTTTTTCCTTAAAAACAACATACGTGTGATAAAAAAAAATCAAAGAACATGTTACATTTGCATTTTATTTTTACATATGTAAAACATTTGCTATCTTTGCCAATGTACTGTGCTTTCATAGGAAGAATACATTTTCAAGAACTTTTTCATCACTGTTAACAAACATCAAATAAATAAAAAAAATCTGTTAACAAATCTGATCTTTATGATAATGCCTGTGTTAACATGAGCATAACTTGGTTAGCTTGTTTACCTCTGGATTTAGCTAATTAGCTTTGCGTAATATGTTAATTTTCCATCTTAAGACACACACATATGGCTGCACCTTAGGGATATAATGTTTTAAAGCTTGTAGTTTCCTCATATTTTAGCAAGCTACAGTATTTAGACTCTTAATTACCTGCAAAAAAAAAAATCTAATTTTTTTTCAGGTTCAAGTTCACATTTTCTATTATTATCAGGTGGATGAGATCAGAAGCATGATTGCCACATCTTACCTTACCTTACCTTATTTCAATCTTTATTTACTTACTTATTTTGAATCAATGCTTTATGAATTCTTTTGAAAAGACTAACTATAATAAATATGCTATGCAAACATATGGCTTTGAGAACTATATATCTCTTGTGCTTATTTTGTCTAGTGCAGAGGTGCGCAAAGTGGGGTGGTGGCGCGAGACTTGCTGTAGGGGGTGCGGGGTTTACAGAGGCCCCCACATGCTTCCCGAATACATTTAAATGAATGCCTGGGGAGCTGCAGGGCCTCTGTAAACTTCTATTTACAGAACCTTGTTTCAGACGCTCCTGGTCACGCGTCGCAATGGCAACGCGACGTCAAATGACGCTGTGGTGTCATGTGATGTCGCGTTGCCATGGCAACATGACGTCATGATGCCAGGAATTCTGAAGCAATTTAAGCAGGGGGGGTGCGCGAGGAGAGGGGGAAAGACGGAAGGGGGGCGCAGGGAAAAAGATTGCGCTCCCCTGGTCTGGTGTATGTCCACAAGAACATTTCTCATCTTATTATATATTTGTGAAAGCACTGTATGCCTGTCTGCATCTCCTGTGTCCCTAGGGGAAATCTCATTGGTCCCTTGGGCCGCCCGCCCGCCCCCGCACCTCTCATTGGCCTGAGGCGGACACACACACACACACCTCGCCCAGGTAAGTCACACCACTGCGCGTCCCGCCTCAACATATGGCCCCAGTAACTCTCAGGCCAGGCCCCAGCACACAGGCCCCACACAGGCCCCACACACAGGGTGCTTCCTGCCGCCGCCTGCACGCGTGTCCGGCACCCGGGCAGCACATCGGGTGACCAAGCGGTCGCCCGGTGAGCGGGGCAGCGAGCCCCGAGTCACGGGGAGCGGGAGGGGGGGGCGAGCCCCGAGTCACGGGGAGCGGGGGGGCGAGCCCCGAGTCACGGGGAGCGAGTCCCGAGTCATGGGGGGCGAGCCCCTAGTCACGGGGGGCGAGGCCCGAGTCTCGGGGAGTGGGGGGGCGAGCCCCGAGTCACGGGGAGTGGGGGGGGGGGCGAGTCACGGAGAACCAAGAAGGGGAAGCGGCCAGCAGGGGGACGGACGCCGGGGGAGGGGGGGGGCATGCGGATACATAAATTATGACAATACATATGCCCCCTGCTCTCCACCCCCCCCACTACCCTTTCCCACCCCCACTCCCCTTTCCCCCCTTTCCCACCCCCACTCCCCTTTCCCCCACTCCCTTTTCCCCCTCCACTCCCCTTTCCCCCCCACTCCCTTTCCCCCCCCACTCCCCTCCCCCCCACTCCCCTTTCCCCCCCTCCCCTTTCCCCCCCGCTCCCCTTTCCCCCCCCCGCTCCCCTTTCCCCCCCGCTCCCCTTTCCCCCCCGCTCCCCTTTCCCCCCCGCTCCCCTTTCCCCCGCTCCCCTTTTCCCCCCCTCCCCCTTTCCCCCCCCCTCCGCTCACCTTCCCTCCCCCTCCACTCCCCTTTCCCCCCCTCCGCTCCCCTTTCCCCCCCCTCTCCGCTCCCCTTTCCCCCCCCTCCGCTCCCCTTTCCCCCACCCTCCGCTCCCATTTCCCCCCCCCTCCACTCCCTTTGGTGCAGGAGAGAATAGAGAGATGACGCCCATGTAGTCTATGTAATATTTATGCAGATAGGAAAAAGCAGGCACAGGCAACCACACAGGATCAGCAATAAGGATTAGAGCTAATTCCCATAAAAAGTGAATTTAATGGATTATACAGAAAAAATACAACAGCATTGTGGGGTACCAGACCCCACACCTAGGTTGGGGGTCTGGTACCCCACAATGTTGTTTTATTTTTTCTGTAGAATCCATTAAATTCACTTTTTATGGGAATTAGCTCTCTTTACTAATCCTTATTGCTGATCCTGTGTGGTTGCCTGTGCCTGCTTTTTCCTATCTGCATACTTCCAGGACCCATGAAAAAACGGATGCACACCCCCCTCAATTGGATGAAGATACACCTACAGTGATGACAGGGAGGACAAGCTGGCTCTGAGTGAGTAATTACTTTATCTCAATATCTGGATATTATCTGGACATTCTCCATTCCGATATTATATGTTGGTTCACATCAGTGTGAGGTCCCTTACTGCATTGCTTGTGGGGACCCTAGTCCACTAGTCGGTTAACAATTGGAGTTTGATTAGCAGCGGTCACCCAATCTGTCTTGGCTTATTCAGTCCTTCAACCACAGGGTGGTTGCACCTCAGGATTCTTCTATCAAGTTATTTTTGTTTTAAAAGGCTCTAGTTTGCAGCACCACACATTTGCTTTTCTATGTAATATTTAAAAAGGGGTAATCTTCCAGCAATTTGAGAGGAAAAGGTGATACAGTACACTGCTTTTTGTAGACCCCTGTCTCAATTATTGGTTTTACTTAAAGCTGATGACCATATTTTGTTAAACGATGGACCATGAGTCATGCCTTTTATGCTATGGTGAAAAATATTGTGTTCAATATATTATTTAAATCACAGGTAACATACACTGTAGAGCTAGATCTCAAATGAGATCCAGAGGTCCACCCTACTGGAGCAGAGGATAATACTGGTAGAGTGAGACAATTGTTTTACTGACAATTTGTCAACATCATTGGCAGTAAGTAATATATGGATAAGGTTGATTAAACCACTATTTGGGCAAAAGGCCACACACCGAATCTGACACGACTCTTAACCTTCTTAACCAATCTGAAGCACCTTTAACAACCTGTGCACGTGCAAAATATTTGTCATTATGCATGTGTAGATCTATGATTTAACACATACAGTATATGCATTAGGAGAACTTAACGCACATCTGCACTACAGCATATTAACGTTGTGTTAAGCATATACTAATGACATAGCAAACGGATGTTGTTTTGGCATAAAATTAGCTTTGTGGATTTGCTTTGAGCTCAGGGAAAATTACGTTTCTAATGGATTTTGTTCATTGATTGTTAGGAGGTCTGAGTTAACGGATTGTTGAAGATGTAGCCATCTGTGTCACTCTGCGCCAATTTTTTCCTACTATTAGCCGCAAAATGTCCTAAATTAAAAAAAAATGTATTCAATAATTAACCAGGGGAACAAATAGAGTACATTTGATATACCTCTCATTTTTTTATTATGTCCTGGGTACAACATAATATGTTGACAACATAACACGTTACAATTACAGACATGTTTAATATACTGTAGGAAACAGTCAAAGTATTGAAACAACTTAGACAGAAGTTAGTTTTGAGAGATTCAGGTAGAATGTTCCTGAAGTGTGTTGTTCGATAAGAGAAGGAAGAGCGAGTGGACAACTGTGCACTACTGAACCATTGAATAATAAGCAGGCTTTTGGAGGCGGATGTTGGGAGATAAGTGTTATGTCCACTTGGGGTGAGAACCTTGCTCAGATAATTGGGTAACTTGTCCAGAAAGCATTTGAAGGTGAGACAGGAAAGATACACAGCTCAATCCCATTATAGCGCAATCCGCTACAATGCGGATTCGCTTATAACGCGGTCTAAGCATGGCTCCCGTTAAAAAAAAAAAGGATTTTTTTGCAAACTTTAATAACCCACACTAGGGTGTCAGAGCCCATCTAGTAATTAAGGGGGTTATAGGGAGGACACCCCTAATTTTTTTGGTTGTCAGAGAAAAACATTGTTCATCGCTAGCACGGATGGAAATGTCAGCGTTTTCTTCCCCTTATTACAAACAGCTGGAGAATCCCTGAAATATGCTATTTTATGGGATTAATTCTGCTGATACAGAGGACGGTGCATATGTTAACCCCATGATTGCCAGATTTATCATATCCAATTAATGTGCTATCAAGGGGTTAAGCAGTTCCCTGCAAGGTGGGAAACCACCCCTTCCCGACTCACCACAGGCTTCTCCTGCACTGTCCATATACAATAGAATACTTCCTTAGCTTCTCTAATTGGGAGTTGGGCAACAAAAGTGAAAGATGCCTTCTCTGTGTGCACATTTTGGGTCCTAGTCGGTGCCAGGGTGTATACAGTATTCTTATAGTGCCTCTGCTAATTCAAAATTTACCAATGCAAGTGCATTGCAGCTTTAAGAACATAAATAAACTAGATACTTCTGCTCTCCCCCTCACTAGTACAGTATTGCCTCAAACATTGTCCACCAACACAGCACATGCAAAACACTATGGAATTTGTCACCAGCATACTACAATACACTAGTAATGTCAGTGCTGACATGTACCTATGGTTACTTCCTTTCTCTTCTACTGAGCGAAAGCCAAGAGATAATTCTGTTTCTTTGAGCAGTGGCTCTGCTCTCCCTCCCATGTCTTTGCTGCATTATGAGTGTTTACATACCTCAGAGTATAAATGACATGCGAGTTTACTTGCAACTCACCACAGGCTTCTCTCCTGCACTGCTGGGAGACACTCTCTCAGCCGGAGGGGGGGGGGAGAGAAGGGGGCTGCTCCGGGTGACACTGGCAGACATACCCCGGGCATCTCTCCTGCACTGCTGGGAGAGCCTGCTACACAGACACTCTCTCAGCTGGAGGTGGGGGGAAAAGAGAGGTGGGCTGGCTCCGGGCAACTCCGACAGACATACCAAGTCCTTCTCTCCTGCACTGCTGGGGGGACGGACGCATGCACTTCCCCCACCTGGAAGCTGATGAAGCGGAGAGATCTTCAGATGCCAGGTAAGTGATCGCGGCAGCCATTTTTGTTGTTGTGGTTAGCCGCTAAGGTAATGACGTTGCTTTTAAATGCATTTTTATTGCATGGGATTCATGCCGGGGATCTTCAGTGCTGATATTAATGTGTATTAGCTCTGGAGACCCCCAGCATCAATCCGATGCAGGAAAAAAGCATTTTTTTTAAGTCCCCTCTCGCCGCCTTCTCTGTAGGTTCTCCCCTGCCTCATGCCAACTTTTCTTGGCGTGAGGATTTTGGGAGAACCTTGCCCTTCTAGAGATGCGATAGGCCTTGATAAGCTAATCGAGGCTACTATAATTGCATGAGTTTCATAACGTGCCGATAAGTGGCTTATCACCGCTCACCCGTCAAACTTTTTGTGATGGCTGAAAAATTGGGCGATTTATGCCTTTATCGCAGTAGGCATTTGGTTGAAAAGTGGCTTATCGAGTCTTCTAGAATAGGCCCCTAAATTGTGTAAGGTAGTAGAATCAGAGCATGGTGTAATTTCTCTCCAGAAGGATTTGGATAGACTGGAAACCTGAGCAGGTTTGATGAGGTTTAATACAGATAAATGTAAGCTTATGCATTTGGAAAACAAGAATAAACAGGCAATTTACAAATTAAATGGGGATAAATTAGAAGAATCCTTGATAGAGAAGGATTTAGGAGTGCTTGTAGACAACAGGCTTTGCAATAGTGCCCAAAGTCATGCAGTAGCTGCAAAGGCAACCACGATCTTATCTTGTATTAAACGGTCAATGGATGGAAGAGACGTAAACATAATTATGCCCCTATATAAAGCATTAGTAAGATCACACCGTGGATATGTAGTATCATTTTGGGCAGCACTCCTTAAAAATACATTCTGTAACTAGAGAGCGCAGTTAATAAAGGGGATGGATAATCTGATTTAGGAGGAGAGGCTAGCTAAATTAGATATGTTTACATTAGAAAAGAAGCATCTAGTAGAGGATATGATGACTATATACAAATATATTAGGGACAAGACAAGGAGCATTCAAAAGAACAATACATCTCAAGGGCAGTACAAATGACATTGGTCATCCCTTAAGGTTGGAGGAAAGAGATTTCACCAGCAATAAACGAAAGTGTTCTTTACAGTAAGGGGAGTGGGACTGTACAAAATGAAAAGAGAACTACATACAGCAGTATAGTTGATAACCAATGATTAGGCACACTGAAAACCTCCATATTTTTGGAGAAATCGCTTTGGAGAAGACATTTGAAACGATATTTAAAGGGTTGAGTGGAGGAGTACATTCTATTTATTTATATGCACATGTAGCCCTGTGTAATTTTGGGTTTACATACCTCTCTCATTCTGTGCAGCAATCTCTGTTAAGAGGGCAGGTTTGCCAGAAGTCATCATGGAGGTTTGCCCTCAATCCCTGTGATGTGTAAGGTGTAGCAAAGGAAGTGACAGCATGCTCTGTGTCCACTGTTAGTGACACAGGGATGGGTCTTCTGGAAGCTATATATTACACATCACTTCCTAAAGTTAGTGTGTCAGATCAGATTCAGACAGTGCCAGTGTCTGGTGCAAGAGCTGTGAGTCTGTGCAGCTCAAGTGGCAGAGTGACAAGCTGACCCCACACTGTGTCCAAGGCTCTGGCACAGCTGGTAGCGTCCCTTAGGAGAGAAGTGGCAGAAATATTCCTGTCTCTAGTCAGGAGGGAACTTCCTTAGGATGTGCAGCTATATGATGTGCGGCTAAGTACCGTCCGCTATGATGGGCAGTCTGCCATGCATGATGCAAAAAAAGATGCCCTTGATTCAAAGACCCTTCTTGCTTGTGAGTAGAGTTAATCAGGAAGAAGATGCACCCAGGAGTTCTCTTACAGAAACTCCTCCCTGCTATCATAGGGATCTGGAAGGGATGGAGGCGCTGTACCAACTGCGAGTAGAACTCAGCACTACCTCATACGCCTGTCATGGTGAAATCCCCACTACGAACGAGCGGGAGACTCAGGAGTCCTGTGAGCCAGCAGGTGCACCACACTACATTGAGATGTAACGGGGGGCAGATTCAGACCATAGGGGCCCATATGAGATTGGGTAGGGGTTGAACCATTAAATTTTTGGAGGCGCTGTTGAGATCATCAGGACAGGCTTTTGCTAGGCTGACTAGGAAACAGGGAATGTATGCTGCCAGGAAGTGCTGTGGAATGGAAGGGAGCCTAGGGGTAGTCAGGGGCGGGATGTCTGCTCGCAAAGTACACCCTAGAGCCCTGTATGGAGTTAAGTAGGTCTGGAGACAGGGCTATAGCTGTTCTAGTCACCTTGAGGTAGCTAGTCATAGGATGCCTTAGGGGGTAGCCTGGTTAACATGGGTCAGGAACTCCTGGGAGGGCCTGCGCTAGGTGTAGCCAAAAGTAGGTGACGCCCTAGTACTGCATGGGAAAAGCCAGAGTACTCTAGCCAGTGACCAGACCACACTTACCACAGAGCACATACTGGAGGATAGTGTGTACAGCATACAGAAAGAGAGTTAGCCTAGCCTGAGGTAGTGCATACATGAGTAAGACACACATGAGATACATGTAGAGGTGCACTGGCATTCTTTATTGCATCAAAATGGCGGCTGCCCAGCAGAGAGGAGCACCATGTGCGATTGCAAGAAGCAAGTAAAAATGGCGATCCTAAGTAATGATGTCCCGCGCAGTGCGGAGAGTCCAAGATGGCGGCTCGCACCTGATGGAGAGAGCACACGTGGTGTGTTCCACGGAGGAACAAACTACAGAAGTGACTTTTGCTAATGTGCAAAGTGCAAGTGACTTTTGCTGCTAATGTGGCGTGCAGCGTGATCCAAAATGGTGGCTCCCGCTTCCCTGGGAGACCGCGTGGGCTGTGTGCAGAACAGACTTTTGCAAGAAGTTGGCCAGGAGAGGCGCGAAAGAAAGAACCCCACCCTGCTGGGGAAAGTGGCGCGAAAGTTGTGGCTGCGCCCTCCTGGACTGTGACAGGCTCAGAGCCAACTGGGTCATGATGTGCAGCTGTGGGACCCTCCTCTAATCTCCACCAGGCGAATGGAGCTGACTGAGGGAGGAGCTGGATGTGCGCTTCCTGTGCCTCAGTTGCGAGGAGCTGGTGAACAAGCGAGACTGCTGTGCCGTGTGTCTCCCTTGTCAAACACCACTACCAATTGTGCCATGGACATTGCCATACACCCCTACCAACTGCCAGGAGGCTTCCTGGCAGTGAAGGCGGGTGGAAAAGGGACCTATGCATGCAGTGCAGGTTTCCTGGTGGAGAAGCCAGGACCATGGGGCGATGTCCGCAATGTGGCATACACTACCTGTGGGCCGTGGAGTCGTTCGTGCCTGGGCACGCAGCGGAGGTGGGAGGAGAGACAGCCACGCTGACGGCTGGAGCCTCGCCCAGAATGAAGCATGAGAAGGTTGATCCCAGAGAGGGGGATTGCTTCTCATGGTGGTACCTGACAAGAGTGAAACTGGGGCCTGCTACCGCAGCGAGAACCTGGAACCTCGCTGTCGGTCCCCTGCAGAGGTACCCTTACCATCATCAGTGTCTGTTTCGTCGGACGACGAGCAGGGAAGCCCTACATCGGTGGTGATGCACCTACCGGCGGGCCACTACAGTGGTGCTGAAAAAGACAAGCGACTTACCGGTGATCCTGAGGAGCTGCGCCTCGACAGTCCCCGACAACCTGCGCTGGTGCAGCTGGTGCAGCCGGAGCAGCGGACGAGTCCCACGGCCGTGATGACTCCCAGCGTGAAAGGAGAAGAGGACCTCATCGCAAGCCAGCGGAGTGGTGAGATACCCTCTTACCTCCCACAGGCTCCGATGGAGGTGGCGGAGAAGAAAGGCCCCGCCAAGGCCCAAGCGGAGCTGAGTAGCGAACCATCGTATCCGGCGCCGGATGTTGAAATGGAGGAAGAGGTTCCGGTGGGGGACCCCACCCAAGATGGCGCCTCATCCCGCGAGACCGATGACATCACTTCCGGTGACCGCAGTAGAGCCGTCGCCGCCGATGATCAGCACCAGCCTGTCCAAAGAAGATATGGACATATACCGGGAGGCAGTGAAGAGTCGGGGAAGCCAGAAGACGGGTGAACCTGATCTGCCCAGCGTTGCCACTGGCTGGGGCATCGCCAAATTGCGGATCATCATTCCGCAGAGTAAGAACACTTCCCACTTCCCTCTGCCCAAGGCCACTGCCCAAACCCCTGCCTCTGTCACATCTTCCTCTGGGTCCCAATCTAGCCAAGGGTGGTCTGGGGAGTCACGGGACACGTCTGAAGAAAGGACTGGATCAGCTATGGACTGGGGTGAATGCTTAACTTCTGATGAGCGGTCGGGGAGGGAAATGATTCCTGCTAGGATATCCCCGTGAATGAATCCTACCGATGATGATACTACTGTGAGGGAAGGTCTAAGCGTTATGGGTCGGCCTCTAGGTCCACTAATACATCAGGTGTCTCTTCTGGGGGAGAGACTGAGGAGAGTGAGACAGCAATGGCCGTAAAAGAGCATGCTGTGTTTTGCAACAGCCACTAGATGCAAGATTGCAGCATTATGGAAGCAACCAGAAGTCCCAGTTATCCCTAAGATTCGAAATAGGATTTGGCACGTTTGCCGGATGGAGCAATTAACGAGTTTGGTTAATGACACCGGCACAAACTTTCTAAAAGTCTGGTCGCCTTGGCTGGCACAGACAGATATCCCTGGGGTGGATGCTACCGCAATCTTGCTTTAATAGGTTTAGGCATGTTCTCCTCTGAGGGTCAGAGACCGGACGACAAATAGCGACGAACAGGTAGTCGACAGCGCCCTACGTAGTAGCCCCCCTAGACAAAACAATAGGGAAAACACTGTGTGCTCGAGATAGGAGCAAGGAGAATTAACCGAAAAGACATGAAGCCCTTAAGAGACAACTCGTCATCAGGAGCACCCGGAGAAGACTGCCCCCCTCACCTTCCCCCTCCCCGTCCCCCCTCCCTCCCCTGTACTTAGTCTGGTTTGTCTTGTCTGTCCGGTCTGTGTTGTCCTGGTTTCGTATAGTGGTAGTTAACGTTGCCGGATGTATGTTTAAAAAACATTATTGGGGGGAAGTAACACAATGGGTTGTGATACAATGTACAAATATATGTCCCCAATAAAGAAAAATTTGAAGTTGAAAAAAAAAAAAGAGCATGCTGTGGAGCCGAGCACCAAGTGGTGGGCGCCCATGTTTGAGGGGTATGAAGCCTGGCTAGATCGCACCCGATTCATATTAATAAGAGGAGAGGTGGTTGACCACAGGTGGGATGTGGGCGAATACTCTGAGGAGGAACACCAGGAAGAGTTAGTCAGACAGTGGTACGAAATACAGAAGGGGCTAGTCATTCCAAGGGGATCCTCTATACTTTATGATGTAATTGCCCCTGAAGAGCCACTATCTTGGGTCCTGACAGGAAAGGCAGGCAATAAGAAACTGATCAGAATCAGCAGGGCTGAGAGGGCCATAGTTGCACGCTACAAGCAGTCCCATGGATCAGAATACCCCTATGTCCCAGAACCTCTTATGCAGGAAATAGAGGACAATAGGGATGCATGGTTAAGGGAGTCTGTGGAGAACTACATCAAGTCTAAGTCTAGCCATGTGGAGCATAGAACAGAGGCTAGAATTTGCTACCTAATGAGAATCTGGACTATTGGGCGAAACATCTATATGCACAAAATGGAGTACCGGCCAGAGAATGGACAGCCTAGATGCTATAGCATATCAGTGTTAGATGCTAATGGGAGGGAGGTAAAGAAGCCTGATCCCAGGCATTACTACTGAGGCTTAGATTCTCCTCAGGAGTAGTCCATAAGTGTAATGCTGGATGCCATAATGTCATATGTTGATTATGTACAGTGTGGGAAGATGTATTCCTGTATTGATATTCTTGTTTTGTGTTTTGCAGTTGCCATCTGAAGGAAGGTTCCGCAAATTTAGGTCCAAGCGTGTTCGTTGCATTCCACCAGGGGGAGATTGTAGCCCTGTGTAATTTTGGGTTTACATACCTCTCTCATTCTGTGCAGTAATCCCTGTTAAGAGGGCAGGTTTGCCAGAAGTCATCATGGAGGTTTGCCCTCAACCCCTGTGATGTGTAAGGTATAGCAAAGGAAGTGACAGCATGCTCTGTGTCCACTGTTAGTGACACAGGGATGGGTCTTCTGGAAGCTATATATTACGCATCACTTCCTAAAGTTAGTGTGTCAGATCAGATCCAGACAGTGCCAGTGTCTGGTGCAAGAGCTGTGAGTCTGTGTAGCTCAAGTGGCAGAGTGACAAGCTGACCCCACACTGTGTCCAGGGCTCTGGCTCAGCTGGCAGCCTCCCTTAGCTAATGCCACTTATAGGCTAATAGTTCGGTTTTTTTCTTTTTATAAGTATGTATATTGCACAGAATAGAGTGGGAAATAAACGAAGCATATCAGTACCTCCATGGTTGATACTATACACCTTATACTGTACATACACTTTATCCCCTTGCAGATGCACTTACCATAACACCTTCCTAATGTCTCTGTACATTCTTCCTACTTACCAATTAGATTGTAAGCTCTTTGGGGCAGAGACTCTTTTTCCTAAATGTCAATTTTATTTCTGAAGCACTTATTTCCATTATGTGTTATTTGTATTATTTGTTATTTACAGTATATGATTATCCCATGTTGTACTGCTGTGCAGCGCTATGTACATGAATTGCGCTTTATAAATAAAGATATACATACATACAAATAATACTGTTCTTTTCATGTATAGTATGAACTTAATTTAAATATTTAGGCAACAATAAGGTAGTTTTATGATATATTTTTTAAAATAAATAAATGCTTAACACTGTTGATTGGACAAGTACCTAAGCAATAAACTAAATGTGACAGCAGAAGCTGGATTTTCATAACCGATATGATATTAATCGTCATTCCCTGCTGTTGTGCTTCTATCTCCTGTTCAATTACTTTGTGTTAGTCAATTAGTGCCAAGAACAAAATGAGTTCCATTTTAGCACTCAGGAATATTGCAAAGATTGATAACTTTCAATTACTTTCCTCTTCTTCAACATTGTTCTTAGACAAGGGCAAAGGAAATGCTTGTTTACTATCTCTAGCACAATTACTTATTGAATATTACTGCTATAATGCACTGTCCTTGGATGACAGTGGAAAGAGTTATTCTCGAATAAAGGATATACATCTCCTACCTAACTCATATGAGACACACATATTTTGTTCAACTGATCAGTCTTCTGTTAAAAAGCAATGTCATATTTTACCATTTGGATTTCACACTATTTTATTTAATATACTGTACTTCACAAAAGTTTACCTGGGTACTGACTTACTTGCTCTAGTCCTTATCTTTCTACTTTTGCAGACAGCTGTTCTTCAGATACAGTGCATGTTCTTCTAGTTGGTTTCACTTTACAGAAGAGAAAACTGCATGATGGAACATTTCAGAATATCTTTTATCAAGGAAGATTATAAAGGAGCTTACACTGCATTCAATTGAAATGGACTGAGTTTTATGAATGATGGATACATTGAGAGCCCTCTATTTCCTTAAAAGCGATCTTTGGATGTAATAGCCCTAACATATAGTAAAATTAAAGCTTGAAAACTGATGTGATGCAGTTACAGTATGTTACGTAAATGTATCCCACATAATATAAATTGAAAATGAGCAAACCATTAGAGGTATATATTACAAATTAAACTACAGTATTTACTGTTGACAAAGCTTTCGCCTCTCTCTGTCAATGTCTTTGTATACTGTAAGTCGAAATAGCTGTGTTTTCCACTATGGCATATATAGAATAAGGCCCTAAGACTATGAAGAGAACAGAAATTACAATGAACATTTATGTGTAGCCGGGTCCCCCAGGCTGACCCTCACCTCAGTTGTGGTGAGAGAGTCAGAGAAGGTTGCGGCAGCCCGAGTGTCCAGGGCGCCGCCATTTCTGTATTTGCGCATGCGCAGTGAGTCCTGTAGGCGACGGCAACACACGAGAGGTCGCGCATGCGCAGCAAGTGGTTGCAGTAGCGTGCGAAGCATGGACCAACCAGAGGAGGTTTAGAGCAGGGGACTACAAGTCCCATGAGCCTCAGCCGGACCAGGTGATGCCTGGGAGCCAATAGGGCAGAGTGACTGAGGAGGGAGAGGTTAGGAGGTTGCGCAGGGGAGCACGGTTGCCAGAGAAGACCGGGAAGGGGAAGAGGAAGGAGCTCCGAGTGTAGAGAGGCAAGTAGCCTCTACACTAGGCCCGAATACCCCAGGCCCAGAGAGGCCCTGAGTCCCAGTCAAGAATAGTTAATACAGGGACAGGCCCTAGAATAGGAACCTGTCACGTTAGTGTGTGGAGCTAGGGACACAGAGACTGTTACAGCTTCATTTCAGAGGTCTGGAACCAGACCTCTCTAGGAGTATCATCAGCCGCCGGGTGGGATCGCCCCGGAGGACATCACAGACAGCCCCACATTGTCGGATCCTTTGTGAAGACTGTTTGCGGGCCCGAGCGGAGGAGCGCTCATCAGGTAACATCCATTAAAGTGCACCAACTATAACATTGTTCATACTAGTGGCTGCGCAGTCACACAAATACACTCACTTTGGGGTTTATGGTGTGGGGTGTTGGACACGGTGTGGGAACACGGTGAGGGGTCGCGTCCTGCGAGACGTGTTAGTTATTGTGTCTCATTGAAGAGTAACACTGATAGGTATGATACATGCTTGGTTATGGTTATCGCTAGTAAAGCTACTGTTTCTTTTATATGCTGTGTGAGTAGTATTGTATTATTGTCCTGCGAGGAACAACTCCCGCTCTGCTGGGAGCCATCGCAGGTGGAGGCGCTGCATATGGTAAGAGATAATTCATACATATACATTGCCCCAGGCTCTCCATGGCAGAGGCTTAGGCCCTGCGAGCCAACAGGTTGTACAGCATGGGTAGTTATACTGTATTCAGAAGGAAACAGGGCTACATATGTGTAACAGAACAACACACCAGCGAGAGAAGTGGCCATTGATCTGAATCAACCAAGAATGAGAAAGGGACAGGGCTAAAACATGAGTTCAACAATGGGAGTGCATCTGTAGGTGGAATAACATTGGCTACTGTACATCTGAATGATTCACATTCACATCTCAGACAGGTTCACAAACTTGCCTTACCCCATAATCACACAGCATACAGTGTTTCTACTGCAGCTAGTGATATGGAAATGAGCACTCAGTGCATCACATTTTGCTTCTTATCCACTTTAACATGAATCACTTTATGCTTATGCCTGCTGTTGCATGGTACATGCAACAACACACGCAGGTTCTCTTGATAAGGCTTCTCTATTGAGCCTTAAAAATATACAGCACACAAAAACAAAATAGCTTCTCTTCAGCAAGCAAAAACAAAATAGCTTCTCTTCAGCATAGAAAACAAGGCAGCTTCTCTTCAGCATGCAGGACACAGACAGTTCATCACACATGTACTTTGAAAAACAGACCTTATAGCAGTAATCTCTTCAGTATTTCAGTCCTGTCTCCAGACCATCTAGCTTGCATATGTGTACAGCCTGGGGGTTTTAAAACACCTTGATTATGCAGCTGGGGTCAGACTAAATAAGCAGCCCTTCTCAACTGAAACTTAACCTCGTCACTGCTGCACTGCAAACCTAAACATAGGTTTGCCAGGTATATGGCTGGTGACGCTCATTCACCCTGTCACACCTGCCATTTTACAGAGCCTTTGAAGTAAAGCCTTGGTCAAAAAAGTGCATTATCAGCAAACTTACTAACAGACACAGTGTTTCAATCTTTGGGTCTTACTGTGAGATTGGTTGCTGGTATTGCATTGTGAAGTTGGTCATGGTTCCATACCAGGCATGATGTATGTATGTATATATGTATGTATGTATGTATGTATGTATGTATGTCTTATTTATAAAGCACCATTAATGTACATGGAGTACATGGAGTAACTAAAGGTGTTATTAATAAAGCAGAATATAAATTCCTGGATTATCATCAGCCAAGGCCACCGATATTCTATCACTTGCCTAAGGTCCACAAAAGTCTAATAAATCCACTTGGAAGACCCATAATTTCAGGGATAGACTCGATTACTTCGAACATACAGTATCAGATTATGTGGACTACTTTCTACGACCCCATATAGGGAAACTGAGATCTCACCTGAAAGATACGAAACATCTCTTAGAAATCCTGGTGCAAAGAGTACTGTACATAGGGGTCACTTGTGACGTGTTATCACTATACACAAGTATTGAACACCGAAAAGGGATGGAGGTAACAGCACTTTTTCTTCATAAGGATAAATCTCAGGCGAACATCAGAATATTTGTATTATTGATTGTATCAATTTTATTCTTAAAAATATATATTTTTTATTTGAGAAAATATTTTATCAGCAAACATGCGGAACTGCGATGGGGACAAAATGTGCCCCTAGTTTCGCCAACCTCTACATGGGGTTTTGGGAGGAATCTTTTATCTGGGCAACTAACCCATTTTTAGATGATATCATTTTATATAAATGGTTTATAGATGACCTAATCTTTGTATGGAAGGGAGGAGAAGAAAAACTTAAATAATTTTTTAAATATTTAAATACAAATGATCTTAATTTAAATGTTTTAGCAGGAAAAGGGAAGTTGCGCCAAAAAGAATATCCTACTGTTCAATGTGTGTCTTCAGTTCTTTCCACAAAAGGAGATTCGCCGCCCGAGTCTCTCAGAGGTGATTCACCAACCTCTGTACAGGTGTAGGTAGAAAAAAGGGGAAGGGTCCTCAAGCGCGTTGCTCCACTTGTGGCTCCACGATGTGTAGAACGTATGAAATTGAAGGGAAGAAAGGGGAACCACAGTGAAAAACAACACAAAGGTTAAACACAATTCACTTCTTCATTTGGGGGGAGGTGGGGGGGTAGACAATAAAAATTCACTTCTAGGAGGAGACACACTCACATCTAGTCTCCAGTAATGATTAGGTGATTTCTCCTCTGTGGGTGATTGGATGGGGTGGGGATGAGGGGATGCCTCCTGGTATAAGCGACCGATATATTTAGGCATAGGAAGGAGATGCCGCCAGACTCCACAACGTGTCCCTTTCTGGGTTGGGGTGTTTCGTTTCGGCTGATCCCTGCTGGCAAAAGTTCTTTCCGTCTATATGCCGGGGTGTATGCGGCTGTAGCGTGGATAATCAAGGCCCGTGCACAGGCTATGTTCTCCTCCAGCCGCCTATCCCCTCTGCAGAGACAGTCTTCAGCTTCCTAACTCCGTTGCGCATGCCCCCGGTATTGTCTACCCCCCACCTCCCCCCAAATGAAGAAGTGAATTGTGTTTAACCCTTGTGTTGTTTTTCACTGTGGTTCCCCTTTCTTCCCTTCAATTTCATACGTTCTACACGTCGTGGAGCCACAAGTGGAGCAACGCGCCTGAGGACCCTTCCCCTTTTTTCTAATTTAAATGTTACATATCATTTTACTTCAGAAACACTCGACTACCTAGATATCGTCCTTTTTAGTGAGAATGATTTTTTTTTAACTAAAACATTTTTTAAAGAAGTAGACTGCAACAGCTACCTCGATTCTAATCATCTTAAATCCTGGAAGGACAAAATCACGTATCAGCAGTTTCTGAGATTAAAGAAAAACTGTACACAGGATACTGGCTTTTAGGAACAGGCAAAACTTCTTTCAGACAAGTTCAATGAAAATGGATATGAGTTAAGGTTGACCGAAAGGGCACTGGCAAAAGTAAATTGAGGGATTCCTCTAGTCTAATACAAACAAACAGGCATACCAATGGAGAGATTAGAAGTACGCCCGATAGGCAAAAAGTTAAATGTCTGTTTGTTACCAAACATAATAGGGGTGCAATGAACATTAATAAAATCGTGGAGAAGCATTGGAATGTGTCAACTAATGACCCAAGCCTTAGAGACAACATGACAGAAAAACCTGACATTGTTTTTAGAAAGATAGAATGGCCTAAAAAGGTCAAGTTGCGCACCTTGCACTACACCAATGGGGATATGGGGAACCAATAAATTGTGAATGTGTGGTGACGGAACAAAAAACTGCAATAAGAGTGCGGAGGTGGTGCTGGCAGGGATGGGGTTAATGATAAGCAAAGAAAAGAAAGAAAGCTCCCTAATAGCCGTACAAGAGAACACCTATACCTATATTAAAAATTACTATTTATTAATAAATGATTAAAATATATTTATTGCAGCAAAAAACTAACGTGAACCAAAGATGATTATACTAACAGTGGTAGTTATACCAATACAGTTCTATATAGTTTGAGGACTACACCTAAATGGAGAGTGTAGCTTAATATAGTGTGTGTGCTCAGAATAATATAGTATATTTGTTGAGCCAGCTAATGCTAGTATACGGATATATACACACACATATGTACCAGACCAACAGGTTCAAAGGTAAATGAACATAGAGGTATGTTATGTTTAGCAAAACAGCTATTTCAAGATCACAAAGTATGTGTCTTGTACTCGGAACCATGACAAATAGGAGAGTAGTCAGTGTTGTGCTTCCTTTAGAAGGCTCCGAAACACTCTAACTGAGAAAAGGCAACAGACCTCTCCGATATAGCCAGCGCACTAGGTGGTGACGCTTAGCCTGGCCAACATATGTTTCACCGTTGTAGCTTCATCGGGGGCAATTACAGAGTGATTCTCTCAGATCGCATCATCAGAATGCGACCTCCCTCATTGGCAGCAAACAGCATAATGCCAGTAACCTCAGTTTGCTGCCAATGAGGGAGGTCGCATTCTGATGATGCGATGCTACTCCCGGCCATAAAACATATGGGACTTCATAAAAAATACAGATAACAAACAAACAGATAATACACAAAACAGAAATTCCTTGGCGCACTGTCAGATATTAAACCTGGCAAAATGGATAAAGTCCCATGGCCTTGATGATGGAGATATTATGTCCACAGTACACAGCACTAGATTCCTTTGGATTGAAGCCTGATCTGGAAATACAAAGACAGAACAACCATTGCGCAGTACCCTATGGTCAGTTCTGCTCTCCCCCACCTTTGCCAGCTACTTACTTAAAAGTAGATAAAATGGGCCTCAAAGGGTATCTTTACTTGCTTCACGGCTGGCTCCAATTGAACGTTGTGGCAAGCGACGAAAACCTCACTCCAACTCCACGTCCGCAACACCACAAACCGTAAGTGAAGGAAAGATAAGGCACCAATAGTGTGATACCAAACATTTATTGCTAAAAACAACAGGGTAAACAACAGTGCACTCACATGCCGTTAATCCCTACATGCAGCATACAACGTGCCGTCCACTCTCATGGGAGGATGCTGGGGTGATGCAGGAGGAGGCTGGAGTTGGCGTGAATCCCCGCTTCGTGGCTGCGACTCGGACCGCCTCGTCCTTCCTCTGATGACGTCACCGCTGAAGAAGTGACGTCAGCAGTCACGAAACGTGCGTAGGGTGGTGGAGCCTTCAGTACGTGATACAGCGTGCACACGTTTGGAGAGGAGAAGGGGTTGATTAGCGGTGATATCATTCACGAAAATGTGAAAACGATATTGGTCACAATATGGCTAAACTGTTGTATTTGAACTGTCATGGGCTCATGACAACACTGTATGTACAATAACTCATGAACGTGTCCAATAAAAAAAAACTGTTACAAAAAAAGAGAAATGTCTTGAGACACCATGTCCTTGAAAGCTCTTAATAATATTTCTTCTATGTTCCCGAAATCTCTCCTTTGAGGGCTTTTTTTGTATGCCCTAAATATAGTGTACCACAGCTGCATGTTAATAAATAAACCACAAATGAAGTGTTGCAATTAATGTACTCTTTGATTTTAAATCCTTTGTTGGTAGTTTTACATCTAAATTGTTTAATTTTATTAGTGATGTGTGGACAGGTGAAACATCTATCATTCACGCAATTGTAGCACCTGGTGGCACACCCAATAACCACTTTACTGGAGTTTTTGGATTCTGCGTACAATCTTGAACACACTGTACAGTACTCAGAGCACAAGGTAGAAGAATATTTTTAATGTTTTTCGCTTTTCTAAAAACAATAAGCTGTACTCTCCATTTAGGTGTAGTCCTCAAACTATATAGAACTATATTGGTATAACTACCACTGTTAGTATAATCATATAGCAGTGGGACATTCTAAAATAGTTATTCCTAGCATACACTGTTAGTTTGAACTAGGCATACAGTTACCTCCTCCGTTTTTAATTTATTTTAATCACTTTGGTTCACGTTAGATTTTGCTGCAATAAATATATTTTAATCATTTATTAATAAATAGTAATTTTTAATATAGCTATAGGTGTTCTCTTGTGCGGCTATTAGGGAGCTTTCTTTCTTTTCTTTGTTTATCATTAACCCCATCCCTGCCAGCACCACCTCCGCACTCTTATTGCAGTTTTTTGTTCCGTCACCACACATTCACAATTTATTGGTTCCCCATATCTCCATTGTGTAGTGCAAGGCGCACAACTTGGCCTTTTTAGGCCATTCTATCTTCCTATATAGCGACCCTCAAAGCATGTCTAGATGGTTTGGCCAGCAGAGCAGATGCGTGGGGCGTGGGAGCCCTTTGCGGGGCAGTCTGAGGATTCATGGGGCCTTGGGTATGGCGGGGAGGGTAGGGGGGGGAGGAGGTTGGAGGTATGTGGGCCTGTTTGCCACGGTGAGTTCAGGTAATTGTCGAGGGGCTCTGGGTGTCGCCTCTGCTCGAGGGGGATGTTCGCTCGACTAGGGAGGGTGGCCCCTCTCTCGGTGACTGGACCTATACTGTTTCTCCTAGTCACACGGCGGCTAGACAGGGGACCGTTCAAAGGAAGGGGGGGCGCGTGGTGGGTGAAGAGGGAGCGGTACTTACTGTTCGGAGTCTTCCGCTATGCTGTACTAGATCTCATCTCCCCCCTCCCCCCGCCATCCACCCCCCTCGGGGCCCGGGCCTCCGGGGCCGCACGGGCCCCTCAGCTGTGCAAACCTCAGCCGGGCGGGCCGCTTCAACAAAAACAACTAGAAAACTGCAAAACTGCTTGAACTGCTTGAAAACTTTGGGGCTGGCCGTCCATGAACTTCTGCAGACAGCCTCTTCGTCCTGAGGCATCTTGTCGCAGACATCCGGGTTCCGCCGCCGCGAGACTTTATCCTCGGTGGCGGGGAAGATGATCCCGCGTTGTTTGCACTGATAAGTATCTCAGCGGTGCGGGCAACGTTGGGTCGAGATCGCCTTCACCTTCGGTCTCCTCAGCGTCTGGGCGTCTTCGTGCGTGTTGAGGCCTCTCTTCTTCCTGGCTCGGCATTGTTGTCCTCATCTTCTTCGCTCTGAGCTGGGGCCTGGTGTTGGTCGGATGTCCACGCAGCTGGTGGGGTCAGACCCAGGGCCCGCACGAACGGGGCCATATCTTCCGGAAATCTGATTGTAAGGTATTTGCCTTTGTGGTTCGCTGTGAGCTTGAAGAGAAACCCCCAACGATACCTGATCTCGTTCTCACGCAGGAAGGTCGTTAGGGGTTTCATCTCCTTTCTACGCAGCACCGTTGTCTTTTGCTGTGTAGCTATGCAGTCTTACAATTACATCTCGCCTTCTTCCTGGGTCTTCAGATCTGGGCCCCAAAGCTCTGTGGGCCCGGTCTATTTCTAAGTCTCTGTCCTGGAGGGACTCGCACACAGACTTGAATAGGTCCAGAAGATATGGGCGGAGGAGGCCAGGTAGAACCGTCTCAGGGATGTTACGAATGCGGAGGTTTTGCCTCCTATCCCGGTTCTCCTGGTCCTCCAATACGTCCTTGAGCAGGGCGAGTTCTTCCCGAAGCAGGAAGATCTCCTTCTCCGCTGCGGTCTGGCGTATGTGGGTCTCCTCCATTTTGCCTTCCAGCGTAGTTGTCTTGTCCGCTAGGCCGTTGATCTGCTGTGTAAGATCGTGAACCGTGGCTTTTATTTCCAATTGGAGGGAGGTATGAAGCTTGGTATGTTGCGCCGCCATCAGCTCCTCCATGAAGGCTCTAGTCATTGGCTGCTCCTGTGCGGGAGCCTCTTTGGCTCGGGCTGTCTTTCCCTGTGCTGCTTGATCACCGCGTGCGCCTCCGCCATCTTGTGTTGCAGGCTGCGATTCAGGGCTTTTCTGCTGCGGGGAAAAGTACCTCAAAACCGCTTGTGATACCGGCTTCTTTGTTTGTCTAGACATTCTTCAGTTATTGCCCCGGCCGGGGATCTACAGGTTAGGCGAAAATTTCGGGTGGAAGGGTACTTAAATTAAAGATTATTCGGGAGAGTCTGCGGAGCTCCCAAGTTACTCCTCCATGCCAGCTGACGTCACCGGAAGTCCTCAAGACATTTCTCTTTTAAACACAACAAAGACCACTGGAGTTTGTAAATTACAGGCATAGAACATATTAAAACAAGCTTCATGAGAGGAGATAGAATGGGCAAATTAAGGAGACAGGCGACTTATATCCGTGTGGCATGAATGAAGATCTGGATTTTCTTGCATTTCAGTAACTCGGAACAGTTGTTTATCTCTCGTGATAAACTTTGTTCATCCGCACACTATGTTCCCCCCCCCTCCCTTTAATTCACATACTATCATCCATCAATATGGGGATATATAACAAAATTGTTCATTAAGTTCTTGAATATAAAAGATTTTAATTTGTTGTAAGTTGATTATATATTTTTTATGTCTCATAAGTAATTATTTATATATTATATACTCTTTTTGCATTACAAATTCCTAAAGTTGGATACTGCCCTAATGGACTTTGAACTTGATAATTTAGACAGAGATTTAAAACTAGGAAGGAGGGGAGACAAGAAACAGATCATGAACTGGACAGAATAGATAGGGATGGTGAAATAGCTAGGATTCTTGGAGGTAGAATGGGGGCAAGTGGGAGTTTTACAAGCAGGGAGACACCCATATTAAATACAGATCAAAATACTTGAAACAGACTATATCTAATTGGAGTTAAAAGGAAGGAACAGATAAGATAATAGTACAGACTGAAAAAACCTTAAATGCATGCTTGCTAATGCAAGAAGCCTGTCAGATTAAATGGAGGAGCTTGAATTAATAGCTACAAGGGAGAAGTATAATATCATAGGCATTACTGAAACACGGTGGGATGAAATTCAAGTCTGGGCAGTTAGTTTAGAGGGTTATTCCCTTTTTTGAGAAGGATGGAGCACATTTAAGAGGTGGTGGAGTATGTTTATATGTTAAACTGGATATAAATCTATTATAAGGGATATTGTTTATGAAGGGGATGATGAAAATGTAGTAACCTTGTGGACAGAAATTAGCAGTGAAGGTAAAAGTACAAAGAAAATGTTTGTAGGGGTATGCTATAAACCACCAAATATCTGTGTTATAGAGGTAGCTAAAATACTTTTGCAAATGGAGACAGCATACAACTAGGTCTTATTTGCATAATGTGTGATTTTAATTATCCAGACATAGACTGGGGCAATGATATTAGCATTACAACGAAACAGGTTTTTTTGAGGATGCGCAGAGACAATTACATGACCTAAATTATTGAGGAACAAAGTAGGAAAGGGGCAATACTTGATTGTTAATATCAAACAACATAGAAGTACTGTAATAACAAATTGAAGGCTGGGAACATTTGGGAAACACTGATCATAACATGGGTTCATTTGAAATAAATGATGAAAAATATATTATATACTGTAGGTTCTACAAAGATTTTACACTTTTAAAAGGCAGATTTCAACAAACTGAGGAATAATCTACAAGGAATACATGAGGATCATGTTTTTTCAGGAAAAAACATTGTAGAAAAGCACACTTTTTAGTGTATAACCTTGGGCAATAAATATAAAAGAAATAAGTCTAGAACAATGTGGCTAGATAAACAGGTAGGGGAGAAAATGAAAAGGAAGAAGCAGGCATGTCTTAAAGTCAAAAAATACATCATATCGGAATTATGAGGAATATAACATCATTATAATATTTTGTTTATTTTACACTATGATATTATATATTATATATTAATATATTATATTTGAAGGTTTCCAAAAACCTAATTTGTATCCATGCCAATGCATACCTTTAGAAGAATTGTTTATAGATTTACTATGTGGCACAATAACATTGCATTATTGAGTGTATGGGTCATAGACCCAAGCTTCCCTAGAAGAAGGAATTTAGGACCTCTATAGTTTATTAAGAACATGTAGACTTTGAATGAGTAAAACAATTGTTGTCCAACTTAAATATTCTCTCATTTTTCATTTATTTTGTTCTATTGAGGTTTTGAATAGAAACTAAATTATTCGATATTAATTATGGGTCTAAATAGAATTAAATACGTATATTAAATAGTTAAATAGTTTTTGTATATCATTTTTAACCACTGATAGCAAGTATTTTTTCCCATTGCCTAAAATATTAAACTAAATTATCAATTAAGTAATCAATCAATGGATTATTGATGTATCAATTAGTGACTTAACTATAAATGCTTGGGCAGTATGAGACGCTGACCCATTCCTGATAAATCCATAACAAGTGGGAAAAATAGTTGGAGAACTGTAGCAGGCATAGATTGAGGCTAGTCTCTGTGTCCACCCCTTGCCTGCATTTACCAAGTGTTTTAGTGAGCTGTGTCTGGATTATTGTGTATTTTTGGCCTTGAGGCTTTTTAATTAGGCTGACCATTGGCTACTATAGTGACTTATGCCAATCAATGTGTACAGGGTGGGTATAGAGGGCCCAGGGTGGGTGGTTAGGCCTCCCGGGTGGGTAGCAGGAGAGGGTGGGTTAACCACTTAATTACTATAGCAGTTATTAACTGCTAAGGTGATTAAGGGTCTATGGGATATTAGATTTTATTATTGATTGTATTCTTTCTGGCAACAGAGGACATGAAGTATGCATTATGCTGACGATGACACCATTCATGATGGCAGCGATAGGTAGAAAGGTTTATTTATTTTATTCATGCTGTCTGGCAAATGTTTGATGAATAATGGGCAAATGAGCTATTATCAATTTATGGATAATAGTTATTTTGCCCATTACAGTACCGCATATGTTGGGGGGTGGGGCCGGGTATTTATTTAAATGTATTGGTTAAACATTTTGGGACATAGGATTTATACCGGAGGCCAACGGGGACCCAAGGGGACCACCTGAGGACCCCTGGAAATCTGTGGGGCCCACTCGAGGGCCCCCAGACACCCACAGGGACCACCTGAGGGCCAACAGACACCCACAGGGACCACCTGAGGAACGCCGACACCCACTGCCTCTGGTATCAATCATGTGGGGGTAGAGGAGGTGGGTATTAGTGTTGTTGTGTTTTGAATGTTTATTGTGGATAGCAGCTGTTTTAATATTAATGTTATTACTAGTGTAGATGACCAGGGGGTCTCTGGAGCAGAACCGCATTGATTTCAGTTCCGGGGACCCCCTGCTTCCCAAGATAGAGGACCCGTTATGGGATGCCGGATGTCTTACGTCATGTGACCGTGGGAATAAATGCAAAGAAGATACTGGCACCCCCATAACGGGCCTGTATCTCGAGAAGCAGGGGGAACCCGGACCTGAAATCAATGCGGTTCTAGCTACTCCGGAGACGCCCTGCTCATCTACACTAGTAATAAAATGTATATTAAAAAACATACATTTCGGGTGAGATTTGCGCAGGGACAGGCGGCTCTCTCTGAGCAGCTCTCTCTGTAGCTGAAAGGAATTGTCGGGTAATGCCTTTTCAGAGAGGCGATCATGCTGCTGGCTACTCGCCCATTTTGTGAATTTTGCTATCACAGGTAATCAACGCTTTCTGAATACTGTGATAGCAACGCTCACAAAAACAGCTATTTAAATGGCCCGGCGATTTTTTTTTATGAACGCTTAATGCATAGGCCCCTTTGTCTTTTAGACATTGATTTTTGAATTTTCTGGTTTATGACATGACATGGCACACACACGCACACACGCACACACACACACACACACACACGCACGCACGCACGCACGCACACACACACACACACACACACACACGTGTGTTATGGTGAAGCTTGCTGCATGGTTAAGATTCATAGCCAGTAAACTCACCCACAGACAGCTGTTTTGACCTTAATGGGTCTCATCAGTGTGGAGTTAGTTACACTGGCTATGCAAAGCTGAAGCAATGAGGATGGGTTTTACCATACTTAGTTAAGTTATGGTGAGTAAAAAAGTGACAAAAACCCTCCACAGCAAAGCATATAGCAAATAGAAATATGCATATACAGGCATACCCCGCATTAACGTACGCAATGGGACCGGAGCATGTATGAAAGCGAAAATGTACTTAAAGTGAAGCACTACCTTTTTCCCACTTATCGATGCATGTACTGTACTGCAATCGTCATATACGTGCATAACTAATGTAAATAACACATGTGTAACAGGCTCTATAGTCTCCCCGCTTGCGCACATCTTCGGTACAGGTAGGGAGCCGGTATTGCTGTTCAGGACGTGCTGACAGGCGCATGCGTGAACTGCTGTTTGCCTATTGAGCAATATGTACTTACTCGCGAGTGTACTTAAAGGGAGTGTCCTTAAACCGGGGTATGCCTGTATATGTTTTGAAGCAAAAAGTGGAACTGTATGCTCATTTGCATGTCATTTCCCGGAATCCCTTGCTGCAGTGGAAGTGCTGTGTGCTGGGTGATAATGGTGAAAGGCGGGGTTGCAGACCTGCCTAAGACATGCAAATGAGCATACAGTTATATTTCCATTTGCTATATATATATATATATATATATATATATATATATATATATATATATATATATGCAGTATAAACATGTACTGTAGTGACCACGGTTATTCTAACACAAACCAGTGGCAATTGCCAAAAAGACCCAGGTACACCCAGGTACAGTACATGCTTGATACATGCCTTAAATTTGCCTTAAACTAGACCCAGCATTTCTGCATTGATTAATGGCCCATCAGATTAACATCGGGGGTCCCTAGCAGTCCCATTCAAACTGAATGGGACTGCCAGAGACCCCTGCTGTGTTAATCCTATGGGTCATTAGTCAATGCAGAAATGCCTTAAACTTGCCTTAGGAAAGAAAAAAGCGGAGCACTGCCAGGGGATGAGAAAAAGGCTGGGGCAAAAATTGAAATAAAGATTATTTATTGGGCATAATGGCCAAAAAAACAAACACACAAGGTAATAAAAAACTCTGACGCGTTTCCCGCCGTGGAGGCGCTTTATCAAAGAGTACTGAGGTTCTCACAGTATCAGGATATATAGCAGTCTCTAAAGTGTACGCCCTAATCTGAAACCAATGAATCAGAAGATGGTCTAACTGATTATGCAAACAGCTGTGATTTTAAGCTGTTATAAAGATCTTATAGTATAAGATGTTAACATGACGCTAATCATTATATGAGACTGTGAGAACCCAAATGGTTACAACAAATAACAATAAATATAAAAACAAAAACAAGAGAAGAAAAAGACTAATAGTGAATATCATAGCAACAATGTATCAAGTGTATTATTATAATGAAAAAAATATGTGCATAAAAATAAAAATAAATATGAAAATAATATATATATATAATCAAATAGTGTATTGACGCTATATGAACACTAATAAGATGTGATAATATAAGTGAATATTCAAACAACGATATAAACCATGTGTATACCTAATGTATAGACATAGAGATATATAATATAAGTGCTTTATGAAATAAATTTTTCTAAAACGTTAAATCTATACATAATAAAATGTGGAAACAATGATGAATTAAATTAGTAAATAGAATTAGTCAAATCTTCAGATGTGAAATAAACAGATTAATACAGATAAATTAAAAAAATAGTGATAAAAAACCCTAATAACAAAGTAGTGCATATATAGTATAATATAGTCACCTATATGTAGCTATGAGATGAATGATGAATACATGTATAAATTTGGATCTATAGTAATTATGATAATAAAATATATATAACCAATATAAATATCCACTCTATAGGTAACTTGTCTTATGAAATAAATAATATGTCATACACTTAATACATATCAAACAGTGAGGACATATGTATAGATATTTACAAATCAACAGTCTAGTATATATAAATGACATAGAAGACATATTTGGATAAGGAACATAGGGCCTCATGCAGTAAGCGACGATTATGTGAAATCGGCAAGCTTATCGATTAGTCATGTTATTGGCGTTTTTCCCTCTCCGTATGCAGTAAGTGCCGAATACATTCAAAATCAACCCGAAAACAAATCCGCCCACTCTCACGATGATGAGCCGATCACACACAGGTGTATCGGCGTGCGTGGCGGGGTGCTGTTAGGTTGCACAATCACAAATCTTGCTGAATCAGGCGAAACAAGCATGTTTTTGATTGCGCGCCATATTTAAAGGCAACGTGTACTGCTAATCATTCTCTGTGTTGTTGGGAGTGAGAGAGAGAGAGAGACGCACAGAGCTGGACGATTGAACATTTGCATATTGACTGAGAGACTTGTTGTGTATTGGGTGAGCTTTGTCCTTTGTTGTTTTGTTTACATCTTTGTCTTGTTTTATATGTGGAAGTGTTTCGTGTGATTGCCTGTACATTTCTTGTCTGTTTTTTGTGAGTGCTGGAAGTATGCCCGCAAAGCGTGGGAAGAGTGATGCTGGTGGGAGTGGGAGTGCTACTCGTGGGAGTACGCGTCGGAGTGAACGTACTGTTCAGGGGAGTGATGTTGCTGGTGCACCGAGTGGTGTTGCTGGGAGTGGGAGTGCTGTTGCTGGGAGTGGGAGTGCTGTTGCTGGGAGTGGGAGTGCTGTTGCTGGGAGTGGGAGTGCTGTTGCTGGGAATGGGAGTGCTGTTGCTGGGAGTGGGAGTGCTGTTGCTGGGAGTGGGAGTGCTGTTGCTGGGAGTGGGAGTGCTGTTGCTGGGAGTGGGAGTGCTGGTGCTAGGAGTGTGAGTGCTGGTGCTAGGAGTGGGAGTGCTGGTGCTAGGAGTGGGAGTGCTGGTGCTAGGAGTGTGAGTGCTGGTGCTAGGAGTGGGAGTGCTGGTGCTGGGAGTGCTGCTGGTGGCGCAGTTGCTGATGGGGTGGATGGTGGTGGCGTGCTTGCTGGTGGCCAGCTTTTGGAGGCTCTTCCATTGGAAGAAGGAGAGTCCAGTCAGCACCAGCCAAGCTCTGACCCTAAACCTGCTCGGAAAAAACGTGTGGAGAAGCCACGTAATCCTCGCTTCAATGACCAGGAAAATAGGGCTCTTGTCACTGGCATTCTGGAGCACTATGACAGTATATATGGACATTTAGTAGGTAAGTGTAACTTTACATTTATTATTCAAATACATGTGATCCTAGGTCATCTGAGTTTTGTTCATATGCAAATATGGGTACACAATATCTTTCTATGTTCATTAGTGTGGAAACACAGCTTTTTATCATGCCTTACAAGGACAAATAAACACAGGCGGTCAATTTGCCAGAACTGCATACAATATGAATGCAACCTTGCTTACATGTATAGGTTTAGTAGTGAATGCTCATGTGCTGCACATATTACACATAAAACAGCATGTTTGCTATCACTTGGAACAGCTAGCAGTGTAGGAAACTGGTGCTTATATTATTATTCATTTACCTCATATCTTTTATATGTTTTTCAAGGGCGGACAAGTGCAGCAAGCAAAAAAGAAATGTGGGACACAATAGTCATTGGTGTCAATGCCTGTGGGAATAGTGTCAGGGACAAGTATCATTGTCGGAAAAGATTTGATGATATTAGGTCCAAATTGAAAAAGAAAATACAAGACCAACGCGTGCATGCTACTGGCACTGGAGGTGGGCCCACACCACAACGTCTCATATTGACTCCATTGGAGGAGCTGCTTCGGCCAAAATTACTTACCGTCGTCGTGGAAGGCTTGGCTGGTGACCGTGACATTGGAATTTATCCGTCACAATTTCCAGCAGGTGATAAATATTACTGTACTAGGCGTGTCGTTGCTTACAGTTATTTTGCATATTTACACTGCTTTTTATACTGTCTTCACAATATAAGCATACCTGCATCTATATATGTATATGTCTGATTCTGTATATATATATCTCAAAATAGACATATATGTAGTAGTCCTACTAAAAGCAGTAACTAATATAGCACGTGCCATTGCGTGCTCATTTACATGTGAATTCCCAAAATGCATAGCTGCAGTGGAAGCAATTGATGGTGGGCGAAGATGGGGAACAACAGGGTAGTACACGTGTAACACATGTTCATGAGAAATTATTAGTAGCTACAGGTACAGAACAGAAATATGTATCATATTATTGTGTATTTTATTGATTTTACTCCGACAAACATGACATTACTGCCTATTTTAAGCATGCATCAAAGAAATTGCATGTAACGGCCTACAAACATCACTGGCACTAACACATCTATAGTTGCTTATGAAAAGGTCCATTTTTGCTTTATGTCATATACAGACAGCATAATGAGGCACACGTATCATATGTTATGTCATTGTTTTCATAACTTAAACACTGCAGATGACTACTTAGCTCATCTACCATTGTGTTAAAGCAGCTGCAATTAATATCTCATCACAGCATACACTTCAACAGAGGGGGTGGGGTTCAGCACACACACTAATTACAGCCTCATTTCACGGTCAACTTAGTTCACACCATTTGCACCTGTTTCAAGTCATTGAAAGGTGTGGCTGATTAGGCTTTTTGGGGAAGGGAATACCTTTCTTACAACCTGAATAGCACAACTGAAGTTAATCACACTCATTGGAAAGCTTAACTCTAGCTACTAAATGCCCCAACAACTCATTACTTATCAAAGCGTACGTCACACATTAGTTCACTCATATCTATAGTTGAACTACTATGAAAGACACATTATCACACACTGCATGTGTTGTCTTGTTGAGTCACAGCCACATTCAGGTGTGCCACATCTTCGATTAATGTACCACACATATCCTCTACCAAAAACAACACTTTTTGCAATATGACCACCTTCATGATAACCATTGTGAATGGTCATCTCATGATAGTTATGTACATTATGATACTGATATCACTACACAACATATGATTTTTATGTACTCATTTAATCTATTTATCCTCACGCATTACTGCAGAAACATAGTATGTTGTATGTTAGGGAACTCAAAAATTCTAAGTACACAGGCATGTACAGTGTTATTACAACTATTTATGTTCACTTTCACACACATTTTCGGTTAAGGAACTGATGTTGTTAGTTAATCATAAATACAGAACATACAATAAGTGTTTGTTCAATATTTACACATGTAAATGTAAAACTTATGTTATTGTTATATATAGTTGCCCCTGGAGGACATGTGTCACCTGAGATGGAACAAGTGTCTTCACCTGGGTCAGCCAGCTCAACACTACTAGAAGGTGAGTGTATCATTTGCTGGCCATATAATATGTGCTCTTCTATATGTTATGTTGTCATGTGCATTATTTGTTTTGCACATCTTCTTTAAATAGGATTACTTAGTGTCAGTGAAAATTAAGTGTAAGGCAACATGTATTGTGTTAGTGATGTTAATTATCATGTAGGACTTCTGAGTTTAGAGCAACTTTTCATTCATTCATATTTCATACTGAGTCCAAACATTATTCGTAAGTCAAGGTAGTTTTTAATGAGGTTATAAAACGTATGCTAACATGTTAGGTGTTACTTAGGACACAGTACAATTACATAGTAACACAGCATACATTAACATGCCATTTAATAATGTGTACATTTCTTTTTAGAACATCATGGTGATGAGGATGATGAGTATGATGAGGATGACGCCACAGAAGAGACTGAAATACAATCATGTGACCATGAAGAGGTGCCAATAGAAACTGTTGTACCGCCAAATCGTCCATCAACTTCCACATACGATGCAATTGTAGCTTCAGAGGGAAAAATAGTGGACGCAGAAAATCGTCGCCATTCAGACATGATGACAGTGCTGGAAAGGATGATTGGACTGCAGGAAGAAACAGTATCACAATTGGCACATCTCCACAGAGTCTTCATTGAAGTGCCTAAACAGTTGCAAAAAATCAACACCTCATTCGAAGCATTAGTTGTTCAGCAAACACAAGCTAATTACTGGAGAATGACTAATGTACCACAATTCAACACCTCCCAGCCAGGATCTGTTCATGCAGGTCAGTTTTCACCACATTCATCTGAGATTCATTCACCAGGCCCAAATGTTACCGGTCAAGTAGCAGACATTGCTGTGCAGGTTCCTGATGACATCCTACCGCTGCCATCTCTACAAATTCAGCAGCAGACACCTACAAAGGAGGCGACAAAAACAAAACAAGACACACATGAAACAGACCAACCATCACTTGTGCAGTGTCTACCAACTTGCTCACATGTGTCACTGGGCACAAGCCCTGTCCGTGAACAGTCACTACCCAAAAGCCCTGTAGGTGAGTCGCTGCCCAAAAGCCCTGTAGGTGAATCGCTGCCCAAAAGCCCTGTAGGTGAATCGCTGCCCAAAAGCCCTGTAGGTGAATCACTGCCCACAAGCCCTGTAGGTGAGTCACTGGCCACAAGCCCTGTAGGTGAGTCACTGGCCACAAGCCCCGTAGGTGAACAGTCACTGGCCACAAGCCCTGCCCGTGAAGTGCCAGAGGCCACTCAAAGTGGCTCTGTTGTGCCTAAAGTTGGTGGCAAAAGAAAAAGGAAAATTCAAGAGACAACAAGCAGGCCTGTTACTCGCTCGCAAAAGGAACAAAAAAAATAAATGTTATAATTCAGAAAATATGTGTTTGGCCTTGTTTTGTTGACTTCAGATTATCTAATTACTATTGTATGTATGCTGAAGACTGTGTTGTTTCCAAACTTTCAACTATGTTCTTGTACACGTGAAGTTTTGGAAATGTTAACACTCATAATTAATTGTGTTATAAATATTTATGTTGTAATCGTCTGTTCAGTAATGGTCCACCAGGAGCCAGTTGCTAAGTTTAGAGAAGCTGCCATTGACTTTGCAGCAAAACATTGCATTTGGGTGTGTTAATTGATGTAAGAATTGCATATGCATATTAGTCACATGCAATTATTAAAACACCTAAGTAAGTGCAAACATCTTTCTTGTACGTGTACAGCAGGATTATGTGTAAATTATTACTTACCTTTGCCTTGCTTGGCCATTGTAATTTTGTCCTTTAATCAGTTGTGTGTTCGTTTCTATAACATCTCAGAATGTATAATAATATATATACACACACACACACACACACACACACACACACACACTGAGTGAGTGTGAGTGTGAGTGTGTGAGTGTGTATATATATATATATGTATATATATGTGTATATATATATGTGTATATGTGTATATGTGTATATATATATATATATATATATATATATATATATATATATATATATAGTACTATATAAACTGGTACACACAAACTAATACACTTCATGCTTCCTTGTGAAAGCACACTATTTTAATAATACAGGCCTAATGTTTGAGAAATATCCTAAGTATGAGACTCTAACAGTATTGTGCTTAAACAAATGTTTATTACTTAATTCAATCATGTTTCTCACCATTTAAATAGGTTTCATACAAGGTATACTTAATGCCATCAATGTTGTGTGTACTCCTGCAATATAAAAAAAAAAAAAAAATATTATATATAAATATATATATATTTTTATAAGAGATATATTTATATATATATATATATATATATTTATATATATATATATATATATATATATATATATATATACACACGTATTTAAACTCATGCAGACAGGGAGTTAACCAGACTTTCACATACACACAGAAATGTAAGCGGGGAAAAAACATTTCTTTTTGCAGGTGTGTTTTTACTGATATGCCTGGCTAAGAAATATTTTCACACACTGGTCTTTGTTAGTTTTCAAAAAAACACTATGTGAACGCATTCACAGTCTAGGGATGTTTTTCACAAACGAGATAAAAGAAGGAGAAATGTTTCTCCCACAGTCCCATATCACGAACCACAACTGTTAACCCAATTAGACAACCAAATCCAATTGGCGTTTGAAATAAGGAGTCAAAGTAGTTACTTTTGTTGACCTTGACAAGGAAAAACAGGAGTTTGTTAGCCATTCAGCACATTCATTTTGATGAGCAAATAACACAGACCTGCACACAGCTTTTGTGCTACTCAGACATGGCTGATGAATTCGTTAACAATATTAATCCCCTTTTAGGGTATAAGTACATGATCTGTGAAGCCATCTTGAACAGTCGCGGACAGAAAGCAAGCACACGCCAAATCGATGATTTCATTCGAGCAAAATATCCTTATTACCAAGACCGTAAGCATGCACGGAATTTTAATTCCTCAATAAGATTCACTTTATCAAGTAATGACTTTTTTGAACGTGACCAGGATAAGCTACAACACACCTATGGTTTCTGGAAGATTGCCCCGGAAAAACAATTTATCCTGAAAGACGGCACTTATATTGTCGTGAAAGGCATATTTATTCCTAATGGCAATAGCAATGTATCCGCTACTACTGATCCGTTTGAATCGATACGTGCTGCAATATCTGCAGCCTCCATTCCTGAAACCCACATAGTACAAGAACAAAAGTACTATGATTATGTACCAAGCCTTTCAGCTGAAATTGCATTGGAATGGGAACCGGAAGAAATGAACCTACCTCCCGACCAATTATTTGAAGAAAGCAGTGGCGATTCCTATGAGCGCATCCTGGAGGAGATATGTGCCATACTGGATTCAGCGGTTGGGTTAAGCGTGGATGAAAATGGCTTGCATTTCTGGAGCGACCAGTTGCAGCCAGGCGAAGAGTTAATTCTAGAAGAATGGTAAATATAACAATCGTTATGCGTTGACTCTGCGTTTAAATTTTTTTTTTTTTTGTAACCACCATTTTCACTTTCAATGCGTGGATACAGCGTAACATTGCAGACTGCATAACATGTAGCGATCACAAACAAATTGTTTCCTAATACAATATAGTAGGACCTGAAAGAGTAGTACACATTGCTGACGGAATAAATATACGTACTTTCCTATCCCTTTAAACATATTAGCAACATTTTACCATTACTCTAACACATACCTGTTTTGTTATCATGCAACATCTACAACATTGAAAACCGGGTCCACCACGTATGACGTGGGACCCTTGTCATGGGCCAAGGCGTCCTTAAAAAGGATTAGTGATGTAAGTCCCGCCCCCAAGCGACGTGCGCGCCTCAAAGCCTATTGGCTGTCATGTTTTGTTATAGTAACGGTAACTGCAGTGTGTGATGCGTGCGGCTCAGTGTTTGTAGGCGTACCCTGGGCGTTAGCCGAATGTTAATTGAGTGGGAGGAGTGTTAGCGTGCGTTTCACGCTGGCTTAACATGACGTCACACGTATTGCATTTGCGCATTGTGTTATCGGCCGTGCTTTCTGTTCAAACACGTCTGTTTAAAAAGAATACAGATGTACTCGTTTAGAACGAATGTAGTTTCGTCTTCATTGTATTTGAAATAAAGATGTTATGTTTACTGGTATTTTCAACATGTATTGAACGCACAACGTACGCTTTGTTTTGCGCATGCGCTAACAGTTAGTGGAGCCAAGCGTGAAGTGCGTGCGCACACAAAGATGTGCGCGCACATCTTTCAGTATACAGGCAACGTTCACTTCTTATACATAGTTATGCCTGCTACAAATTTAAAGAAACATTACATACTGATGAACAGTTTTACTTCTAACATATAAGTGACTGACGTGTGTATCTACACAATCATATAGAGCTGCGTAACGCGTTGTCACGGATGCATATCTAGTAAGGTGCCATCTTTGACCATCATGTGTTTGCTGTATTTCAGAGATGTCGGGGAAGATACAATCGGATCAATGTATGATTTCAGAAGAGTCTACCTTTATATGAGATGATTGTGAGGAGGAGCCACCGACTACTATACTACATATGGAACTAATTTTATATTGCTTGCAGCGCTTATTAACAAACAATTAAAAATGTGATACCCTTATGCCTATATTGCATAAGCACTTAATTAACATAATGATGTTGCAAAAGAGTGCCTCATGAATTTTTATTGAGTGTTCTTTAATGACTACTAACATTTTATGACATGGTGTGTTTTATATATAACAACCATTCCCACTCTGCTAACACATTTGTGTATTCTAATATGTAATGGAACGTATGACTGTCGAAACTATGTAACAATAATAATAATAATATGAGCATGTTCATGTATAGGGCTGCTAGTTGTACGCAGCGATTTACAGACACATGTTTCAGCCTGAGGTCCCTGGCCCGTGGAACGTACAAATGTTTTTTTGCCGCATGAGGCACAGGGAGATAAAGTGACTTGGCCAAGGTCACAAGGAGCCCACACCGGGAATTGAACCAGACTCCCCTGCTTCAAACTATCAGTGCCAGTGTGTGTCTTTACTCAGTGAGCCACTCCTTCTCCCAATGTAAAGGACACTTACAACCAAGTAGCCATTTATTTTTAAAATCTCTTGTTACATGGGTATGTAGATAAAATGGTTTGGGACTGTAGCAAATAATGTTACTGGCCAGATGTTATGGTCCCCTCCAATGCATGATGTTCTGAATATGACATTACCATCATGTTATGAAGTACGTTTCTGTGTATATTTCATTAACCTAACTAACTATAGTTTACTGTGTTTATTAATCGTTTAGAAATACATAGTATAGTCAATATGATGATATAAGCTACCATAATAAAGCTGGTGTTATCATTTGTCGGTGTTATACATGGATCCTACACCAATTGATAGAGACACAAACAGTTGTCTTAAAAAGTGTGTCTATGCTAGTGATGAATGTGCTCCCGTAAGTAAACAAATAAGTACAGTTATCCCCTTTTCTCCAACCACCTCTATATTACATTAATGGAAATTATAAGGAAACATACATAAAATGTGATGAAATGTGAGTAATCATTTTGTAATACAATGCACATGAAAGCTCAAGAGTAGCTAAATGCATATACATGATACAGAAAGTACATATATGTAACATTTGTGTTTAAACCAATATGTTGGGTTTTTAGTTCCAATAATTATAGGAAGATTGAGGTAGCCACATCTTATGAGAGATGTCAGCAAATATACATACCATGATCAGTCATACTGGAGATATACCTATAATGCAAAGGAACAATATATAAATTGCAAACATTGACATGCCATCTTCAGTACCGTAAACAACACAGCAAAGTGTGTATTTGGTGTTAAATGTACAACACCATGTATATTTCATGACATTCAAAATGTAAATGAGCCTGGTGTACACATCATATGGATGTACATGTTACACTGCACCAATAACATTGTATGTAAGCATACTAGAAGCATGAATGATTATGGGCATAATATGTGTTTTGTCTTAGCATAAGGAATAACACAATGCTAAAATATTATTGCTTTGTTACCCAAGTTGTATTCACATACACACAACTAAAGTACAATTGAAGAGGGATTATATAACCTGTGCAACAATAACATACCGGTGCCACATCCCTTTGTGCACACAGCAGAGAAAAGAAAGGTGTGCAACCCATATTCATCTGTGTCCTAACAGAAGGTTATATAAAGAAACATTATTGTTAATATAACATAATTAAACTATAAAAGTAGTACTAGGAACATATGAGTTTGTACTTACAAGAAAAAAATGAATTGATGAGATTCTGTCGTGTCTGGCCACCACTGGCTGTTTGTTCATTTTCAGCAGCTACATGGGTGGGATGCTCGTCTACCAAAGCCTCAGCTAGGTCTGACTGTACATTGTGCCTGAGTGCAACATTGTGCAAAATGCAACAGGCAAGGATAATATCAGACACTTTTTGAGGCTTGTATAGAAGAGCCCCACCAGTTCTGTCCAGACACCTAAACCTGGTCTTGAGTAGGCCAAATGTCCTCTCTATAACAGATCTTGTAGATATATGGGCTGCATTGTACCTGTCCTCTGCTTCAGTTTGAGGGTTTAGCACCGGAGTCAAGAGCCACGGCCTAATTCCGTATCCTGAGTCACCTATAATGAATGGAGCACACATAAGCTGACATTAGTGATCAAATTGTACAATGCCAACATTCCTAAATCAACATGTGTTTTGTGTTAGAACATGTAAATATGTACTCACCCAGCAGCCAACCAGGTTCAAAATGTCCCTCTTCGAACGCATGGAAGACTGAAGAGTTCCTCAGGATAGAGGAATCGTGACTGGAACCAGGGAACTTGGGTACCACATGCATTATCCTCATCGTCGCATCACATACCACCTGTACATTGAGTGAATGGTAGTGCTTCCGATTGCGGTACACATGCTCACTCTGACTAGGTGCAATCAAAGCAACATGTGTGCAATCGATTGCACCCAGCACAGATGGTATCCCTGCTATATTATAAAAGCCAGTCCTGACTTCCAGCCACTCTGTCGCCTCTGTAGGAAAATGAATATAATTCCTAGCGCGTCTATTGAGTGCATAGAGAAACTGGGTCAAGGCCCGCGAGAATGTAGATTGCGAGACCCCGCCCACTATGCCCACAGTTGTCTGGTATGACGCGGAAGCAAGATAATGTAATGAGCACAGCATTTTAACAAGCCCAGGGACTGCACGACCTCTGGCTGTGAAAAAATCTAAATCCCCCCTTATCTCCTCATAAAGAGCTAAGATTGCTGCTGAACTCAAACGATAGCGACTTACAATCTCCTCCTCACTCATCCCATCTAACAGGGTTCTCTCCCTGTACAGACGCGGACGAGGCACAAGTTGTCTCCTCTGTCTTCTCCTCTGATCTCCTGTCCCTCTACCTGTCCCTCGGCCTGTCCCTCTCCCTGTCCCTGTCGTATCCGCGTCACTGTCACTGTCCCTCGGTGTGTCCCTACCTTGCCCTATATGATTCTCTTGATCATCAAGCATGTCATAGAAAAGAATGTTCCTCCGTCTCCTAAACATTCGCAACATTTTGAAATGAGTAGCTGTGAATGAGCAGGTAATGTGCGTCCTTTAAATAGGTATGTGATGATGTCAGGTGACATAGTAAAATGCAAGGTGTTACATTAACATAATAAAGTACTTCTGTGGCAAGCTGTGTGCACTTGTTGTTCTAAGTATTTGTTGTGTGTATTCTGCAGGGAATGATGATATTTGGCAATGATGTGACGTGAACCTTTGTACAAAGATTGCTTGCAAATAAATAGTTGCATGTGCAATGCATGTAACACTTGTGAACGCAAGAGTCAGTCATGTAATGAGACAAAAAGGCTGAGATTGACGTGGGAAAAGTTTTGTGTAACATGTGTAATTATCCATGTTATTGTGACATGTTGGCAACAATGAATAGTCGAGTGCATATGCATGCATTTGTGTAAGGAGGATAGTTGGTATAGAATGAGTTTACAAGGTGTCCCAATGATGAATTACTGTACATGTGTGTATAAGTTAGGTTGAAGTGCTTGTAATGCAACGGTTACAATGTAAACATGCAATGTGATTGAGCGTCCAATAAGTGACGTCATGAAAATAGGGAGGACCCAAAAGTATATGTAAACATGAGAATACAGATGTACATGAACGTTTAAAGATGCGTGTCACATTACAAGCATTGTGTAATGTAAAGGAAGATGAATATACTGTGTATGTGTGACATGTGTGACATGTGTGACATCATGTAAATAATTGTCGCTGAGTTGAGTAAAATGTGTGATATGATGTGAGGTTCTCCTTTAAGAGTGTAGTATAGTATTTTCCCTTGCCACATCATCACATGATGAGTAATGTGACCCGCAAATGCTGAAAACATGTAAAAGTCGAATGTTATGCAAATAAGACACATCAGCTGTGACACAATGCAGGGAATGCCCCCACACTGTAATGCAAATCCCCCTTGTATTGTGAGCAATGAAACGTAAACAGTACTATACTGTTATACGTCCCCGCTCCATTGACTTCCATTGATGTACAGAAGATGTTTTTTTTCTAAGTGCCGTTCCGGCAGCCTTAGCGATCGTTCTCCCGTCCAAACTGCCAACTTTAGTTGGCGGGAGAAATCGGCCATAACATCTCAATTTCGTAGTGCCGATCAGGCCCGATAAGCTGTTTTTTTTTGTTGAATCCAGCCGATTTAAAAAAGTGGCGATCAGTGTCGAAAACAGGCTTATCGGCAGGCGACTGGCCATAACCAAATTATCGGCTCCGAAACCTGGCGATATGAAGCACTTATCGGCGCTTACTGAATCTCAAACCCAATTTTGGCTATAACATGGCCATATTTCCCTTATCAACGCTTACTGCATGAGGCCCATAGAGAGCAGAAATAGTACGTATTTGGGTATAAACAACAGATTTAAAAAAACCGGTTTATAAAAAATGCTTCAATTCCCAATCGATATTAATGCCAGAGGGTTGCATAGTGCCTAAACTGTACATCCAGTACATTTCTTTTCTGTTTAGAGTACCCAATCTGTCTCCTCCCCGAATTGGGGCATGTATGTGATCTATTCCTGAGAAGGAAAAGTTTTTTATGGTCCCCTGTGGACATACTGAAAAATGTCTGGAGACCGGGTGGGATTGATCTCTCTTGTTGATCGCACGGACATGTTCCATGATTCTTGTTTTAAGGGGCCTAATGGTACGGCCCACATAACCCTTTCCACATCCACATCTCAAAAGGTACACTGTATAGCTGGAATTGCAATTAATAAAAGTGTGTATAGTATGTTCAACCTTTGGATTAATTCCAGTGATGTTTTTAATTTTATTTGCATATTTACAAATGCTACAGTGTCCGCATGAGAAAAATCCCTTGGGAATATTGCTAATCCATTTGTGATTAGAACTGGAGTCAAAAAGACTGGGGGAAAGTGATGTGCCCAATGATTTGGCCTTCCTAAAGACAAATTTAGGTTTCTTGTCGACAATCAATGACAAGTCATGATCTAGTTTTAAAGTATCCCAATGCTTGTGTATAATATGTCGGATACGATCTGACTGTGTACTTTGTTGTGTAATAAACAATGGTGTGTCTATGTATTCTGATGATGATTTCTTTTTAGAGGAGTTCAACAGGTCCCTTCTATCGAGTTGTTTAACAGAATTCAAAGCCTCTGTGATATGAGATATATTATAGCCCCTAGATTTAAACCTGGAGGGGCTATAATATATCTCATATCACAGAGGCTTTGAACTCCTCTAAAAAGAAATCATCATCAGAATACATAGACACACCATTGTTTATTACACAACAAAGTACACAGTCAGATCGTATCCGACATATTATACACAAGCATTGGGATACTTTAAAACTAGATCATGACTTGTCATTGATTGTCGACAAGAAACCTAAATTTGTCTTTAGGAAGGCCAAATCATTGGGCACATCACTTTCCCCCAGTCTTTTTGACTCCAGTTCTAATCACAAACGGATTAGCAATATTCCCAAGGGATTTTTCTCATGCGGACACTGTAGCATTTGTAAATATGCAAATAAAATTAAAAACATCACTGGAATTAATCCAAAGGTTGAACATACTATACACACTTTTATTAATTGCAATTCCAGCTATACAGTGTACCTTTTGAGATGTGGATGTGGAAAGGGTTATGTGGGCCGTACCATTAGGCCCCTTAAAACAAGAATCATGGAACATGTCCGTGCGATCAACAAGAGAGATCAATCCCACCCGGTCTCCAGACATTTTTCAGTATGTCCACAGGGGACCATAAAAAACTTTTCCTTCTCAGGAATAGATCACATACATGCCCCAATTCGGGGAGGAGACAGATTGGGTACTCTAAACAGAAAAGAAATGTACTGGATGTACAGTTTAGGCACTATGCAACCCTCTGGCATTAATATCGATTGGGAATTGAAGCATTTTTTATAAACCGGTTTTTTTAAATCTGTTGTTTATACCCAAATACGTACTTTTTCTGCTCTCTATGTTCCTTATCCAAATATGTCTTCTATGTCATTTATATATACTAGACTGTTGATTTGTATATATCTATACATATGTCCTCACTGTTTGATATGTATTAAGTGTATGACATATTATTTATTTCATAAGACAAGTTACCTATAGAGTGGATATTTATATTGGTTATATATATTTTATTATCATAATTACTATACTGCTGCGGCACAGTTTATTCGAGCATTTGCCCGTTCTGTGCCGCAGCAGTAGCCTGGCGCGCGCCCGAGTGTGACGGGCGCGCGCCGAAGCAGCGGAAGAGCGCCCTCCGATCGGGGCGCTCTCCCTACCGCTGCCGGGTCCGCCGGGTCCCCCGGAACCCCCTGCCGCTGTCCCGCGATCGCGGGACACCAGGGCTCCCTCGGGGAGCCCCTGGACACGCGTGCAGGGGGCGCACGCTCCCGATGACGCGTGACCGCGCGTCTATGACGCGCGGCACGCCGAGGGGCGGCCACTAGCAAGCCGGGAGATTTCCCGGCTTGCGGTACCGACCACACTTCAATAAAGTGTGTCGGTAGTGTAGATCCAAATTTATACATGTATTCATCATTCATCTCATAGCTACATATAGGTGACTATATTATACTATATATGCACTACTTTGTTATTAGGGTTTTTTATCACTATTTTTTTAATTTATCTGTATTAATCTGTTTATTTCACATCTGAAGATTTGACTAATTCTATTTACTAATTTAATTCATCATTGTTTCCACATTTTATTATGTATAGATTTAACGTTTTAGAAAAATGTATTTCATAAAGCACTTATATTATATATCTCTATGTCTACACATTAGGTATACACATGGTTTATATCGTTGTTTGAATATTCACTTATATTATCACATCTTATTAGTGTTCATATAGCGTCAAAACACTATTTGGTTATATATATATATTATTTTCATATTTATTTTTATTTTTATGCACATATTTTTTTCATTATAATAATACACTTGATACATTGTTGCTATGATGTTCACTATTAGTCTTTTTCTTCTCTTGTTTTTGTTTTTATATTTATTGTTATTTGTTGTAACCATTTGGGTTCTCACAGTCTCATATAATGATTAGCGTCATGTTAACATCTTATACTATAAGATCTTTATAACAGCTTAAAATCACAGCTGTTTGCATAATCAGTTAGACCATCTTCTGATTCATTGGTTTCAGATTAGGGCGTACACTTTAGAGACTGCTATATATCCTGATACTGTGAGAACCTCAGTACTCTTTGATAAAGCGCCTCCACGGCGGGAAACGCATCAGAGTTTTTTATTACCTTGTGTGTTTGTTTTTTTGGCCATTATGCCCAATAAATAATCTTTATTTCAATTTTTGCCCCAGCCTTTTTCTCATCCCCTGGCAGTGCTCCGCTTTTTTCTTTCCTTTCCATTTTTGTTTCATTAGTGTAGCAGCACGCTCCGGTTTTCGTCGTTGCAGAGCAGCTGTTGTCATCGGGGGATTTCCTCCAGGAGCTGCAGAGTGGATCCGGATCTTTGGGCAAGTGTGCGGTCTACACGCCCAGCGCATCACCTGTTCCGGGTAGGATCACGGCTTGCGGGGACGAGCGGCTGCAGCCTTGGATTGCGCGCCGGTCCACCCACGTTCACCAGCACCCCCCAGATCCCGTCTGGCTGAAACATCGCGGCATATCATCAGGCACCCGGTAAGGCGGCGGGAGACTCTGCTTGCAGGTCTATACTACCAACAGCCAGTCCTGTTATACCGGGGAGCCAGAACCGCTTGTCAGAGCGAGGAGGGTCACATTTCTACCTGCACGGGGGACTGGTGCCATTGATCTGATCGGAGGATATCCCGAGGTCCTACAGGTGAGGTGGGAGTCACATAGACCCACACATAACATCGGACATTTGTTTGGGACACTCTCTGCATTTATATATTTTTATACCGGTTTTTACAGAACTTGCCATATTTGTAGCTTCCACGTGGGGATTTTCCCCGTTTTTTCACTTAAACTTGCCTTAAACTAGCCAGGTTACACCCAGCACATACCCAGAACTTAACCGGGCTAGTTTAAGGCAAGCTTTAGAATACTCGTGGTCTCGTCTGCAACCCCCTGTGTATGCTATCAGCACAGGACATGGCCCCTTTAAGAATTACTTTCCACTGGACCATGTGACTGTGCTTAGTGAGTGGAATGACAGTTGGTGTCAGTTGGAAAGTGTTTGCTGAGGTGACTGTTGTGGCGGTTTGTTTTGATATGGGGAGGTTGCTGCAGAATACTCTGCAAAGGCCGAGTCCATAGAAGGACAGGCCGCGCTGAGCCGTGCGGACGCTCAGCGCTGAGCCCCTGCTTCCTCAATGAGGATGCCTTGAGAGGGGGCTCACGCGAGCATCCGCAGGCGTGCCGAGGCTTTGGAATTTTCAGCCGACAGCCAAGCTGTTTTTCAGCGCACTGTCGGCTGAAAATATCCAATCAGCCTGAAGCAGCGTCAACGACACGGCGCCGTGACGTCGGCACCATGACGTTGACGTCAGTGTGTCGCGGGCGATTGGCCCAGCGACGTCACTGCCCTGCCTCCAACCACCTCCCCCCCGGCTCCCTTCGCGCACGCGGGCTCGCCTGCAAGTCCATGGAATCGCGCAGATTTCAGCAGGCGAGCCTCAGCGTCAGCGCGGCTCGGAACTCCCCCCCCCCCCTCTATGGCCCAAGCCAAAGAGTGCATGGAGTATGCAGGGAGTGAGGGGATTGGTGGATTTTGCTGGCCAGTACAAAGAACAGTGACAACTCAGGGAGCACTGCAATAGCTAAGAGGAGAAATATCAGGATTCAATAGCCAGAGGAAAGAAAGAAAGAGATCCCCCTCCATTATTTATTTATAAAATATTTTACCAGGAAGTAATACATTGAGAGTTACCTCTCGTTTTCAAGTATGTCCTGGGCACAGAGTAAGACAAATAATACATGGTTACAAATACAGTTCCATAAATGAACAGGGTATACATTATATACAGGACATTGTGTGCACAGTTAAAGAAATATATATTATGGGCGCATGGAACAGTTACAGACAAGATTAAAGTGTGAGACAGCCTTAGATTTGAAAGAACTTAAACTGGTGGTGGATGTGAGAGTCTCTGGTTGGTTTGTTCCAGTAATGGGGTGCTCGGTAGGAGAAGGAGGAACGGCCGGATACTTTGTTGAGCCTTGGGACCATGAACTGTCTTTTGGAGTCTGATCTCAGATGATGAGTGCTGCAAGTGGTAGGGGTGAGGAGCTTGTTCAGGTAGCTGGGTAGCTTGCCCATGAAGAATTTAAAGGCAAGACAGGAAAGGTGAACTTTGCGCCTAGACTCTAGTGATGACCAATATTGTTCTTTGAGCATTTCGCAGTGATGTGTGTTGTAGTTGCATTGGAGAACAAAACGACAAATTGAATTGTAGAGGGTGTCAAGTTTGCTAAGGTGGGTTTGAGGTGCTGAGCCATATACTACGTCTCCATAGTCAATAATTGGCATTAGCATCTGCTGTGCGATACGCTTTCTGACCAGGAGACTTAGGGAGGATTTGTTCCTGTAAAGTACCCCTAGTTTGGCATAGGTCTTGGTTGTCAGGGTATCAATGTGCATCCCGAATGTTAAGTGGGAGTCAAACCATAAGCCCAGGTAATTAAAACTAGTGACAGGAGTTAGGGTGGTGTTGGCGTTGGTTCTAATCTGGAGCTCAGTCGCTGGAAGCTTTAAAAATTTAGTCTTGGTCCCAAATACCATTGTTACAGTCTTGTCAGTGTTTAAAAACAGTTTGTTTTGGGAAATCCAGTTTTCGAGTCTGAAAAAGTCAGACTGAAGTATGTATTGAAGGTCAGAGAGGCTATGGCTGTGTGCATATAGGATTGTGTCGTCTGCATACATGTGTATTGAGGCTTCCATACAAGCTGTGGGAAGATCATTAATGAACACTGAGAAGAGTAGGGGCCCCAGAACAGAGCCTTGCGGGACACCACAAGTGATATCCAGGGGGTTCGAGTTAGAGCCTGAGATGGACACATGTTGGGATCTACCTGATAGGTAGGACTGAAACCAGTTTTAAGCATGCTTCCCTATTCCAGAGCTCTGGAGTTTGTTAAGCAGGATAGCATGATCAACTGTGTCAAAAGCCTTTGCAAAATCTAGGAATACTGCACCAGTGAGTTGTCCCCGTTCCATTCCACACTGGATTTCATTGCAAACTTTTAGCAGGGTAGTTACGGTGGAGTGTTTGGGACGAAACCCAGATTGGAATTGGCTAGGGAAATTTGTCTTGGTGTAGAAATCGCTTAATTGGGAGTGGACACATTTTTCCATTACTTTGGATAGAATTGGGAGGAGTGAGATTGGCCTGTAGTTTGAGACAGTGTTTTTGTCCCCACTTTTGAAGATTGGGACAACTCTGGCAGTTTTCCATGACTTAGGGATATGGCCTGCAGACAGGATAGAGTTGACTATGGAAGCAATTGGTTTGGCAATGGCTGGGGCACCAAGTCCATTGGAACACAGGTTATGTTTTCAAATTAACTATAAGAAGCAGCAGCCTGCATCTGTTTGAATCCAGAACTCCAACAAAAGGTTATTGTACAAATGCCCTGTCTGATCAACAGGGTACGTGAACTAATATGCAGTGACTGTAAAATATATAAAGACAGAGGCACAGCGCTAGTGTTGTTTTAGTAGGATTGAAGAAAAACTGTGTGGTTATGTGGTAACCCTGTGTATGTATCCCTGTTCAAAATGATAGAACATTTTATATAAAAGTTTGTTATAATTCTTTACAGTTTTGTTGTGTCTAATTACTCCTGCTACCCACTCTGTGTACCACCCACTATAAGAGTTAAACCCCAGGTTACAGGACTCAGGCCCCCACCTTAGTGACAGGTTCCATAGTCTGAGGTAAAGTAAAGAAGGGTAACATTGGAGCACTGCTGAGATTTTCACCATAAGGGGGACAAAAGCGCAGGAATATCTACTGATTCTGTGCATTAAAAAACGTGATGGCAGCCATTTTGGAACACAGGTTATGTTTTCAAATTAACTGTAAATTAACTGTAAGAAGCAGAAGCCTTTGTACTGGCCAGCCCAATCCACCAGTCTCCTCACTCCATGGATCGGTCAGGCCATTGCAGAGTGCTGCAGCAGCCTCACCATATCATAACAAACTGCTACACCAGTCCCCTCAACAATCCCTTTTCAACTGACACCAACTGTCATTGCACTCGCTAAGCATGGTCACATGGTCCAGTGGAATGTAATTCTTAAAGGGGCCATGTCCTGTGCTGATAGCAGACACGGGGGTACAAACATATATTCAATTAATGTCACTCTGTACCACCACTATACCACGCTGCAGAATATTTTAGGGCTTCAGAAATAAATGATAATAATAATAATATATTAATCTTAATACTATCTAACAACCAAGACAGTTTGAGACAAACTTTACAGGACCTTGAGATTGATATTACTTATACATTATAATATATGTTACATAGATTACATGGAAATATTGTGAATATCTGATCTCAAAGTCCCATTATATAAGATATCAAATTTTTCTTAATAATTTGATTGTACTACATGGTTATCACCAACATAAGTGAGAAACCAACATCCAATTTATGCCGCATTTTTAACATTTTATATGCAGTCAATAATCATGTTTTTAAGTTTTGCTTCTTTGTTACCAGGTTTCACTTATTTGTTTTATTTGAACACCACCCTTGGACACAAGGGGTAACTTAAAAGCTTGCTTTACTGTCAAAGATGTGTGGAAATGTACAGTATACTAGTTTTATAACGCAGTGAAGCAGTGGTGGGATTCAGCCGGTTCGCACTAGTTCGGACAAACCTGTTCCTAGAATTTCTGAAGTTCACTGAATCCGTGCTTAACAGGCTGTGGGAGATAGTATGCGGTGGAGGGCTTAAACTATTAGCCCGTATTGGAGAATCACTGGAGGGAGAGTTGTAGCAGACTACGGGGAAGTGTGCCATCTAGCCTTCTGACCCGGAACGTCTGGTGTCTTCTGTTCTCGAGTGTTCCTCACCTCATGCTTCTCCTGGTCTGAGTCAAAAGATTCTACTACTGGCTACTTTTTAAGCCATGGGAGCCCTCCCCATGCCTGTGTCCAGTAAGGTAGGCATGGAGGAGGGGGACGAGGAGAGTGGTAGAGATGTGAGGGGGGCTGTGAGAGATGTGAGAGGGCTGGGAGATATGTGAAATGTGAGGGGGATGGGAGAGATGTGGGGGGGGGGGGGCTGGGACAAATGTGAGGGGGCTGGGAGAGATGTGAGATGTGAGGGGTCTGGGAGAGATATGAGAGTGGCTGGGAAATATGTGAGATGTGAGGGGGGCTGTGAGAGATGTGAGGGGGTCAGTGAGAGATGTGAAGGGGATCTGTGAGAGATGTGAGGGTCTGGGAGAGATGTGTGGGGGGCGCAAGAGATGTGAGGAGGCAGGGAGAGATGTGAGGGGGTCTGTGAGAGATGGGACGTCTCTGGGGGAGGTATCAGAGGGGCAGGGAGAGATGTGAATGTGGTTGGGAGAGATGTGAGGAGGGCTGTGGGAGATGTGATGATGATGAGGGGGACTGGAGGAGATGATGATGAGGGGGACAGGGGAAGATGTGATGATGATGATGATGATGATGATGATGATGATGATGATGATGATGATGATGATGATGATGATGATGATGATGATGATGAGGGGGCCTGGGGGAGATGTGGTTATGATGATGAGGGGCACTGGGTGAGATGTGATGATGGTGGGGAGGACTGGGGGAGATGTGGTGGTGGTGGTGGTGGTGGTGATGATGATGATGATGGGGACTGGGGGAGATCTGATGATGAAGGGAAGAAGCTGATGATAAGGGGAAGAAGCTGATGATGGTGATTTTTCACTATGAAAGAGCGGTAAGGTGAGAGAGAACCGGTTGCTTAATTGTCTGAATCCCACCACTGCTGTGAAGCCCGTTTTAAAAAGATGTGTTTGAGTTTTGAAAACATAGTTATAGAACTGGGTTCACATCATATCGAAAGATTACCTGCTCTTAATTTAACAAATGTATTCATAAGATTAATACTAAATATAACAAGCTGATAGAGATATATATATTTTCTTTGTTTACTACTATTGTATATGCCTACCTGTAACATGATGTATTGTAATAGGTGTACCAGGAATAAAAACATAGATATAAAAAAGAAAAAACTGCTAAATTGAGTGGATTCATGGTATGCAAAGGTTAATTTGTATTACTGGGTAAATGCTTCTCTGTATTTGACACATATACCATCTCTCTAATTCTCAACATTTTATTATCATTAATGTTTTGTAATCTTATTGTTCTAACTCACCACTTCTTTTACGTTTGAAGGGTGTATATACAACTGGCGACTGCTAAAATTAGAAAACAGTCTCTTTCAAAATGAACTGTGGGAAACACCCCTTCATCAATCTCTAATGATATTTTTATGGGTAAAAGGAAAAAATAACTTTCTTTTTTAATCAGAAGGTGCCTGAATACAGAAAAAGTCCCATGTCACCTATTCTCTCCTAGACCCTCTACAATCTGGCTTCCGCACTGCTCACTCCAACGAAACAGCCCTCACTAAAATAACTGACGACCTCCATGCTGCCAAAGACAGAGGTCATTACACTCTGCTCATATTACTCGACCTCTCTGCAGCATTTGACACAGTGGACCATCCTCTTCTCCTCCACATTCTCCATACTCTAGGTATTCGGAACAAAGCTCTATCCTGGATCTCATCCTACCTCTCCCATCGTACTTTTAGTGTCTCTTCTGCTAACACCTCCTCCTCCTCTATTGATCTCTCTGTGGGGGTACCCCAAGGCTCTGTCCTGGGACCCCTTTTCTTTTCTCTGTACACACTCTCTCTAGGTGACCTAATAACATCTTTTGGGTTTAATTATCACCTCTATGCCAACGACACACAAATATACTTTTCAACACCTGACCTTACACCTGCTGTACAAACCAAAGTTTCTGAATGTCTCTCTGCTATATCATCCTGGATGGCCCTCCGATGCCTTAAACTCAACATGGCTAAAACAGAGCTCCTCATACTTCCTCCCAAACCTGGCCCTACTACCTCCTTCCACATTACTGTTGGAACTACAATCATTCACCCAGTAGCCCTAGCACGCTGCCTAGGGGTCACACTCGACTCCTCTCTCATATTCGCCCCTCACATTCAAAACATTTCTAAAATTTGTCGCTTTTTCCTCCGCAATATAACAAAGATACGCCCTTTCCTCTGTTGCTCGACTGCTAAAACTCTGACTCAGGTCCTAATTCTCTCCCGTCTTGATTACTGTAACCTCCTGCTGTCCGGCCTTCCTGCCTCTCACCTGTCTCCCCTACAATCTATCCTAAATGCGGCTGCCAGAATCACTCTACTCTTTCCTAGATCTGTCTCAGCATCTCCCCTCCTGAAATCCCTCTCCTGGCTTCCGATCAAATCCCGCATCTCACACTCCATTCTTCTCCTCACATTTAAAGCTTTACATTCTTCTGCCCCTCCTTACATCTCATCTCTAATTTCTCGTTATGCACCATCCAGACTCTTGCGTTCTTCTCAAGGATGTCTTCTTTCGACCCCCTTTGTATCTAAAGCCCTCTCCCGCCTTAAACCTTTTTCACTGACTGCCCCACACCTCTGGAATGCCCTTCCCCTCAGTACCCGACTAGCACCCTCTCTATCCACCTTTAAGACCCACCTTAAGACACACTTGCTTAAAGAAGCATATGAATAGCACTGTGGATATTCTGAACACGATACATAAAGCTTGGCCCCCTGCAAACGCACTTACCAGAACTCCCTCCTACTGTCTCTGTACGTTCTACCTACCTACCAATTAGATTGTAAGCTCCTCGGGGCAGGGACTCCTCTTCCGAAATGTTACTTTTATGTCTAAAGCACTTATTCCCATGCTCTGTTATTTATATTATGTTATTTATTTGATTACCACATGTATTACTACTGTGAAGCGCTATGTACATTAATGGCGCTATATAAATAAAGACATACAATACAATACAATGTCTTTATTTCTATCATACGTTAAAGAATACATTCTTCACTGTTGCCTCTGTATAATTAAAATTCATGCATGAATTTGAAATTTGATGTGTTTGACATTATTCAATGTATCTGTTCACAGATGTTACAGAGATTCACCAGTAACTCTCGTGAATCTTTATTAGACTCATGATATTTCATATTTAGCATAGCCTCCCGGCTGCTACCTATTTTCTGGGCCCTACCAGTGTAAGCCCTGTTAGGTGCAGGCAGTGGATGGGTTAATTCCTTCAGAAAGGCCTTGTGTGTTTTTGCAGTCTTAGATGCATTTGATGTATCCAAGGGTGGGCCTAGCAACAGCCAGAAAGTGTCAGCCTGAGGGGTGGATACTGGTTTGGTCACATGCTGGATATGATGGCCTTACACCAGACCTGCCCTGTTATGGGACGGGGTTACAAGCATCATCTCAGGGTATACATACTCGCACTTTCTCACAAGTGAGTCAGTCTGTCTCCCTCCCTCTGAGTCCTGAGCACTACCAGGGATACGAATCTGGATGGGGCCTTCAAGGCCTTATACCTAAAGAGGGGCTGTATAGTCTTTCTGACTTCTGCTGTACTGAATAAAGAACCAGTTGCACTATAATCCATTGTGGTTATCGACTGGACAAGAACATAGTGTCAGTATGGACCATCCTGCAGACACAGGATCCATGCTGGCTGGAGGCGCTGCCAACAAATGAAGAGCCCTGAAAGCCTGTCCTGATGATTTCGCACACCACTGCGGAAGAGCTCAGCCCTCCTGTTACCTCACAGGTATGCACTAACTTGCAAAAGACACTAGTGGCAGTACCTAATCTCACTTAGGGTGGGGGTCCAAGGGCTACATTTAGTACATTTAAATTATTCTGTGAAATATCTTCCTAGACACACCCTCTAGTATTTACAGACCCCTAACGAATGTCTTTCAAAATGCATTGAAAAAGGTCTCTTGCTTATTTCTGCTGTCAGACAGAGCTGTGATGCGATATTTCAATCATCCCATTTCCAAAACAGGTGTTGACCCTAGATAGCCTCTCAATTAGAAAAACACAGAAATCCATGGCCAGATCTCAACCTCAATAAAAAGAATTCCTTATATTTTTAAGGTACACTTGCAATTCACATTAACCTCTGATGTGCCAGATTATTAAAATACGGAATATCTTCTTACATTATCATTACACTAATTTATGATATTCTTTATGCAGCATGACATATTTAATAATAAATGACAATCGTTATATGTAGCATTAAATGAAAAAGAAGGTCATAACTATATGGCCCTATGGAATTTCTGTTGTTTACATTTACAATATGAACAGGGGGATCTAACCAAACTTTTAACTCTAACACAGAGTCATCATAGCCATGAATTTAAAGTCTAGAAGCCAGAACTCAATGCTATTGAATGGTTACGACAAAGGTCCAACTTATTCAAAGTACAGTATATGGAAGGTCCTGAGTTCGATCCCTGCATGTGTATTATGTAAAATGTATTAGTGTTCAATTCCCACATGGTTGTAGGTGTGTGTATGTGTCTGTTATCAATAAAGCATTGAATATTTAAAAAAAAAATTGTGTTGTGTCATATGACCCTCCTCTGCGACGCCGTGCACGAGAGCTGACAGCTGCAGAGAGGAGAGCATGTGGACACAGCCCTATGAAGTGAGTAGAGAGCTGACAGCAAAGAGGAGAGAGTTCTAGATGCTGGTAAGTCCTCGCGCGGCAAAATGTAGGTTTTCAAATCTCGAGAACCACTCTCAGACAGCGTTATAAGTGGATTAGTGTTGTAACGGATCGCGCTATAACGGGGTTGAGCTGTTTATGAATTTTACGTTTTGAAGTCTATTTAACATGGATGGTGAAAGGTTCAAATCTTAGGTTGTTTAGTATAAAAGCAGTATTGTTTTTTTACCTACGGTACTATACTCCTGGCTAATCTTATGTTCAGCTTGGTTATATGTTCTATGTGTATTTTGCAGCATGCATACAGTTATGTACATAGATGTATTAGACATGTAGCCCACCAAGGGGGGACAAATCTGATGTTTTATTCATTATAATATTTCATATTATTGTAAGTATGGAGCTCACTAAAAAGTATGTATATTATTTTGTATTTCTTTAAAGGCCTAGTTAGTATACAATTTTATATTTTACAAGCAAAAAAGCATGGAAGAGTAGAAAATTACAAAATTATTTTTAATCTAAATTTCATTGTGAAATGTATTTATTAATGCATTCAAATACATTTCAAAGAAATGACTTTGTTCAAAAACTACAATCCCACAGTTTATGAATAATCCCTATGACTGTCAAAAATGAGCTTGTCACTTACTTGTCCATAATGACAAAAAAGACATATGTCCATCAAATTAATCCTTTTGTTAAATTCTCAAGATTTTGAGATACTGACGCTACATTTATAATTATACTTAAGAACTTCAGTAAAAGAAACCTAGTGAAAATGTTTTTTTCATAATACTTCCTTTCTACATTAATTAAATGGGAGAATAAGGAAGTGGCATCCCATGGGGGAAGCATTAGGCGTGCACTGTGTCAAGTCAAAAATTATCAAGTTTTTTCTACTGCTGAGCGTTCCAGCCTCTGTCATCATTTTTTTACTTGACGCACAGTGCACCGCCTAATTCTTCCCCCATGGGATACCACTTCCTTGTTCCTGTTTGGGCTCAGAGCACGCGGATTTCTCGGGTTGCCTTACTACCAAGCTATGAGTACCTTATTTGGTAAAGACCTTTTATGGATTCCATTATTAATTTATAGTCTAGCTCCAGGGGAGGGACAGCCTAGGTCTACCATGGGGTCTGGGTACTCCATTCGTGGGGTGTGCAGATACCCCATTGAGTGCTATTAGTGTCCTGCCTCTCCTCCACATCTGAGCACACGTGACTTGCCATTATTCCATTTATGCTCCCGAGGATACTGTCTACAACAATTACGTATCCAATATTGATGAACATTAATTTTTTATTAATTTATACGTTTTCATTGATATTTTTGGGGGTTGACTCTTGAGCATTACTTTGGGAACCTAGTGGTCCGATTTTACATTATGGGGAATTCCTACCTGCCAACTAACTGCAGAAACCGCCTGAATCATATACTGTATAATGCTGGTGACCTAGAGGTATAAGATATGCATATTTTTGAACTATTGAATATTTAGGGTGATATTAAAAGGTAATTGTGAAGAAAAATTGACACAAACAGCATGATTTTTATTTTGTGTCCCTGTTTATCCCAACGTACCTCAGCTTGCGATTCAGAGTGTAAGTAGGAGAATTTACTAAATGTTCTGTATATATTACAATGGGAAGAATTACTGTAATTCTGCATCATGTTTTCACCTTTTACTGGCGTCAAAATATAATGTCTGAGTTGGTAAATACTTTTCTGGCTAACAATCTGCAGCAACTGTGAAAATCTCTTCCTTACATTTGATGAAATACAGATGTAACCAATGTTATGGCAAAATGTGGCGCAGTGCACTTGTACATGCAGAATGCAGCAGCGGGAAGCGGCCATTGTGTACAATCCGCTGTGTAAGAAGAGGGCTATTGTGCCGTTTCCCCTGCTGGAGCGCACCACGGGTTGCAACAATGTTGGCTACATCTTTAGGTTCATTTAGTCGTGTCAGTCTAGTTCCAATTGTTCAAAAATTGTAGTACTTTAATAATAAGTGATACTGTTTTATTTTGGCTGCCAGAATATATTTTAAATACAAGCTTTGTACAAAGATCTGGCAGATCTGAAGAATAGAGCATTGCTCACAAAAGCTTGTCTGTAAAATATATTCTGTCGGTCCAAACAAAATGATATCACCTACTGTTGAAGTGCAGGTACAACGTACAAAAAAGTTCAGTTCAAGTACAATATACAAAAGAAAATACAAATCATGGACTGCTGCTTTAAAGTGTGTACTAACATCTGTAAGCAATACAGTTTCTAAATCAAGTATGCCTCAGAGTGCATAATCTAGTCTTGTATATTACAGATTTGGGAACTAAATCATACTTTACCAAATTTGACTTAACAAAAAATGAGAAACTTTCTGTGCCTTACAATTTGAAGAAATGACAAAAAGAAGCAAATGGGGCAGGTAATTGGTATTACTTATGTTAAAATATGTATTGGGGTGCTGGATTAGTTCAGAAATAGTGTCATTTAGTGCTCTAACAATGGTATACTGTATATTGTTTTTTTTGTGTGAAAAGGGCATCCTATGGAAGAAACATTAAAGTATGTTATTAGATTATTAAATGCCATTTTCTGTTCAAATCAGATCTATCTCTTCTGTGAACATTACCACATTTCTCCATGCTACATATATTAC